>NC_040023.1:12846894-12873863 GCF_000972845.2 Larimichthys crocea
ACCTCCTTTTGTTAAAACAATCTAAAACTTTCATTTAATAAAACACTTTTGTTTAATAACCTTTACAATCTGGTTTTATGTTACTTCCTTCCATACCCCTTCATCTGGTCGTAACATAAATGGGGGCTCGTCCGGGATAAATTTAAAATACCCGAGAAACAAAAGGTGAATATTATTTGAATTTTTCAGATTGTTTTGTGTTTGTGGTTTTGTGTGTTTAAAAATGACGACATTTAGTATGGAGGAATTTATGGCCAACCCGTCGCTCAGGGAAATTGATAACTGTAAGAAGCGTGATTTGGCACGGATAGCGCTCCACTTTGGTCTCTACTATTCGAGGCAATTAGTTAAGAAGGAGCTGAAGGCTCTATTAGTCAGGAAATTGGTGGAGTTGGGTATCCTGGTAGCATCAGCGTCGGCCAAAAGTGCTGTGTCCGAGGAGGGCGCCCTCAGTGACGAGGGTGACCCAAAGCCTGAGGCTGAGCCTCGGGTTGCTGTAGCTGCTGGAGGAGAGACAGATGCAGGTGCGCGGCTGAAGGTGCCGTACACCCTGCCTCGTTATGGTCCTCTCTCCCCGGGTAGTTCAGGGTCTAGAGACGGTGCAAGAGTGAGAGTTCGCATTGCCCGTCTGCAGCTAGAGGCCCAGGAGAGACAAGCACAGGCAGAACGGCAGTACCAGCTCGAAGTGAACAAGCTGGAGATCGAGGCTGACAAAGCCGTGAGGCTGATCAGTTGGAGTTGGAGACGCACCGGCTGCGTGACTCTGCCGGTGCCATCCAAGGTTAGTTCCCTCCCTCCACCAGTTCACCTAGCCCATTCAATATTAGTAAGCATATTGCTTTAGTGCCTCTGTTTCGAGAGTCTGAAGTGGATAGCTATTTTGTTGTTTCGAGCGCATAGCCTCTGCGCTGCAGTGGCCCGTTGACGTGTGGCCACTGCTGCTACAATGTAACCTGAATGGCAAAGCACGGGAGGTTGTCCGCGCTCCTTTAGAAGAGAGCTTAGATCACGAATTTGTAAAAACTGCAATATTGAGAGCGTACGAGTTGGTCCCGGAAGCCACCGCCAACAATTTAGAGATCTGCGAAAATCCAGTGATCAGTCATTTGTAGAGTTGCTCGTCAGAAGAGCAGACTGTTTGATAAATGGACGGCTGCGAGTAAGGCCAGTGATTTAACTTCCCTACGGGAGTTAATAAGGTAGAAGAATTTAAGACATGTCTGCCTGAGCGCATCCTAATATATCTGAACGAACAGAAGGTTTTGACGTTGTCCTCCGCTGCTAAGTTAGCAGATGAGTTTGCTTTAACCCATAAGACAGTGTTCCCGTCGGTTCTTGTGGAGCAGCCCGACTCTGCACCACCCGGCATAGTGTATCGGAGGGACCAGGTCCCAAGAAACAGGACCGTACGTGTTTTTATTGTCGTAAGCTGGGTCATATTATCGCTAACTGTTAAAGTTAAAAAGGAAAGAACAGCAGCAGGAAATTCGGAGTTAGCCACCGCCGAAAAGGTGTGTGTGACTCAGCAGGTGGGGAATGATTTGGCGGTAGATAAAGCGACTTCAGGCACATCCGAGGCGAAAGAGACGCGAGCTGGTGCGTCCCGCCAGATTGGGTGTGCCTCGTATGGCAACTCGTGCCCGTTGGCTCGCCGAGCACATGAAATCGATTGTGTTCTGTCCGCTTTAGTGATGCTTGTGTTCGGGCTATTGAGTGTGATTAAGGTGCACAACATCGGCCCAGGCATGCAGGAAGGCCAGGCTGAAGTAGGGTTTTGTTGGCACCTCCAGCCTTTGTACCGGTGGTTGCTTCATTCATATGTCGCCATGTTTGGAGTTAAGTGTGCCTGCAATTTAGATAATACCTGATTTAGACAAGTGGTTTCAGGGTTAGAAAATGTAATGTCGTCTCGTTTCCGGAGTGGAAAAAAAAAATAGAAAGTGATTGTGTTAACAAAAAAAGTATATTTTTTGTCTTAAGGGGAGGGGTGTTACGGCTGCCACCGTTTCGCCCCACGTATGTGTGTATCTAGTGTTTTCCCAATAGGTAAATGCAGGTGTGCAGTTGCCGGTCTCTGGTTGGCCCCAAACTGCACGAGGCGGGGACAACAAGTTCGTCAGATGAAGGGCGGCATCAATCCCGTGCCGCCAATGAGAGCGCCCCCGCAGCAGCATCACCGGGCATTTAAACTGCAGCCGCCCGAGCATCGTGGCGGCTTCACTCGTTGTTTGTGTTGTGAGCTCGCCTCGTTTGTGTCTAATGATACTCGTTTGTTGTGTTTTGACGTATCTGAGGATACTCGTTTGTTCGATTTTTGTTTGGTAACAGGAGGTTTTGTGTTTGGTTATTGGGACTGGGCAGGGTTTAGTTTAGCTTATATCTACTGACTACACGTAGAATATTTCTGTTAGCCTCATTCGTATAGAAGTGCTGTTTTTGATGTGGTTTTTGTTATTAGAAAGTAGCTTAGTTAGTGAGGTTTTTCTTTCTCGTTTGGTTTTCTAGTTAGATGGTATAGGCTCTGTTTAGAGTTCTCTTTTTGTTATATTTGTTTGTTCGTTTAATCAGCACTTGCTCGCCCTCAGTTCCCTTTGCTCACCTCCTTTGTTAAAACAATCTAAAACTTTCATTTAATAAACACTTTTGTTAATAACCTTTACAATCTGGTTTATGTTACTTCCTTCCATACCCCTCATCTGGTCGTAACAGAAGCCTTTGGCTACAAATCGGATATCGCGACCCCGTCCCATCACCCCGAACTCCTTGCTGATTGGACGACCAGACGCTTCCCTCCCACAAGTCATTATCCTGAATCTGAACTTCTGGGAGAAGACGATGGCGACATAGTCAGCTCCTCACTGACAATTTCTGGCGAAACTTCATCAAGTCTACATGCCCAGCCTCCAGGCTCGTCAGAATGGCATTCGGACAAGCCAATCTACACATTGGGAAGGCGGTGATGATCAGGACCCACAGTCCCCCGTTCACTGTGGCGGTAGGGAAGGTTACCAATACTTTCCCTGGACTTGATGGCAAAGTGAGATCTGCTGAAGTGAAAGTGGGCGACAGAACCTACAAACGGCCAGTAGTCCAGATCATTCAGCTCCCTGCGTTGCCTGATTAATCATTCAACCCTGAACAACAGCATCCTTTGGGCTGTTACCCTGTGGATTTGCAGGGCTTTGTGTATATAGTTCAGCTTTCCCTTGGAAACCTGGGGGCGGCTGTGAAAAAGGCCCCCCTGGTGGCAGCTCATGGTCAGTGGCGCTGCTGCCTCGCTCTCTCTCTACCTGCACACGGCCACGCCTTGCACGGACTGGTGAGCGCACTGAAGCAGACAAGCCGTCTTCCACCACGGGTCCGCTAGACCCTCCTGGACATTACGGATATTACAGCTCACGATCCGAAACGGCCAATTGTCCAAGAGAGTGTGACAGTAGTTTGCATCACTTACTCCAGTATGCTAACCTGTGCTAATAGCTAGCACTGCGTGTTAGCCATTGTGGTTATTGATAGCAGTTTGTGACTTTAGCGTAACATGTTCGGCAGCTGTGGCAGCCATAGGGGATTACCTCTACCGTCCTGTAGATGGCGCTGTTACCTTGGTAACTACCAAAATGTTCAAGAGAGGCTAGACTGTTTCAGCTTTAGACCTGCCTTTTGACTGATACTGTCACATTATTTCCCTGCTATCTGTTTGTTGTACATTATACAGTGTGCATATATTGTATTACAGTTTGCATTTATATGTATATTATATACATTTCCTTGTCATCCGGTGTGAAGTGCGTCTAGCGCGAGTGTGACAGTAGTTTGCATCATTCCCGTGTTATTTACTGTTTGTATCTCTCGTTTATTGTGTTGTTTACACAGAACCACTAATGCATCGGACAGTTGTACGCATTGGATGTGCTTGTGGCAATAAATAAGTTGGAGACTTGAAGACATCGTTCGTGTGATTCTGGTCGATCACCTGCAGCGAGCTGCTATCTCAGTGTATCCAGCATAGTTAGAGCAGGGAAGCTACAGCTTCTTCACAGACATATATACATGGACATATATACACAGATATATATACACAGACATATATACATAGAAATATATACACAGACATATATACACAGAAATATATACATAGACATGACCTTTTTAAAAAGGTCATGCTCAAACCCTCCAATGTGGCTGAATTACAACAATTCTGCAAAGATGCAAAATTCCTCCACAGCGCTGTAAAAGACTCATTGCCAGTTATTGCAAATGCTTGATTGCAGTTGTTGCTGCTAAGGGTTGCCCAACCAGTTATTAGGTTTAGGGGGCAATCACTTTTTCACACAGGGTCTTGTAGGTTTAGATTTTTTTCCCCTTAATAATAAAAACCCTAATTTTTAAAAAACTGCATTTTGTGTTCTTGGTCTAATTAAATTTGTTCTGAAACATTTTAAGTGACAAACATGCAAAGAAATCAGGAAGAGGGCAAACACTTTATCACACCTGTAAATGTTTTCTAAAGGCCAAGCTGAAGAGTCACTCTTCTTACTGACTTGCTGAGTCATCCTGTTTAGTTTCACTTTGTGTCAGTTTGTGTCGCAGTTGGTTTTCAACATCCCTGTGAGGGGAAGAGAAGTAGAATTGGTGGGTGATGAATCAGAGACAAATGAACAACATGATGTTGTATGCCCACCTCAGCCTGAAGAGGATGACCAAAATGACCAGGGTGAACGAGTACAGGTGGAAAGACCGAGTCCTCCTCTTCGAAGGACTCTGCCTGCAGAAGATGAACACAGAGAGGTTAGGAGGTCAGCCAGAGAGAGGAGACCAAGGTCAATGCTCACTTATGAGTCACTGGGTCAGCCTTGAATACAAACCCATGTAGACTCCATCTCCCCACAGAACACCGCAGCCTCCCTGCCTTTCACACAACACATGATCAGACAGTTTATCTTACCTGCCCCTTACACGCCACACATGTACATGCCTTACACGTACTACATGCCAGTCACAACACAAATATATTAAGAGGAGAAAAAAAGTTTTTTTTTTTGGTTGTAACAAATTTCGGGAGCCATTTTTGTTTGTCGGGGTGGATGTGGTACCCACAAAATAAGTGTTTTTGTTGAGATATTATTGTTTCATTAACACTGAGAGTCACTTTTTAGTTTATTGCTATTGTTTTATTTATTTTATTGTAGTCTGTCTAATTTAGAAGAAACACACAATGACATGCTGTTGCATGAAATGGACACTGGGTGGCAGCACTTACCAGCAGCGTCACCGGGGATTCTTAGCAACGCAGCGCGAAAGCGGGGCTCATAATCCTGATGAATGGAGAAAGAGCAACAGCGTCCTGCTTCCCTGATTCCTGGATTCATTCTCCAGGTTAGTTACTCACCTTTCCTGTGACTTTAGAAGGTTCAGTACCTAAAATGAATCTCTGGTGATGTGACCTTTTGGGTTGGTTGTAGCCCAGGTGAGCCGCCACGTTCTGGATCATCTGAAGAGGTTTCACTGTGCAGGCTGGAGGCCCGTCAGGACAGTACAATAATCTAGTCTGTAGATGAAAACAGGAGTTGTCAGGAGTTGAGTAGCATGTTGAGTTAGGTAAGGCATGACCGGGCAACTGAGGCGACATGATTGGAGAAGGTGAGTTGGTCATCAAACATAACCCCTAAGTTTCTCACCACCCTGGTGGGGCGAGACGTAGGGAGTCAATGGTGATGTTGATGTTGTGATGTATAATAGGTTTGTCTGGGAGGAGCAGCAGTTCAGTTTTTGAGAGGTTCAGCTGGAGGTGATGTTCCTTCATCCATGTGGAGATATCTGAGAGACATTCAGAGACCAGAGAAGAGAGCGAGGGGTCCTCAGGAAGAAATGACAGATACAGCTGAGTGTCATCTGCATTGCGGTGATAGGAAAAGCCATGTGAGCAGATAGATGGACCCAGGGAGGTGGTGTAGATAGTAAATAGAAGGGACCCCAGCACTGATCCCTGGGGTACCCCTGTGGTGAAGTGATGAGAAGTGGACAACTGTCTAAGCCAGGATACACTGAACGAGGCCCTGTCAGGTAGGATTCAAACCAGGAAAGAGACGAACCAGAGAACCTGGATGAATTCAGAAGGATTCAGATTCAGACCGCCCCAGTAGTGTAATGCTTGACCTGCTGAATACTCTGACCGTCCCAGTCAGTATAGTGTAATGCTTACACTTTCACTGTCCCAGTCCACCAAGGGACCTTATCCCAATAAACTAGAAGGGGGGTTACTATAAGTAACTAACAGCAGCTACTGCTCTCATTACTACTTGATTTACTGTTCTTCATCTGATGGATGTGCACGTGTTAGACGCTGTGTCTCACCTCTGCTTGTCATTTTTTACAGTGCATCTCCTGATTGTCTGCTTGGTTTTCATTTTTTACAGTGTGACAGTTTTTGTGATAAAGATGCAAACACAATATTATTGATCATAAAGTGTCAATAACATTCAGCAGTATTTTCTGTAGGGTTATTGATCTAAAGTACACATGAGTAAACATCAAATATAGACTAAATATAGTCGTGTAGCAATGTGATCCACACTGCTGCCTCACTCCATCTTTCAGTGCTGATCTTTAGTTCATTACATGGTCAGATAGCACCATCTAGTGGACAGGTAGTAGAACTACACCATGTGATCATGTGATTTCTCTGACACTCACCTGCTTTCTGCCACAGGTTGGACTGGTTTTGACATCACTCTGATGTCTTTTTTTAGACTTGGACTTGCAGTTCTGAGGGTGTGACGGCGTCCTCAGGTCAGATGTAAACAGACACCAGGACTGACGAGGAAGAAATGAGCAGCTTCTTCTCTCCCAGTGTTTCCTCCACACCTGAAGTTGGAAAGTGTCTGTAAGTGGACCTGAGGTGAGTTCAGCAGGTGAGAATCCTACCAGAGAAATGTGTCAATGTTTGATCATCAGGATCACTTTGATCACAGTGTGCTGTATCACTGTTTAACTGGACAGGACAAATGTTTCTTCATGCTGATTGGTTGATTCAGAATATCTATTATTGATATGTTGTTGAATTTCTCTCTGAGTTAAAGAACAATGATTTCAGAAAGACGTACATGTCATAGTGTTGCTGTCTCTCCAGTAGAGTCAGCAGCAGTTTGATTGTAATTTGAGCTCACATGATCAGTGAAAAATGTGTCTGGACTGGTCCGACAGCTCGGATCAACTTGGCTCAGGTTGATGTTTGAACTGTTCATACTTTGAACTTAAAGGTGCAGTGTGTCAGATTTGGGGCCTTTATTTTCAGAATAAGGCAGACATGGAATATAATATTCATAACTATGTTTTCATGCATGTAGAATCACCTGAAAATAAGAATCTTTTTGTTTTTGTGATTTCAAAATTCTCCTTTTATATCTACAGTAGGAGCGGGTCCTCTTCCATGGAGGCCGTCATACTGAAACACTGTGTTTCTACAGACTAAACTAAATACTGACTGTAGACAGGACCTTTTGAACTGTTGTTTCTCCTTTGTCGTTGGAGACTTCTGGAGCCTGACGTGAAAGCACGTGTCGTTCTTAGTGTCAGAGAGCTGCGTGTGCTGCCGTGGACACCTCCTCTGGCCCAAAGCACTCACAGGCGGCCCGGTCCTCGCGCAGCTGCAGTCAGAGCGGGAGATGTTCACCCCTCCACGTGCAGACTGCAAATGAAGGGCGCATGCACGAAGCTGCCGCTGGCTGATCCCACCCTGGCTTAGGTAGTGTTGGGAAGTTGGGGTCTTTTTACTGACTGACTGACATAAATGTAGGACTTTGACTTTGACAGAATATTTATGAAGTTCAAACTTCTCTGTCCAATAACAAAGTATTGATCATGTATTGATTGTAGATTGACAGTGGTGTTTTCTAACTGTTTGTTCAGTCTGAGCACAGAAGCTTCAGTCCACTCTGATAGAAAACAGAGGAAGAGAAAGGATCAGTCCGTGATCATCAACATGGGGCTCAAAGCTTCCTCCACCTGTCTTTACAAATCATGCGGCGCCATCTGGTGGAGCCAAAGTCAACTGCAGGATGTCAGCTGTCTGAAACAGATTCCATGTGAAATGATGAAAATCAGAAAACTTTCTTGTCACATTAGTCTTTGTTAATCAGTGGAGGAGCAGCTGATCTTTGTACAGGACAAATGATGACAGGATGATCTGAGTCCATGTGCACATGAATGATTTGTGTTTCCTCTCCAGATCAAAGTGTGTGTGAGCTGATGTGGATGTGAGTTGAGCAGCATGAATCAGAGTGAGGACAGAGAGGAGGGAGTCCCTCCCTCTAAAAGCACTCTGTGTGGGGAACATGACAGCCAGACCAAAGCTCAGAGGTGAGATGAGGAACTGTCCACGACTCTTCTCCATGTCACAGCTCAGCACTCAAATCACTCCACCATCATTATTCACACTCAAAGCTCTGTGTGTGTTCTGTTGAAGCCCACAACAGACTCTGAGACCAGACTCTGCTGGACCTGAACCAGGACCTGGACCTGAACCCAGCTGTGTGTCCATCAAGAATGACGGGTCCATTGGTCGCTTCATTGAATTTAAAGTTGTCCGACCGTCTGCTGCACAGAGGTCAGCTGTTAATAACATTAAAATCGGACTGATTCATGTTTGAACTGTTATTTATCCAGACAAGTTTTTTAAACCTGAATGTTTATTTTCAGCTTCGTTCTTCACAAACATTTAGATTCTCACATCTGAAAACTGACCAGTAGAACCAGTAGAACCAGTAGAACCAGAAGAACCAGTAGAACCAGTAGAAGCCGTCTTCATCTCTTGGCTTCAGTTCCACATTTTCTCCACACACACGTTCTGACTGTTGTCTGACTGCATGAGTATAAAACAGTGATTTTATTGAGGCTAACAGATGCTAGCTGCTAACGAAGGCTAACCCTGATTCCACTGAGTTCCTCCATCAAATCAACATTTTCTAGTTTTCAGTCACGTGACAACAGAATAGAAACATGTCAGTGATAACAGCTGGACTGAGATCAGCTGCTCTACTCATCTTGTCTGAGTGTTGTCAATCATACGTCAGCTCTTTGTTTCCCTTCAACATGACAGAACTGTTCTTACATTGATTCACTCTGGAGTTCTTGAAGAGAAGTTTTGTTTTCAGTCGTGGAGAACAGTTCTGCTGGATGACAGGAGAAAACAAGCAGAACATTGTTTTGTCAAATGTATCCAGAACACATTGTTTCACTGTTCTGGTTGCACTGCAGATTAGATCCTGTTGTCTTTGTGTTTCTATCAGGAGGAAGCTGGAAGAACCACAACCCAGAACAGTGTCCATGAAGAGTGACGAGTCTATGGGTCAACCTATATCCTTCAAAGATGGACGTCAGTCTGTTGATCAAAGGTGAGGACTGAAAACTGACAAGACAAACAAACAGGGTCATGTGACAGGGTCATGTGACCTCTGTGCTGGTCACCTTTTCTTTGAATGGTTTGTGAACTGACGACAATAATTGTTGAAGTTTTAAAGTGAAATTCTTTCTCATTCCTGTTGATCAACGACTTCAGCTGTTCAACAGTTCGGTGGTCTCTGTTGTCGTTTTTTGAGCTTCATAATGCTCCACACATTTTCAAAGGGGGACAGGTCTGGACTGCAGGCTGGTTTCTACATCTTCCATGTAGACGGTGGCCACGATGGGTGATACTGGTGACTGAGACAGAAGTCCAGTGATCCACAAATCTGGTCCGGGCTGAGGTTTGTTCTGTTGTGTAGAGTGTTGTCCTGTAGTAGTCGCTGCTTCACCGTTTCAGCTGCCTCTCTGGTTGGGATGCATGTAAACAGTGAGCAGGACATGGTAGGACACCATGGTTTCATCTGTGTCCAGTTTCAGTCCTTGAACCTTGTTTACAAAGTCCATTGAGTTGTGGACATGGTGAGGAGTGTTGCCAGCCAATGGAGTTCGGATGGTGGCTCCATGATGAGTTGATGCTGCTGGTTGCTCCTGAGTGGAGCTCCCTCTTTGTGAAGCCCATACATGCACAGGATGGTGTCACCAGGAGACAGTCTGTCATATAGTTGTCGCTCTGTGGTTTCTTTCTTTTCTAACTGTTGTAAACTCTCTGTAGACTTTTTCTTGTATCTGCTGGTGGGCTCGCCTCTCAGTGCTTCATGTGTGTTCAGGTCACTCAGGAGTGTGGTGACCTTGGTGTGATTGTCAGCTGTGTTAAGGACCACTGAGCATCTTCCTCACTAACAGTTTACACTGACAGGTAGCATCCAGGTAGCTTGTGTGAGCTGTGTGTTGCTGTCCACAGTGTTCTAGAGGTCAACAAGAAGTGGAGGGACTAAACCAGACAAGCTGCTGAACCAACACAGTAAAGTGGAAGCTGCACAGAAATGCAGACTGGACTGTTGATTCCCAGTGGGATCAGCAGTACGACCAACACTTTAATGTCAGGGGAAAGCATCTGATTCAATGTTGGAATCAACACTTGAACTCAAAGGACCTTTACCTTGTGTTTGTCTCTGTGTGGACAGACATAATGTGAGCTCATTCTTCATGATTCCTCCACAGAGTGGACCAGGAGAGCTCAGAGGTTCCCAGTGGTCAGTCTGCCCAGCAGCATCAAACACACCTGGACTCCATATTTATGGTCTGTACATGGACAACAACTACTTTTACATCTATTCTGTTCACAATCATCTCCATGCTGCACTCTTTAGACCAGTGGACTGTCAGTCTGTCCAACATGGATCTGATGTTTGGTTCCATGATTTGACTTTGATTGTGTCGTTCATATAATATTCTGTTCCAGCTGCTGGAGGAGAACATTGTCACTTTTGTGAAGAACGAGCTGAAGAGGATCCAGAAGGGTCTGAGTTCAGATGAGCCAGGATGCTTAGAGAGTCAGAGGGAGGATGAGGAGGTGTTGGACGGTGAGGATGAAGAGCAGAGGAGGAGCAGCAGAGAGTCATTTCTGAAGATCACACTGCACTTCCTGAGGAGAATGAAGCAGGAGGAGCTGGCTGACTGTCTGCAGAGCAGTAAGAGGATTTCTCTAAAGATTTAACATGATGGATGAATGAGACGTTTACTGATGTCTCAACAGATGGACACTAATATGTTTACATGGATTCTTTAGGGGAATTACATTGTCATATTTTCTTCATGAATCACTGAATGATCTTATTTGTTGTGTCTTCATTCAGAATTTTTCCAGCATAAACTTAAATCTAACCTGCAGAAGAAGTTCCAGTGTGTGTTTGAGGGGATTGCTAAAACAGGAAACCCAACCCTTCTGAACCAGATCTACACAGAGCTCTACATCACAGAGGGAGGGACTGCAGAGGTCAATGATGAACATGAGGTCAGACAGATTGAAACAGCATCCAGGAAACCAGACAGACCAGAAACAACAATCAGACAAGTAGACATCTTTAAAGCCTCACCTGGAAGAGATGAACCAATCAGAACAGTGATGACAAAGGGAGTGGCTGGCATTGGGAAAACAGTCTTAACACAGAAGTTCACTCTGGACTGGGCTGAAGACAAAGCCAACCAGGACATTGTAATGGAAAATTTATATTACATGATTGTGTGTTCTCTTATAACCATATATAGCCATGTTTGATCTCAGTAATATTCAAAAAGTTTTTGAAGTTTAACACTGTGTGCCTTATAATCTTGTTTAGTTTCACTCAGTACCTTGCGCTTAGAAATCTTTCTCTCATTTATGCAAGTTGTTTGAAGAAGTAGTTTTTTGATGTATAAACTTGACCTTGGTTCTCACGGTCCAGCAGAGCTTGTTAGTGAGGTTTGATAGGGATGAGCACACTCCATTGTAACCACCTGGTACAGTTAGATAAGTAAATCATAATAATGACGAATACTCCTTAGAAATGTATAAGAATCAGTGTGGGACTGCCCCACCCGGAACATTTTCTGCAGACTGTCTTGTGCATTTGTAGAACTGTTCTTCTTGCAAGAATAAAATGACAAAACCTTTAAAGACCAATTGATTGATTCAAGATCCTTATTTTGTGTCGGTGAATTGCTTCCCAGAAATTTCAGCAACAATACCTGCAGGGGACAGACATGAAAGGTATCTCTCCAGCTGTCCTACTGTTTTTCCCAACTCCATGGATGCAAAGAAGTCGTCTTCATCAGAGGGGCTGCTGTTTGTGCTGGTGACTTCATCCAAGTTGGCGTTGAGGTGATTCCTGATGTAGTCAAGGCTTGTGGCAAGATAAATCATTTTTCTAAATAATTAGGTCTGCACATTATTCTTACCCTTCTACTGTATAGGCTGTCAAGCTGATATAAGTGCTGATATATATATATATATATATAATAATAATAATAAAGTAATAAAGTAAAGCAAAGTATGTTCAGCCAAGGTGTGTCTGTGTGTGTGCGTGCGTGCGTGCGTGCGTGTGTGTTTGTATGTGTAGAGGCATCGGAGGATCTGGAACATAGCGGAAACGAAGCAGTTCCTACCCGGACCTATAATTGAATGCACACTGAAACATGGCGGCTAACATAGAGCAAATTTTTCAGGATTTTATATTGAATAAAATCAGAGAGATTGAAGACCAGAATGAAGACAAAGCGTATGTCCCTGTTGTGTTTTGAATTCCTTTTAATGACACTTCAATATAATTACCTAGATAGTGAATAGAAATGAACAAGCTGAGAGTTTTCCATCTTTAGCGGCCGGTAGCCGTTTTGGTTACCAAATGTACCCTAAAAGCTAACGTTAGATATGTATTTATATTTTAAACGTTCTGATAGAACTGGCTACGACGCTGTTAACCGGGCTGACGGGGTGTCAATAAAGCTACAGTTAATATATGTATATATGTACGTACGATGTATTATGTATAGACAGTTTTATTAGTTAGCTAGCTCACTTACAATGTGCTTGTATAACTGTCAGCAAGTATTATATGCTTTTTATTTAATTCTATACAACGAGTATTGTGTATATTCTCCTCGCGGGTGGTTATTTCTCTGCTCGCTGGAAAGAATGCACACAACGGCCGTGTAAGCTTCCGAGATTTCACAAATTGCAAATAATTCTTAATTTTTTTGATTGTTTTGATAAAGCATGCGTTCACCATTCTTTGTAGGAAATAGCTATAGGTTTGGTTCAAAAACGTGGCTAAATAAAACCCTGGATCCTGACAAATCCAAAATATGATTGTTCTGGGTTTTACTTAACAGATTTATTTAGACAACACATCCTCTTCTTGAAACATTCCTCTGAAAGGATTTAATCCCTGATTATAACAAACATCACCTGAGCTGTGTTGGGCAGTAATAATAAATCTAACTAAATGAATATCTCTTTTTGTCTTCTGTGTCTATCAGTGCTGGAGAAGGAGTGGGTGCTGCCAATGAAGTGGTTGGAGTAGAGGAAACCACTTCCAAGAGAGACAAACAGGAAGACTTACAGGGCAGTGGTTCACAAAAGAAACACAAGAAGCACAAAAAACACAAAAGTAAGAAGAAAAGGAGGAACAGAGAGAAGGACAAGGAGAGCAGTTCAGAGTCTGGGACAGAATTGGACAGGGGAACCAATCATCAGCCAAGGTGAAACTTCTATAGTGAATTTCTATCAACACTCACAAAATTGCACTGCACATTGCACAAAATTAACAGTGTTACATGTCCATAATATTATGCATAAACAGTGACCTAAGTGAATTCCCCCTCTATTTATAAGTTATCTAATGGAGGAAAGGTAGTGGTCGAGGTTGAACAATTTATGTTCACTGAGGGTGTTTATGTTTAAACTTATTGTTATTGGAGAAGATTGGCCTCAATAATTCCTGACAGCTGCACAGCCTCTGCCAGTAACGCAGGGATATACTGTAGCAATCAGTTGCTGTTACATCATGCACACACCCACAAGTCAGTTCAATATCTGGTGTGTTAATGGGTGAAAAAGAGGCCGGTTATAAGGAGCCTTGAATAAAAACACAATATAAATGCACCTGGCTGATTTTAAAATGTGTATATATTCAACCCTGTTTCCAAAAAAGTGTCAATAGGAATGAAGTATGATTACTGAGAGGACCAATTGCAGTAATCCTGAAAGTGGAATGTTTTTTCATTCTTGCTTGATATAGGATTTCAGCTGCTCAACAGTTTGTGTCTCCCTTGTTGTAATTTACTTTTCACGGCAATATACGGCAAATTATCAATTAGTGACACACACACACACACACACATGATTGTGGTTAAACTGATGATGATGCAAGTGTGGACACATCAGGGTTTTGTCATTGAGGCCATGTAGTGGCTGCATCGATTAATCTGGAGACAGGCACTCTTTTATTACAAACTCAGATTAGAACAATTACAGGATGCAAATGACGTGTCGTCTTAGACCTGCAGGTACAAGAGACCCCGCTAACTAATCTCAGTCTCCTTTTATTTCTCTCTCTCTCTCCTCCTCATTGGATTTGGAACACTGTGGACACATACTGGCACTTACTTTTTTCCAGAGATGTATAAAGTACTGGAGTAAAGGAGTGGAGTAGAAGTACAAGTGCTATATCAAAAAACTGACTTGAGTAGAAGTTGAAGTGTTCGTTAAACACCATACTTAAGTAAAAGTACTAAAGTATTCAAAATGTTTTGTACTTAAGTATTGCTAGTAGAAGTATGTAAAAAATTGCTACTCAAGTACTGAAAGTAAAAGTAGAAGTAAAAGTACAAGTACTGTTGTTTATATTATTTCAAATATTTATTAAGGCACAACTTCTTTGGCCAAAGCAGCAGTACAAGGAAATAAAAGGCCACATACAAGTGTTAAAAAATTAAAACATCTCAAAAGGCCAGAGGGGTATTCCAAGAATATGGCTAAGTGACAAACCTGGGCAAGTCAAGCCTAATGGCCAACCTTATAATAGAACAGCCCAGAAGCATCCTTCTCACAAGGCCAAAGGGCTCTTCCATCATCAGGTTAACCACTGCCTCCAGATTAACTTATTCAGGTTTGTCTTTTAACCAGCTACTTAGAATACCCCCCCAGTAGGCCACATACTTAGCATTTATGTAAAAACAGGAGTAGAGCACTTTACAACACTGAGCTCTTTGTAAACAAACAAATCAAGGTTTGTCTCTTAACCAGCTACTTTACAACACTGAGCTCTCAACAAAAACAGACCCTCCCCCCCACAGCATCCCTCCCTTCTCTTCCCTGCTTGTGCATTTTTCCCCCTCCACTGTGCATAGTCCCTTAAGCTGATCTGTATAAAACAATCAGTTAGGCAGTTAGAAATCTTTTGTTTAGTCTCAAAAGTAGTTGGTTTTCAAAATTGGAGTCCTGCAGCCTCGCACTTCCTGGGGTAAAGACTAATCCTGCGATACTAAAAAGCCTCTCGCAGGCTGCTGATGCTGGAAGGGGTGTGTTTAACTTAACAGACATCTTACACACAGCTGGAAAAGACTTGAGCAAATCCAGGTTATCTGCTGAACAGGACAAGTACGCTTCTAGCTGTTTGGCGCCATCCAGCGCCTTTGAGCCCCTCATGCCAGAAAAAAAGTCCTCTTCATCAGATGAGCTCGACCTGTTGACCTCACCAGACTGCAACACGAAGTCTTCAATGTGTTGTTTGATATAGTCCATTCCTAAAATATAAGAGTACATTATAAACAACAATAGTCTCAACCAGTCATAACAGTAACCACAGATTTTAACATGACATGGTCAGTAAGAAATATTGATTTTAATGGAAATGACGCCTTTATGCAGGCTAAGAAAGGGCTAATGCACGACTAATATCCATGTTAGTAAGCACTATGATTGATGTGCGAATTGTGTGTTACCTATTTTGATTGTCTCATCTTCCTGTGTCCAATTTCTCCGGAACTTTGGAAGCAGAATAGCAACGGCTACCAGCTCTGGGTCTTCCATCATAGGGCCAAAGCGACCCTCAATGCCAGCCAGCAGAGCATTGACAAGGGGCTTGCAGTATTTTAGCGAGAGCTTGACCCTGTCCAGCTTAATTTTCAGGAGCTTGATAGTTGGGAGGAGCCAACCCATCTGGACATTGGTTTCAGCTTGCAAGATGTTAGTTGCTTGGGCAAGTGGAGTCATCACAACAGCAAACTCTGACAGGAATGCAAGTTCAGCTGGATTGAACCTGTGATGAAGACAACATAATCATGAACAACAGGATTGGGCATTAATTGATTAGGTGTAACAATAAGACAAAAAAACAGTATTGCTACATGATTGGTTTATTATCATGCGATGGAATGCTTTACCATTCATTCAATTAAGTTGTTTTACAAATAGACAATACCAATTCTGTACCAGAATCGAGCTTGAGAGTACCATATAATTAAAAAAATAATAATAATTTTAAACTTACATTGGAACATTCAAATCTGTGCAGACAGCTCTCATGGCTGCCTCTCCCTTCTCTTTGACGATCCGGAGCAGTCTCTCCACAGCCATGAACACAGAGTTCCACCTTGTTGCAACCGGTCGCACAAGCTGGAGGGAGCAAGCATCTTCCACACTTTCAGCTGCTATTGAGGATCTTGACCATTTATTCCAAAGTGCATTGCATTTGCCAAATGTTGAATAGTATAATTTCTTGTATGTGTCATTGGACACTGCCTTGCTGGCATCGGTAGTGGCTATGGGGTTGAGAATGTGGCATGCACAACGCTGGTGCTTTGGAAGCTGGAATTCGAAACCATCAACCTCATCCAAAAGGGAAGATGCGTCAACAAACTCTACCGCCTCCTCATCTTTGTCTGCTTCTTCCTCCTCCTCCTGAACTTGACCACCGGTATTGTTATTTTCATCTTCAGCGAAGGCTTTGATAAAGTTGGAGCCATTGTCCGTGGTTGTTGTGACTATCTTCCCCCGTCTTTCAAACTCTGCATGGATATCATTGAGTGCATTTGCCAAAAGGTCAAAAGTGTGATAGCCTTTTAATCTTTTACAGCCCAGGGCCGCAGAGACCCTTTATAAACTTTCAGGGTCCAGCCAATGGGCCGTGACCCCAATGAAACTACGCCTCCTGGCTGACCAGCAGTCAGTGGTTGTTGCGATGTAGTCCACAGATTTCATGGCCACAATCATTTTGATCTTCATTTGTTTGGCAGCATCATCAATCCTAGATGTGAGTGTGATTCTTGACATTATTTTGGTATTTGGCACCAGGTCGAACACAAAGTTCCGGAAAAGTTCTTGCTCTACGATGCTCAAAGACTGAAGTCCCTGGATAACATAATCCACAATGGCCTTGTCAACAGATCTATTGGGCATTGGCCAGCTCCCCAACAGTGTGGGCTGCTTGATGGAGGGGGAGGTAATTACGGTCTTCCTCTTTCGTTTAACTGATGTGAGGTCCTCATATCTTTTCAAGTGGCAGTCATGCTTGCTCTGAAACAAGACAAACACGTGTAGCTTTACTTTCTAGGACGCAGAACTCAATGCGCGTTCATACTGTACAGTACGCTGTAAAAAAAAAAACATGCAAAATTACACTAAAAAAATCTGCGAAACAGCGAGTCCACGAAAAGTTTACCGTGTTATAGCGAGGGACGACTGTATTAATATTCTACAAATTATATAATAATAATAATGACTATAATAATATTTTCCCATTTGAAATACATTACACAAACTTCAAATAATTCTACAAAACTTCTTTTTCAAGGGAAGGTCTCTCAACATTAGCGACCAATGCTAAAATTAGTGCTAATTAACATTAACCACTAGGAATTAAACACATGTTAATTGCTAACATGCTAATGTTAACATGTTAATGCTAACATGCTAATGCTGAACATTTTTAAAGAAACTTTGAGTGTGCCTGACTCTGGCCCCGTCGCCCCCATACATTATTACTGACACTGTCATTTCAGACAGACAACTTAAAATTAAGTGCCAATAACTGCTAAAATGGCCACCGCTGGGCTTCTGCCTGCAGGCTTCTGCCTTCTGACTCTTATTTTGAAAATAGCCCCTCCCCCCTCTCCTCCCTGTCTGTGTGTCAGTGTGTGTGTGTGTGTGTGTTTGAGTGTCTGAGTAATTAGTGACAGATGTGCGCGTGCATGCTCACTCCCTCTCCCTCTGTCCCCTGAGGAGACACAAAAGCTTTAAAAAAGGAGGGAGTAGCCGGTCAATTAGCGCGTAGTGGGCCAAAACTATAACAGAGACAGCTTCAACAGTGTTATCACTGCGACCGCCTCGAATTTTCCTACGTTTGAGGGTATAAATGATTTCTGTAGCTTCAGATTTGCGGCCACAATTGCAGTTTACAAATTTATTTTTCGATGACTTTTTCTCTCCCTCTCCACTCTAGTGATGACATCACGCACTCTAGCTCTCCAAAGTTCTCGCAATACGCACCCATTCATTTTTTGGTGTGGTTTTTGGTGATTTTTGGCAAAACCGTTTGCCTCTTAGAAAAACCATAGCACACCATTCCTGGCCTAGCCGGTTGTTTTGATACCCGTTTTGTGGGTGTGCGACAAAAACTCTGGGAGGAGTAGCGAACCGAAAAAACCACGGAAGAAACGGAAGACAAAGAACTAGAACATTTCTAAAGAAATCTTGAATGTGCGTGACTTTGGCCCGTGACTCTCCCCCATACATCATTGACACTGTTGAGTTCACAGAATACTAGAAAATTTCTAAAGAAATTTTGAGAGTGCCTGACTCTGACTGACACTGCTCAGCAAATTCAGTACTAGAAAATTCCCGCAGAAATTTTGAGAGTGACGAGTTTGCTGTTGCTGGGGGTCTGTATTCAAACAGCACACCTCAAATAGTCATTTTTAACATGTTTATTTAGACACAGGAGCAGCTAGCGCTGATGCACTAGCAATTACCATTAGCATGTTATCATTAGCATGTTACCATTAATATGTTGGCATTAGCATGTTAACATTAAAATTTTAGCATTAGCATGTTAACATTAGCAATTAACATTAGCATGTTAGCATAAGCATGTTAACGTTGATGCGCTGACGTGCTAGCAATTAACATTAGCATGTTAGCATTACCATGTTAACATTAACATGTTAGCGCTGATGCGTTAGCAGTTAACATTAGCATTTGACCATTAGCATGTTAACATTAGCATGTTAACACTGACGCGCTGACGCGCTAGCAATTAGCATTAGCATGTTAGCATTAACAATAACCATTAACATGTTACCATTAGCATGTTAACATTAGCATGTTAGCGTTGATGCATTAAGAATTAACATTAGCATGTCTGCATTAGCATGTTAACATTAGCATGTTAGTGCTGATGTGCTGACACGTTAGCAGTTAATATTAGCATGTTGGCATTAACATGTTACCATTAGCATGCATTTAATTCTGAGTGGCTAATGTTAATTAACATTAGCATGTTAGCATTTTAACATTTGCATGTTAGCGTTGATGCGCTAGCAATTAACATTAGCATGTTAGTGCTGATGCGCTGACACGCTAGCAATTAACATTAGCATGTTAGCATTAGCATTTTAGTGCTGATGCGCTAGCAATTAACAAATTGACAAAAACTCTGGGAGGAGTAGCGAACCGAAAAAAAGACGGAAGAAACGGAAGACGAAAAATAAGAATAAGCCTGAGAGGTTTTAAAGCGTGTGCTCTTTGAGGCACACTCAATAAAGACGAGAATAAGCCTGAGAGCTTTTAAAGAGTGTGCTCTTTCAGGCACACTCAATAAGCAGAATAAGAAAATGTGATACATTAAGATATTGCACGTTGTTGAAATTATTGCACTACGATTGTCTGATATGAGAATCACCTTTCTCTCTGTAGCGTTAAAGTTCTCAAACCAGAGAGAGATGTTGGTCAGAACACTTTCTATGTTACCCCTGTAGAAAGTGATTAAGATGGATGAAATGGGGTAAATGGACTGTACTTACATATCTCCTTTCTAGTCTTCCGACCACTCAAAGCACTTATACACTACATATCTCATTCACCCATTCGCACACATTCATACACTGATGGCATTGGCTGCCATGCAAGGTGCCAACTGCTCATCAGTTTGAGGAACTAACCATTCATACACATCCACACATCGATGGCACAGCCTTCGGGAGCAATTTGGGGTTCAGTATCTTGCCCAAGGACACTGCGACATGTTGACTGGGGGGGGTCGAACCGCTGATCTTCTGATTAGTGGACAACCCGCTCTACCTCCGAGCCACAGATGCCGGTGGGCTGCAGGAAGTACAGACACTGGTATGCCTTTTTGACAAGGGAGAAGGTGTGCAGGTTCCAGGACAGGTTGTCAGCCACAGCAGTCCCATTGACGTGGATTAGGGCATGCACAGATAGATTTTTCAAGTCAATCACCTTCTCCTTGGTTTTCTCGACCTTCAGGGCTAAATTGATTGTCCTGCACCAGACTGTGAAGAGTTTCACCTGCTCCCTATATGCCTTCTCATGACAGTCCTGGATAAGACCCACCACTGTTTGTCCAGATCATTGGGAATTATAGTGTTGAATGCAGAGCTAAAATCGGCAAAAAACATGGACACATGAGTCTTCTGGTGTATCAAGCTGAAGTGAAGTGCAGTGGATATGGCATCCTCAGTGGAGTGGTTTGGGCAGTAGGCAAACTGAAGTGAATCCAGTGAAGGAGAGAGGGCAGATGTGATGTGGTCCTTGGCTAATCTTTCAAAGCACTTCATTATTATGTCTATGAATATACTGTGGCTTTCCTCGCTGGTGTGGTGTTTAGTGCTTCAAACTAGGGGTGGGCGATATATCGAATATACTCGATATATCGCGGCTTGTTCTCCGTGAGATGTATAAAATGACTATATCGCGACCATCGAGTACTTGTCACGCAAAAGCCGTCGGCATTTAAGGCTACGTTTACACGTAGCCGGGTATGTTGAGAAACGAATATTTCCCTCCCTCCGTTTTCCAAAATAACATCGTGCACATAGCATCGTTTTCAAAAAAGTCAAACCGCATAAATACGCCATCGAGCGCCGTCATAACTACGCCAAGCCTGTGGGTGGCAGTGTAGGAAGAAGGCGAATCCTCTGCAAGCCAATCAGAATAACGCTTCCATGAGCATCGTCATAGCAACAAGTAAACATTGGTCGCACTTTTGGCTCATCCGCTGCCTAAAACTCTGTTTATCTCAATTTACACGCACACGCAAAACCGGAGTTTTCCAGAATCTCCACTCTAGCCGGAGTTTTTAGAAAGATTCGTTTTCAGAGGCGAATTCACCGTTTGCGTGTAAAAGATAGGTACAAACGAAGGGAAATGTCTCCGTTTTTAAAAATACCCGTGTACGTGTAAACAGGGCCTAAGTCTCCGGAGTTTTGCCTGTGTCACTCACTCCTGCTGCTCCTCACAGCACGCAGCACACTTCCCCGCCCACCCAGAAAAATCCCCTGCGCGCATGCGTATTTTTTGCATCAAGTGAGGAGAGACAAGGCCCACTGGCCCACTCCAGAGGCGTATGCGCCGCGTAAAGGCTGCGCCGCGGTAACCGGAGCAGATAGCTGCCCGGCTAGTCAATGAGAGCACTCACACAGGGCGGAGTGTCTCTCCGCGCCACGGCACGAGCATTTCTATTTTTGACGCCAGCCGCTGCTAAACCTCGTAAATTTCAACAGAGCACTGCGCACCAGACAGGAAATCCGACACAGAATCAACATAATAAACTTCCGCCCCCTTTCAAAATAAAACACAATACGCAGTTCATGTAGCTTATCACAACTTCATATCAACGTTACGTCATGACAGGTGGCACCAGGTGAGCAGTCAATCTAAAATCCCCCCCTACTGCTCGCTGGGCGTTTCTCACGGGGGCTACCCATCACTCCACTATCTCTCTCCAAAAACTGCACGTCTATGCCTTGTACTGCATGTGTGTGTATCTGGGTTAAAATGCATGTAAAAAAAATAAAAATAAAAAAATATAAAAAGAATTTCCCCGTCCGTGGGATTAATAAAGTATATATATATATAAAAAAAGAAAAAAACACAATAATTTATGACACAACAGATGCTTTTTATAATCTCTTCCATGTCGGAGAAGCAAAGTCAGCTGTTTGTTGTTGTTGTTTTCTTTATACACAGTTTATCGTGGGTCTCACGTACTTAATTAATTTGATTGTGATTTTCCACTTTTTGCATGCAAATTAACAAATCTCTAATAGAAGGGTCTACTTGAATCATCATACTGATGTTATTTTTTGCATCAAAGGGTTGAATTTAACATTCATTGTGATTTACAGGAGAAATAAAAATATCGATAGCTTAAAAATATCGAGATATTAGTTATAGGCCATATCGTGCAGCCCTACTTCAAACCTTCTGAAGTAGTTATTGAGGTTGCTGAGGGAATTCGTGCTGTCGTCACAGGGCTGGGGAGGACTTCTATAGTCTGTGACAACCTGAATACTCTGCCTTGCTTATTTGTGTACTTTTTAGTCCCACTTGAAAAGCTACTATTGTCTCATCCCTCCTTCAATCTTCGATACATGTTTTTCAATGCATTTTTAAATTTACGTGGGGGTTTATTTGTCCAGCTATTTAGAGCTTACTGGAAGTCTGCAGTTTACTTACCCAAATAGTTCAAAATGGCCTGATTTTCGGCCAAAAGTGTGCGGCTATCATATACTTTGTCAGAGCTGTCCGAAACTAATTAATAGGGGGCGGAGCAAAAGCGCTCTATAGCGCCCCCTTGAATTACTCTTTGGGACAGCCCTGCCACAGTTTTGGACACAGAATTATGAAACTCAGCCACTGTGTACAACATGGCAGGACCTACAAAAAAAATCTATTGTCCAAAACTGTGGGCGGGGCTGTTTGAAAGAAAAAATCAGTGGCGAAGGCGCCGATTTCGATGTGAGCTCATATCTCAGGAACGCTTTGGTGAAACGGAACCAAATTTTATGTCATGCTTCGAGGCGCTGTCCCTAGTCCAGGAAACAAAAATTGTGTCATTTCATCTCTAGGGGGTGCTATAATTAGCAAAACATTGTTTTTGCTCATATGTCCTGAAGTGTTTGTATTTGAAATGAAATTGTGATATCCACAGATACTGTGGGTTGCCCCATTGATAGTTGATGCCAACTTTTCATGTTAGCCAATCGCAACGCCGCCAGACAGGACGTTTGCTCATATCTCGGCAACGCTTTGACCTCAGAACACGGCAGGACCTACAAAAAACCTCTCTTGGAGCAATAAGCCACAAAGAACAGGAAGCGAGATATTTAATAATGAAAATCGCCATTTTCAGGTGTTTCGGCCTGGTTGACAAGGGGTCATGTTTGAACTCCTCCTCCTAGGGATTTCATCCAATTCACTTCAAACTTGGTAGGTCTGTTCACATAGACTTCCTGAGTAACAGTTATCAAAATGATGAATTTTGGGGAAAGGGTGTGGCCATTTCCCCATGCGCACATTTCGACGTGCGCGCATATGCGAGGGCCCGACCATCGCTGCTTGCAGCTTTAATTGATGCTTCTTTCTTATCTTCTTACCCACAGTTAGCTGGGTAGATACCCAATAGAAATATTTTGGGCTCTAAGTGTAATTTTATCTTTAATATTTCCTCAATACACTGTTTCACTTCTTCCCAGAATTTCTTTATTTGAGAACGCTGCCACAAGCAATGAAAAATCGTGCCCTTTTCTTTGTCACATTTTATGCAAACATCTGGTATAGCATTATTGAATTTATTCAGTTTAACTGGAGTCATATAAGAACGCATTAGCCAGTTGTACTGCAGAAATCTTAAATGGGTGTTCACTGTTTGTAATTGTGTCTTAGGTACATGCCTTCTCCCACTCCTCAATGGAGATATTCTCCTGTAGGTCCTCTCTCCAGGACTTGAGCTTATTTACTGAGGATTCTGAAGATTCACCAACCAATTTATTATATATTTTGGAGATCAAGCCCCTTCCCTGGCAGTCTTTCACCATCATTTCTTTGAGCGTCGATAGGCTAGGAATAAACAAGGACTGATTTTGTTGAGTTCTAATAAAATCCCTCAGTTGTAAATATCTAAAAAAATTGGCTGCGAGCTATGTCGTGTTTGACCATAACTTCATCAAAAGACAACAAATGTTTATCATCAGGGCTATAAAGATCTCCTATTTTTTGTAACCCCTGATCAGCCCGAATTTGAAACCCCCCCTCACCTCCTCTTGGGGGGAAGAGATCGTTTCCCCATATCGGACTAAATAATGAGAGTGAGTCAACTCCTTTGAAATATTTCTTAACCTGTTGCCAGACACTAATTATGTTTTTAGCCATGGGATTCTTGGTGTTATTTTTGAGTTTCTTAAAATTAGCTGAGTACAGGTAAATGGACGAAGGCAGCTTCAGTGTATCACCTTCCATTTCTCTCCCCAGTGGCACATTCTCCTCAGAGTAGTAAAACATCAGTGTTCTCAGTTGTGCCGCCCAGTAGTACCATAGTGGGTTTGGGCATTTAAGCCCTCCTCTATCATAGGGCAAGTACAACAATCATAGACGCAGCCTGGGGCGTCTGTTGTTCCCTAGAAACCTAATGAAAAGTGTCTTCAGCTGAGAAAATAAATTGCTTGGTGGTGGCAGCGGTACATTTTGAAATAAATACAACAGTTTAGGAAGTACATTTATTTTAAGAGTGTTTAACCTAACCTGGGTAAAGCAGCCCATCTATCTAAAGAATCTCTTGCATGACTGGTCTATAGTTAGTTTCTATGATATTGTTAAGCAATGGAACAATTTGAATACCTAAATAAGAGAAGCAATTGACGACTTCCAATTGTGCAGTTACATTCGTTGGATTTTCCCTGTCTGCATGGTTTAATAACATAATGGATGTTTTAGATGTATTAATCTTATAACCTGAAATCTTACCAAACTCCCTAATCAAGTCTAACAGGGCTGGGATGGATTTGTTGGTATTTTTGAGAAAAACAATGATATCATCTGCATATAAAGCTAAACTGTGCTCTGTCTGTCCTATGGCTATTCCAGTGATGCTATCATGTGCCCTCACTGCAATTGCCAAAGGTTCGATTGCCTTAATGAACAACAAAGGGTCCCCCTGTCTACACCCTCAATTTATTTTTATAGTTTTTGAAATATTACTGTTAGTCAAAATCTGTGCATATGGTTCCTTTATAGAGTAATCTTATCCAATTACAGAAATTATCTCCCAACCCAAAACGTGCCAGAATCTCGAACAAAAAAGACCATTCCACTCTGTCGAGCGCATTTTCAGCATCGAGGGACAGTAAAGCGGTGTCAGGAGCCCCCTTTTGATGGTAAAGAATATTCAAAATCTTTCTGACATTGTGAAAGCCTTGTCTGCCTCGAATTAACTCATTCTGATCCCTCCCAATTATCTTAGTTATTATTACTTTGATTCTTTTTGCTAAAATCTTACAAAGTATTTTCAAATCTGCATTTAGCAGACTGATAGGTCTCCAGTTTTCGCATTTATCTTTTGGTTTACCCACCTTTGGGAGCAGAGTAATTAATGCTCCTCTTAGAGACAATGGCAAGGTACCATTTTGGAGGGATTCTGTAAACATTTCTAAAATTGGAGTCAGCTATTTACTTTAAAAATCTTTTATAAATTTCAATTGGGAGGCCATCAGGTCCGAGAGTTTTTCCTGCTTTAATACTTTCAATTGCAGCAGATAATTCCTCTAGTGTAATATCTTTATCCAAATTAGTCCTAAGATTTTTTGGTATATTGGGTATATTTATATTATCTAAAAACACCTTTAGTTCTGAATTTTCATTAATTATTTCTGAACTATAAAGACCCTCATAAAATTTCCTAAAGAATTCATTTATTTCTGTTGGATCTACAATGGTTTCTCCTTGATCACCCTGCAGTGAGGTGATAGCTCTTTCACTCTGTAGCCGCTTCAGACGCCATGCAAAAACCTTACCTGGTTTATGATGAGATTCTGGTGACCTAGTTCGATAATACTCATTTTCGATCTCCTTTATTTTTGTCTCTAGGTTTTTTGCCTTTCGAAAAGTCGATTTTGCTTTCAAGCTAGTAATGCTGATTTTTTGGCCCCTAATAAAAGCCTTAAAGGCCTCCCATCTCGTGCTTGCTGAAGTTTCTGTTGTATTAGTTTCAAAATACAAACTAATTTGTTCATCCAAAAAAGAGACAAAACTGGGATCGGCCAACCACTTTTGTTTGCAACACCAAATCCTAACGTCTTTCACTAGCTTTGAGTCCTGATACACCAATGAATTTGGAGCATGGTCTGAGATTAGGATAGCATCATAATAACATTCCTTGATTTTATACCTTAACTCTGCAGATGTAAAAAAAAAAGTAAATTCTTGAATAGGACTTGTGTACACCTGAGTAACATGAAAACATTTAATTTTCTTCCCTCCAGCTATCTATTAAGTTCAATTCTTTCATAAAGTGTTGTATAATTGCATGACTACGAATGTGAGAATCAGCTTCAGAGCTCCTGTCCTTCGCCGGATCTAATGCACAGTTAAAATCGCCCGCCACCACACATTTACCTGAAAGAGTGGACAAAATAAGGAACACATTTTGAAAAAAATGAGGGTCATCTGTATTTGGTGCACGGATGTTCGCTAAGATAATTTGCTCTTTTAGTAAATTACCTTGCATGATAAGATATCATCCAAATTTGTCCTTAATAACCTTATTTACCTGAAAACACTTTTCAGCTTCACACAATTTAACTTTTAAGCTGATTTTTTAAACATGTTCACTCATCAGACGTTTGCAGGCCGAGGAGCCCCAAAAGTTATCACGCCTTATTGGCAGGACCCAAGCCTGGCCCCGTCTCTGCCAGACTAATGATGAACATGTCTTCACCAGTGTGGCAGTTGTTGTTTGATGTTTGAAACAAGCGGTATTAAAGAATATCAGTGTTCTCGCCAGCGCTTTATATGGTTGCGGCCCGCTACGCTAAAATTTCAGACCGCAACGGCAATTTCCCCCCGTTACGTTATT
>NC_040023.1:12873873-12953262 GCF_000972845.2 Larimichthys crocea
GGAACAACCTACCAGCAGGTCCTTCAAAGCTCGGTGCAAGATTGATGTGTCTGGATGGTAACACCAAATTATTTAGATTTCCCTTCTGTTCATTCCTGGATTTTTAGTCTTTAGCAATTTTGTTTTTGAATGAGAAAAACCACACACAGCATCAGGGCTCCAGACTGCGACCACAAAATGGTCGCAGTTTGCGCCTAAAATTAGACAGTGCGAGTAAAATTTTCATCTATTCACCAGCTGCGACCAGTAAATTTCCGGGGTTTTTTTTTTTTTGTTGTATTAAATATTTTTGTTGCTGACAAACTTGACCCTGTGATAGGCTAAATGTGTGAAAAGCGCGGGTCTGCACGCTTCTCCTGTAAACAATTGCGACAATCTAGGTTTTCATACTTTCTTTCTACACGCTAATTCTAGAGCAGCTGTTCGCTACCTCGGGCCGTGAAATGGCTCCTATTTATTTTTTTTTATTATATGAACCATACTCTGAGAGCCGCGGGTGTCTAGAGCGCCCCGTGGACGGCTTTGTGGATCGAAAGCTCCTGACCACTGGTACCGCCCCGAAGTATTCAGCCAATGCCACAGATGCTGTAACCTAGGTTAATAAGCCTAACTGGCAACCTGGGGCACGCGCATCAACCGGGGTGTTTTTTGACAATGTTCAGCAACTTGGCCATTCGGAAAGCCGGCGGAACTGGCGCGAGTGATACACAGCCACACTGAATCACTGTCTGATGCGTTTGCGCTATTTCCCATCTTCAAAGGACCCGCGGAATGGCAAAGGATGGATGGCGCGATCCCATTTCAAAATGACAATGGTCGAGACCGGCTCCCATCACAAACAAGACGACCAGCGGACGGCTCAGAACATGACGGAGGACTGAAACACTCTTTGATCAACATCACTGTCATCCTTCTGGATTAAGCATGCGGAGAATACAACGAGATCAGCACGCTCACCTGAAGACGCTGCTCCCGTTCCCAACGTCATATCTGTGCGAGGCGTTTTTTTCCCCATGACCACCACTAAAAACCAGACTTAGAAGCAGACCTGAACATGAATAATAATCCTGCGTGTCTCACTGTCTCCCATCATGCCCTGCAGCAAACAGGCCCAGGGGTCTCACTGATTACTGATTTCAGTAAGTTGATGACATTATTTTGTAAAGTGGATCTTTTTTGTTTAGTTTTTTATGTATCTTGGTTTTGAAACTGATGTTTTGGATTCATACTGTTAATGGAACCACAGGGAAGAACAGCTGGCAAGTCTTTTCTGTACAGCTAAAGAGATATACACGTTATCACATACAAAACTGTTCTGACTTGTTGGTCTGGTCAGGTATTTTCCTGTGTGGTTTGGTCTAAGATTTGACAAAATGTGTTAAAGCCTTTACATTTAGCAACTTTTAAGAAATGATGGGCCAAATAACTGTGTGAGTTGCCTATTGAAATAACGTTTATGTCTTTCGCAATGTATATTAAATTTGACAAATTGCCAACCGGTCCGTGAATTTTTTTTTATGCTTCTGCTGGTCCTTGCACAAAAAAAGGTTGGGAACCCCTGATCTGAGAGAAGACAAATCCCGAGAATGAGTTGAATCTGATGTGGAGGAAACGGTCGTGGTGAAAAAGGCAGGTAATTCAGCTTTCGCGATGAGTGGCTGCGCGAGTTCACCTGGCTGAGGTATTTCAGGGAAACAAATTCAATGAACTGCAAATTCTGCTGTCGATACCCAACATGCAGGGAGGAACACGAATTTGCTTATAAGACTGGCTAAATATTCACTTTGTATTTTTAAGCTGTACACAACTGTATGTTTGTATTAAAACCATTGCCAAGTTTCTAAGATTGTAGTTATGCATTTATTGTCAAAGTATTTCTGCGTAATACAGTGAAAATGAAAATGATTTTCTGCTTGCCGCCCCTAAAATTTTACGTTAGGGGCCACTGTGCTCCTAGTAAAAAAGTTAGTCTGGAGCCCTGTGCATATATGCATATATATACACACACACTACAACACACAATGAAATAAGGAGACTTTACCTTGTTCCATATTTGCCTCTTTTGATGTTCCCTTCTTGAATAAAGATAAAAACATGAGTTAGGCACAGTTAAAAAGCTAGTATTAATAGTAAAATGGCAGGAAATAAATGATTTTTCCACAATGACCGAATGAAAAGAAACCCAACCACTCACACTTTTTAAACAGGCCAAAGTTTGCATATACATAAGGTTGTACACTTTAAGGCCCTTGATGTTACAGGGGAGTAAGGTTAGTGCCTTGGGGAACACACCAAATTTGTCTCAATCAGTTTCACAGGGTAGTCACCTGGAAGGTTTTCAATTAGAGAAACTTCTCTCCTTCTTAATGAGACCATCATTTTGTGTTGTTCAGATTGGTATACAGTAAAAGCCCTATACAATACTGTAGTTATCCATATTATGGCAAGAACCATCAGAGAGCCCCTCATTAAGAACATGAAGGTCACTCAATCTGCAAAAATACATTTAGTTCAGTCTAAAAAAAAACTTTAATGAATGCAGAATTAAAAGACTTTTAACTCTGAAAGTTATTATAAGTTACCAGCCTCAGAATCTCAGAAAACATGAAGGCTGCAAATTGCTGCAAAACACTACCCGACAGAGACCAACACAAGAAGAAGACAATTGCTTGGGCCAAGAAACAGAAGAAAAGGGACAACATTACCAGTGGAAAGTGGTCGAGTGTCCTATGATTGAGTCTAAATTTAAGATTTTGGTTCTGTGTCTTTGCAAGATGCAGAAAGGTGAACAGATGGTATCTGCATGTGTGGTTCCCACTGTGAGCATAGGGGAGGAGGTTTCGCTACAATAGCATTCTGCATTAACAGCCATATCATCTAGTAGGTCGTTTTGGTACCATCATTTGTATTTCAAACAGGACGATGACCCCAAAACACCTCCAGGCTATGTAAGGGACTATGTAAGGAGGTTTTATCAAAAAGTATACTGATGGAGTGCTGCAATCAGATGACCTGGGCTCCACATCACCTGCTTTAACATAATTGCGATAGTTTAGGATGATGGAGACAAGTATCCTGAGGTGTTTAAAACTATCAATTAAAGCAAAAGGTGGCTACTTTCTAAATGTAATTTAAAAAAAAAACATATTTAGGACTTCCCGGTAAGGTGGCGAGCTGAGTGGACGTGCGCTGAGCAGCTCTGCTACCTCTTGGCTAAATCCTTCTTAAATATTGTACTTGAGTTTGAGAAATACCTCCAGTTCGATAATTAAGTTTAGGGTAATGCCGGCGTCACAAAAAAAAGTCACTAAAGGGACAAGGGACAATAGAACTCTTCAAGCTACTTTGTCGGACTTTACGGCGTCGAACACTAGCAAGCAATCCCCAACTAAAGATATGGACTCTGCTAAGGCCAATGCTAAGGCGGCGGAAGAAACCCGGTCCTATGTCGACTGCATTCTGACTGCTATTACCGACATAATAAAACAGAGTTTTCCTCCAGGTTTATGGCATATTATCCGCTATTGAAAGTGTCAGAAAAAGACATCACTGACTGTGCGAGCGTGCCACGGAGCAGAGTCTCGACAACTGAAGATATGTTGCCTCGCTCATACGAAAGTCCTAGAAAACAAAAATAAAGATCTTGGAGGAGAAACTACTGGCCTGGAGACGAGAGCAAGGCACTCCAATTGAGGTTTACAAATTTACCGGAGGGAGCGGAGGGTATGCCTCTTTGGAGATTGGCTACCGGACGCACTGGAACTCCCGCTGGGGCGCACAAAACTGACCATAGAGAGGGCGCACAGAATCGGACCGAAGAAACCACACAGTCCTTCACCCCGAACGCTGATAATGAAGTTTTTTGAACTTGACAAAGAGCTGGTGACAGAGCAGCCAAACAAAACGAGAGGTACGATATGAGACCAGACTGTGGATAAATACTTTGTTAAATAATGTTAATTGCAGTATGTTCAAGCTCGTGCTTACAGTAACCGTTAATGCTATAGCTCTTTAGATATTCCTTTTTTTTCCTTCCTTTTTACAGTAAGAGCTAAGAGGCAGAATATATCTTTGGCAACTGTCATCTTGTTAACTATAAAAAGGCTAGGGTTATATTAACCCACTTGTTCCTAGAACAACATAGTGAGTTCAGCGAGTGAAAATTTAACTCATAATAAAAGGAGGAGGTCTATGAAAGAAAATGTTTTATGGTAGCACGGGAGGTTAGTGTATGTAATTTGTTGTTTTTTGTTGTTGTTTTTTAGCTCAGTGGTACTGTTCTACCCTTTTGGGGGACGGTTATCGGCTATCTGGAGTTTAAAGTATAGGGGAAAAGAAATCAGGCTAAGTGTCCTGGATATGGGCGGTGGTTTAGGTGTAATGTTTGTCAGTACTTTTACTCCCGTTTGTCTTTTGGTTGTTTCATTTTTACTTTTTACAAACTTAAAATGTTTGGGGAGTATTACTATACATGCTACACAAATGTCTAGTGCAGACATGGGCAAACTACGGCCCGTTAGGCTTTTCTATATGGCCCGCGAACTTATCCACATCCAAAAAATAAAATATATCTTACAAAGATATGTGTCATCACTGTGCAATGAAAACTCGGCGAGCTAGCCCCCAAAGAGTAGCAACAAAACCCACAAAATAATACAGTAATGTCTTATCTTTGCTAATCAGATGATCGGCGGTTCGATCCCCCGGCTCCCCGGTCTGCATGCCGAAGTGTCCTGGGCAAGATACTGAACCCCAAGTTGCTCCCGAAGGCTGTGCCATCGGTGTATGAATGGCTTATCTCCTCAAACTGATAGGCAGTTGGCACCTTGCACGGTAGCCAATGCCATCAGTGTATGAATGTTGTGAATGGGGAATGAGATATGTAGTGTAAAGCGCTTGAGTGGTGGTCGGAAGACTAGAAAGGCGCTATATAAGTACAGTCCATTTACCATTTACCATTTACTTTGCTGTTTTGTGTCAAAGTTCTATTCCAGTGTGAAGAAAACGGTGTAATGTCTCCTGCTCTGTCTCTGCTTTAGTTTGAATCAGTCCCAAGCTCCTGGTTGTTCCATAAAGACAAAGAGGCTTTGACAGTGAATTGTGACCTCTTTGTGCGATATACTACACCTTTGGGTTACTTCATTCTGGATCGTCGTGGGTCAAGGTGAATGTGGGCGGTACTAAACGATTCTCCTGACTCTGATTGTTCGACAGGTGATAGGTGACCAGGTGTCATCATCCCACACTCTGTGTTGTTTTAAGCATTAGTAGTCCCTAGCTGCTACATATGCTTGAAACAAACGATATTAAAGAATATGAACGAGAGTGTGGATGATTGTCACCTGTCACCTATCACCTGTCGACCAATCAGAGTCAGGTGAATCGATTAGTACCGCCCACATTCACCATTGACCCATCAATGACGATCCAGAATGAAGTAAACCCAAAGGTCACACTTCAGTGTCAAAGCCTCTTTGTCTTTATGTAACAACCAGGAGCTTCGTGACTGATTCAAACTAAAGCAGAGACAGAGCAGGAGACATTAGCAGCGTTTATTCGCGCTGGAATAAAACTTTTGACACAAAACAGCAAAGATCAGACATACTGTGTCGTTTTGTGGGTTTTGTTGCTACTCTTTGGGGGCTAGCTCGCCGAGTTTTCATCGCACAGTGATGAGACACATATCTTTGTAAGATATATTTTTATTTTTTGGATGTGGATAAGTTCGGCGGGCCATATCGAAAAGCCTAACGGGCCATAGTTTGCCTATGTCTGTCCTAATGGCATCAGACAAAGGATCATCTCTGTACTTGTCCTGTTAGATCTTAGTGCCGCATTTGACACCATTGACCATCAAATTCTTTTACAGAGACTGGAACATCAAATTGGCATCAAAGAAACCGCCCTAAGCTGGTTTAAGTTGTATTTCTTAGATCGATCTCTGTTTGTTCACATCAATGACGAATCCTCCATGCATACCAAAGTTTGTCATGGAGTCCCACAAGGTTCTGTACTAGGACCACTTCTATTTATATCTCATTAATGCATGTTACTAACCAAACTTCCCCGGAGTTTCTGTGCTCTGTCGTCCAGCAGGTTCTTGTGGATCGTGGCTGCTGCTGTGATCCTGCACGATGTCCACTACACATATTATTACTGTCATTATTGTTACTATATCTGCTACTGTGGTCATTTTATCATTCATTGTGATTCAATGTCAGTCATTGTAATTGTACAATATGTTTGTGTTGATTTGTCCTGTACACGTGACATCCATTGCACCTAAAATAAAATCCTGGTGAGAACCCTGAATATGTAGCAGCTAGGTGCTACTAAGGCTAAAACAACACAGAGTGTGGATGATTGACACCTGTCACCTATCACCTGTCGAACAATCAGAGTCAGGAGAATCGTTTAGTACCGCCCACATTCACCTTTGACCCACGACGATCCAGAATGAAGTAAACCCAAAGGTAGTATATCGCACAAAGAGGTCACAATTCACTGTCAAAGCCTCTTTGTCTTTATGGAAACAACCAGGAGCTTCATGACTGATTCAAACTAAAGCAGAGACAGAGCAGGAGACATTAGCACCGTTTCTTCACGCTGGAATAGAACTTTTGACACAAAACAGCAAAGATAAATGGTAAATGGTAAATGGACTGTACTTATATAGCGCCTTTCTAGTCTTCCGACCACTCAAAGCGCTTTACACTACATATCTCATTCACCCCATTCACACACATTCATACACTGATGGCATTGGCTACCGTGCAAGGTGCCAACTGCTCATCAGTTTAAGGATTTAAGCATTCATACACCGATGGCACAGCCTTCGGGAGCAACTTGGGGTTCAGTATCTTGCCCAAGGACACTTCGGCATGCAGACCGGGGAGCCGGGGGATCGAACCGCCGATCATCTGATTAGCAAAGATAAGACATACTGTATTATTTTGTGGGTTTTGTTGCTACTCTTTGGGGGCTAGCTCGCCGAGTTTTCATTGCACAGTGATGAGACGCGTATCTTTGTAAGATATATTTTTATTTTTTGGATGTGGATAAGTTCGGCGGGCCATATAGAAAAGCCTAACGGGCCGTTGTTTGCCCATGTCTGCACTAGACATTTGTGTAGCATGTATAGTAATACTCCCCAAACATTTTAAGTTTGTAAAAAGTAAAAAATGAAACAACCAAAAGACAAACGGGAGTAAAACTACTGACAAACATTACACCTAAACCACCGCCCATATCCAGGACACTTAGCCTGATTTCTTTTCCCCTATAATCTTTAAACTTCCAGATAGCCGATAACCGTTCCCCCAAAAGGGTAGAACAGTAGCACTGAGCTAAAAAACAACAACAAAAAAACAACAAATTACATTACACTAACCTCCCGTGCTACCATAAAACATTTTCTTTCATAGACCTCCTCCTTTTATTATGAGTTAAATTTTCACTCTCTGAACTCACTATGTTGTTCTAGGAAACAAGTGGGTTAATATAACCCTAGCCTTTTTATAGTTAACAAGATGACAGTTGCCAAAGATATATTCTGCCTCTTAGCTCTTACTGTAAAAAAGGAAGGAAAAAAAAAAAGGAATATCTAAAGAGCTATAGCATTAACGGTTACTGTAAGCACGGAGCTTGAACATACTGCAATTAACATTATTTAACAAAGATATTTATCCCACAGTCTGGTTCTCATATCGTACCTCTCTTTTTGTTTTGGCTGCTCTTGTCACCAGCTCTTTGTCAAGTTCAAAAACTTCATTATCAGCATTCGGGGTGAAGGACTGTTGTGTGTCTTCGGTCCGATTCTGTGCGCCCTCTCTACTGTCCGTTTTGTGCGCCCCAGCGGGAGTTCCAGTGCGTCAGGTAGCCAATTCTCCAAAGAGGCATCACCCTCCGCTCCCTCCGGTAAATTGTCAAACCTCAAATTGGAGTGCCTTGCTCTCGTCTCCAGGTCCAGTAGTTTCTCCTCCAAGTCTTTATTTTTGTTTTCTAGGACTTTCGTATGGAGCGAGGCAACATTATCTTCAGTTGTCGAGATCTCTGTCTCCGTGGCACGCTCTGCACAGTCAGTGATGTCTTTTCTGACACTTTCAATAGCGGATAATATGCCATCAAACCTGGAGGAAAACTCTGTTTTTTATGTCGGTAATAGCAGTCAGAATGGCAGTCGACATAGGACCGGGTTCTTCCGCCGCCTTAGCATTGGCCTTAGCAGAGTCCATATCTTTAGTTGGGGATTGCTTGCTAGTGTTCGACGCCGTAAAGTCCGACAAAGTAGCTTGAAGAGTTCTATTGTCCCTTGTCCCTTTAGTGACTTTTTTTTGTGACGCCGGCATTACCCTAAACTTAATTATCGAACTGGAGGTATTTCTCAAACTCAAGTACAATATTTAAGAAGGATTTAGCCAAGAGGGTAGCAGAGCTGCTCAGCGCACGTCCACTCAGCTCGCCACCTTACCGGAAGTCCTAAATATGTTTTTTTTTTTTAATTACATTTAGAAAGTAGCCACCTTTTGCTTTAATGATAGTTTTAAACACTCTCAGGATACTTGTCTCCATCATCCTAAACTATCGCAATTATGTTAAGAGCAGGTGACTGTGGAGCCCAGGTCATCTGATGCAGCACTCCATCAGTATACTTTTTGATAAAATCCTCCTTACATAGTCCTTACATAGCCTGGAGGTGTGTTTGGGGTCATCGTCCTGTTGAAATACAAATGATGGTACCAATAAACACCTACTAGATGATATGGCTGGTTAATGCAGAATGCTATTGTAGCGAAACCTCCTCCCCTATGCTTCACAGTGGGAACCACACATGCAGATACCATCTGTTCACCTTTTCTGCATCTTGCAAAGACACAGAACCAAAAATCTTAAATTTAGACTCAATCATAGGACACTCGACCACTTTCCACTGGTATGTTGTCCATTTCTTCTGTTTCTTGGCCCAAGCAATTGTCTTCTTCTTGTTTGGTCTCTGTCGGTAGTGTTTTGCAGCAATTTGCAGCCTTCATGTTTTCTGAGATTCTGAGGCTGGTAACTATAATAAACTTTCAGAGTTAAGTCTTTTAATTCTGCATTCATTAAATGTTTTTTTTTATGACTGAACTAAATGTATTTTTGCAGATTGAGTGACCTTCATGTCTTAATGAGGGGCTCTCTGATGGTTCTTGCCATAATATGGATAACTACAGTAGTTGTATAGGGCTTTTACTGTATACCAATCTGAACAACACAACTGATGGTCTCAATTAAGAAGGAGAGAAGTTTCTCTAATTGAAAACACTTCCAGGTGACTACCTTGTGAAACTGATTGAGACAATTTTAGGTGTGTTCCCCAAGGCACTACCTTACTCCCCTGTACATCAAGGGCCTTAAAGTGTACAACCTTATGTATGCAAACTTTGGCCTGTTAAAAAGTGTGAGTGGTTGGGTTTCTTTTCATATCTGTCATTGTGGACAAAATCATTTATTTCCTGCCATTTTACTATTAATACTAGCTTTTTAACTGTGCCTAACTCAGGTTTTATCTTTACTTCATAGAAGAGGAACATCAAAAGAGGCAAATATGGAACAAGGTAAGTCTCATTATTTCATTATGTGTGTGTATGTGTGTGTGTATATATATATGCATATATGCACAGGGCTCCAGACTAACTTTTTTTACTAGGAGCACAGTGGCCCCTAACGTAAAATTTTAGGGGCGCAAGCAGAAAATCATTTTCATTTTCACTGTATTACCGATAAATACTTTGACAATAAATGCATAAACTACAATCTTATAAACTTGTGCAATAGTTTTAATAACATACAGTTGTACAGCTTAAAAATACAAAGTGAATATTTATGCCAGTCTTATAAGCAAATTTCGTGTTCCCTGCATGTTGGGTATCGACAGCAGAATTTGCAGTTCATTGAATTTGTTTCCCTGAAATACCTCAGCCAGGTGAACTCGCGCAGCCACTCATCGCGAAAGCTGAATTACCTGCCTTTTCACCACGACCGTTTCCTCACAATCAGATTCAGACTCATTCTCGGGATTTGTCTTCTCTAGATCAGGGGTTCCCAACCTTTTTTTGTGCCAAGGACCAGCAGAAGCATAAAAAAAAATTCACGGACCGGTTGGCAATTTGTCAACTTTAATATACATTGCGAAAGACATAAACGTTATTTCAATAGGCAACTCACACAGTTATTTGAGCCCATCATTTCTAAAAGTTGCTAAATGTAAAGGCTTTACACATTTTGTCAAATCTTAGACCAAACCACACAGGAAAATACCTGACCAGACCAACAAGTACAGAACAGTTTGTACGTGATAACGTGTATATTCCTCTTTAGCTGTACAGAAGACTTGTCAGCTGTTCTTCCTGTGGTTCCATTAACAGTATGCATCCAAAACATACAGTTCAAAACCAAGATACAATAAAACTAAACAAAAAGATCCACTTTACAAATAATGTCATCAACTTACTGAAATCAGTATCAGTGAGACCCCTGGGCCTGTTTGCTGACCAGGGCATGATGGGAGACAGTGAGACACGCAGGATATTATTCATGTTCAGTCTGCTTCTAAGTCTGGTTTTAGTGGTGGTCATGGGGAAAAAAACGGCCTCGCACAGATATGACGTTGGGAACGGGAGCAGCGTCTTCAGAGTGAGCGTGCTGATCTCGTTGTATTCTCCCGATGCTTTAATCCAGAAGGATGACAGTGATGTTGAATCAAAGAGTGTTTTCAGTCCTCCGTCATTTCTGAGCTCAGTCAGCTGGTCGTCTTGTTTTGATGGGAGCCGGTCTCGACCATTGTCATTTTGAAATGGATCGCGCATCCATCCTTTGCCATTCCGCGGGTCCTTTGAAGATGGGAAATAGCGCTCAAACGCATCAGACAGTGATGTCAGGTGGCTGTGTATCAACTCGCCCAGTTCCGCCGGCTCTTCCGAAAAGCTGGACAAGTTGCTGAACATGTCAAAAACACCCCGGTTGATGCGTCGTGCCCAGGTTGCCAGTTTAGCTTATTTAACCTAGGTTACAGCATCTGTGCATTGCTAATTACTCCGGGCGGGTACCAGTGTCAGGAGCTTTCGATCCACAAAGCCGTCACAGGGGCGCTCATAGACACCCGCGGCTCATCATTATGGTTCATAATAATAAAAAAAAAAAATTAGGAGCCATTTCACGGCCCGGTAGGAACAGCTGCTCTAGATTAGGTGTAGAAAGAAAGTATGAACCGATTGTCCATTGTTTACAGGAGAGGCCGTGAGACCCGCCTCTTTTCACACATTAGCCTATCACAGTGGTCAAGTTTGTCAGCAACAAAAATATTTAAAAAAAAAAAAAAAAAAACCCGGCAAATTTACTGGTCGCGCATGCGTGAATAGATGAAAAATTTACTCGCACTGTGTCTAATTTTAGGCGCAAAATGCGACCATTTGTTCGCAGTCTGGAGCCCTGATGCATGTGTGTGTGTTATTTTCATCATAAAACAAAATGCTAAATGACTAAAATCCAGTGAATGAACAGAAGAGAAATCTAAATCAATTTGGTGTTACCATCCAGAACAGCATCAATTCTTGCACACAGCTTTTGAAGGAACTCTGCTGGTAGGTTGTTCAAATATCTTGGAGAACTAACCACAGCATGTAGGCTTCCTCATATCCTTCTGTCTCTTTATGTAATTCCAGACAGACTTGATGATGTTGAGATCAGGGCTCTGTGGGGGCCACGCCATCACCTCTAGGACTTCTTGTTCCTCGTTACACTGAAGATAGTTATGTCTATGTGATTGACATTGGCCCTATGTTTGGGGTCGTTGTCCTGCTGCAGAATAAATTTGGGGCCAATTATACGCCTCCCTGGTGGTATTGCATGATGGATAAGTATCTGCGTCTTTCTCAGCATTGATGACACCATTAATCCTGACCAAATCTTCAACTCCATCTGTAAAATGCAGCCTCTAACTTTCAAGAAACCTCCATCATGCTTTACTGTTGCTCATATTTTTGTACTGCTCTCCAGCCCTTTGGTGAGCAAACTGTCTTCTGCTACAGCCAAATATTTCAACTCCCTTCAAAAGTTTTGACTCATCAGTACAGAGCAGCTACTGCCATTTTCCTGCACCCCAGTTTCTATGTTTTTGTGCATAGTTGAGTGGCCAGGCCTTGTTTCCATGTTGAAGGTATGGTGTTATGGCTGTACCCTTACTTTGGTGCAAGTGTACTTATAAGAATGGACACTGGTTTGAAGGCAAAGAGTAGTAACACCTAATGTTGATTTAGATTTTTCTTTTGTTCGCTCACTTTTCATTTGGAAGATTGATCAAAATAAATAATACTATATATTCTGTTGCATATTATATTCTGTTGTACAAAACATGTACAGAGCTGCTGAACTGTTTGTCCAGGTGTGGATAATGAAAGTAATTCCAGATGTCACAAGCGGAACTTAACAGGAAAAAGGAAGAAAAAGAAGAAGAGGCGGAAAGGTGAAGAGAACTCATCAGATTCTGACTCAGAGTTCATGTCTAAGCAGAGGGATAGTAAATGTGGTCAAAGCTTATCGCCAAGAAGACGAGAGGAGTTGCCTGATATCATCCCAAAGCAGGTAAAAACAAAAAAAATCAACAAAATCAAGTTAAAAAACAAAAAGGTCAAGACATGCTGTCTTGATAATAATAACAACATTTGTTTACTTATATTGTAATACAGATGTACAGTATTTTCCGTAAATATAAATCAGTAAGTAAGTTTGATTTTTGACAGACGCAAAGAGCGAAGCTGGAAGTCAGACACAAAAATGGCATAGAGAATCCAATCAGTCTTCAAAATAAAACACAAACTTCAGATTGTAAAACCAGACAACAGGAAAACAATTTAAATACAGTGAAGTTTTGAAGTTGCGCGGAGAATGGACCAAAACAGCATTTAGGGTGCAACATGACAGAGACGTGCATGTTGGTTTCTTTTCTGACCAAATACTTTTTTCCAGTTGCAATTAGATCTACAAATTCTGGGTGACCGTGATGTTTGAATGGCCATCCCTGTTGTGCTCTTTCAACCTACAGACCTTTTCAACTTTTTTCTTAAGTTATTCCTGTAAAATCATGTAGAAAAGTCATGGGGTTTCTTTCTTCTTTCTAATCCAATAGAGAGGCTTTTGATCAACTCTCGGGTTGCTATACGTTGTCTTTCAGCCACTGTGCAGTGTTCACTGTCATGTCACCCAACATGAAACTCATCACTGAGAGATCACTGCTAAACTCGTCAAATTAATGCTGAGAACTGCCTTTACATTATGTACATTGGTAGAAGGATGCCACATATACATCAATGACATAAAAGACAAAGACTAAAATTAGACCTCTTTTTTTATTCCTTCATAATAGGACAGCTCCAATAAAAGAAGAGGAGATAAGGAATGTCATGGCAGGAGAAGTTGTCGTTCCTGTTCACAGTTACATTCCTACTCCTATTCACATTCCTGCTCAGTAGGGAGGAACTCTCATGCTTGGTCTAAAAACCACCACCGAAGATCGAGGACTCGCTCCTTATCCAGTACACAGCGCCCCAGGACACGGTCCAGGTATGAAGGAAAACCCATGAATTAATTGTTTGTTCTTTAGAAAAATACAAATAAGAGTTTTGTGTTAACTTTGAATGTTTACTGTCATGTTTTTTCATGTCCTCACTCTTTATGTGTTTACTCATGTTCCTGTTAGATCATTACTATAATACTCAGGATAGTGATAATCAGAATTTGTCAAACAAGAAAAGTTTGAAATCATTGTTGGACATTGCATAGATTCCTCATCCACCTAAGTGGTCGGGGTTGGTTTGTGTTGTTCTCTCACAGTGCTAATGTTAATTTCAACTTATCCTTAGGCATATATTTAAATTTGGTACTGATTGCTCAAAGTGGGTTGTTGTTTAATGATGTAGTGCTTTGGTTATATACAGTTTTAATCAAAGTTGGTTCACTCACAATATAATACTATTATGATATTTTGCCTTATTAACTGTGATTAAGATCAAAACAAGGTGCCTTTTCTTATTGTGATTTTTGTTTATCATAGCTCCTCAGAGAAGAGGAGAGCTTTGGATGAACCCATACAGTCCACCCAAGGTCCTTTTAAAGGCCTCCAGTCATCTCAGCAGGCCTCCAGCCCGGTCAGAAGTAACATTAAACCAGAGGAACTGACAGAGTCAAGTATAGAGCTGCAGAGCCCTGAGCAGAGTGAAAAGCCATCAGAGAAAAAAGATGAGAAAGCAGAGGACACAACACAAAAACTAGGTAGGACATGTTTGATAGATAGCACATGTACTACATGTACAGTTTGCACTCCAGGCTTATGATGCAGGGACTGATGATGTGTTAAAACTAAAGTGTATAGATATTATTAGTTTATTATCTGTTGAACTTTCACTGCTTCTATTGTATTTGATAATATAATGTTGTATAAAAAACAGGTTGAATATAGATGTCATTAAAGTTATAAATATATTTATTAATTGCTGAAGTATACAATAAGTGTAGCGCACAGTGGAAAGGAAATGGAAACAATGAAAAATCAGGTATTTACAGACAGTGCTCAAGGCTCTGTTTTTGTGGCAGCACTATGACTAATGCAAACAGGCCTACTACAAGACTGTACTCTATTGTCTTTGCTGAAAAACTGAGAGAATGAGACAGTTTGTTAGCACACTGTGTCAGGGTTGATAGAGAGACAGAATCGGGTACCTGCTATTCAGAGATTCTGTTTCCAAAAAGGTTGGTGACTTTCCTCTCCTGGATGGAGAGAGTCACCACTTAGGTGGTGGAGGAGGGGACCTTTACATTACAGTGGTTTAATTTCTCTCATCACTTGCTAAACCTGTACTCTGACTCTTTAAACATGTCCTTGTCCCCACTCCTGAACACGTCTGGCTGAGTTTAGCTGTGGGAAAAAAGCACTTATAAGAGGAAAAATAATAGAAATAATCAAACACCAAGACATATTCCTTGTATGTGAAAGCCTACTTGATTCTGATCCAGAAACTGGTGGTAAAGCAAAGGTAATATAAAATCCTATATAACCATTCAGAGTCAATTCATATAAAGCAGATTCATAGCACATTGACATTCCTGCAAACATTTAAATTTACCATTTGTGTCGACAGAAGAAGCATCTGATATGATTCAGCCAATTTAATAACAGGAAATATGTGATACTATAAAAACATCTTTGAAATAATAAATCCCATGGTTTGGATAGGTTTCTCTGTGAGTTTTATAAAGTATTTGCAGAAGAGACCACACTAGTATTATCTAAAGTCTTTATTTGCTCTGTCTTTGGATGATCCACCAAGAACTTGGTCACAAGCCATCATCTCAGTCTTACACAATGAGTGACTTTATGTAACTTTATGTGTAGGATATAGACCTGTCAGCTTGCTCTGTAATGTAATTAAAATTATTAACAAACATACTGACACAGAGAACAGATAGCTAAATGTATCCAACCAATTTAAGGTACAAGGTTTAATTCCTTGTAGGCAAACTTTCATGGATGGGTGAAAATGATATATAAAAACCCCAAATTACGCTGTCAGTGGCTGTTGCTTAGACTTTTTCTATCTCAAAAGAGGAGTCAGACAAAAAGATTTCTAGTCCTTTATTTTTTGTTGCAAGTGTGGCATAAAATAATGGAATATATCACTTCAAAATATAATAATACAATACTGAACTGTATTGGTGGGGTTGTGGGTTGGTGGGGCACTTCATAATCACAATCATATTTTGAGATTGCCCAAAGCTCCTAGATTCAGTGGCGGAACTAGACTTTCATACAAAGGGTGGCCAGAGCGTGGGCAAGCTTTATCAGGGGGTCCATATACTAGGCCTAATAAAGGAAAACTGTAATATTTTAACCCTAGAATCAGAATCACTTTATTGGCCATATGTGTGTACACACACAAGGAACTCCGGTTCACTTTGCTCTCAATTGTACATACAGGTATAGACAGAAAAGACAAAGGACATGATAGGTAGGCGCAACATAACTTAAAAACATAAAATACATCATGGATATGCAATGGATAAAGGACTGGTGCAATGGTACAGATGATGAATAAATGGTTTCTACAACCTGTGTTATGTACTGTACATCAAGTACACATGTGGACAAAATTATTGCTACCCTTCGTTTAATGAATCTGTAAAAAGTAATAATAAATGAAAATTCTATGAAATTTAACCAATGAAAGTCAGACATTGCTTTTCAACCATGCTTCAACAGAATTATTTTAAAAAATAAACTCATGAAACAGGCCTGGACAAAAATGATGGTACCCTTAGAAAAGACATGTGACCAAAGGGACATGTTAATTCAAGGTTGGTCCACTAATTAGCATTACAGGTCTTTACAAGCAATAATCAGTTAGTGGGCCTATATATAGGACTACAGGTAGTCACTGTGCTGTTTGGTGACATGGTGTGTACCACACTCAACATGGACCAGAGGAAGCAAAGGAAAGAGTTGTCTCAGGACATTATAAAGAAAATTATCGACAAGCATCTTAAAGATAAAGGCTATTAGACCATCTCCAAGCAGCTTGATCTATCTGTGACAACAGTTGCACATATTATTCAGAAATTTAAGATCCATGGGACTGTAGCCAACCTCCCTGGACGTGGCAGCAGGAGGAAAATTGATGACAAATCAAGGAGACGGATAATACGAATGGTAACAAAAGAGCCCAGAAAAACTTATAAAGAGATTAAAGGTCAACTTCAAGCTCAAGGAACATCAGTGTCAGATTGCACTATCCGTCGTGTTTGAGCCAAAGTGGACTTGATGGGAGACGACCAAGGAGGACACCATTGTTGAAAACAAGTCATAAAAAAAAGCCAGACTGAAATTTGCCAAACTATATGTTGACAAGCCACACAGCTTCTGGGAAAATGTCTTATGGACATATGAGACAAAAATTGAACTTTTTGGCAAGGCACATCAGCTCTATGTTCACAGACGAAAAAATAAAGCATATACAGAAAAGAACACTGGCCCATGGAGAAGGCTCTGTTATGTTCTGGGGCTGCTTTGCTGCATCTGGCACAGGGTGTCTTGAATCTGTGCAGGGTACAATGAATTCTCAAGACTATCAAGGGATTCTAGAGAGAAATGTGCTGGCCAGTGTCAGAAAGCTTGGTCTCAGTCGCAGGTCATGGGTCTTGCAATAGGACAATGACCCAAAACACACAGCTAAAAACACCCAAGAATGGCTAAGAGGAAAACACTGGACTATTCTAAAGTGGCCTTCTATGAGCCCTGACCTTAATCCTATTGAGCATCTTTGGAAGGAGCTGAAACATGCCGTCTGGAAAAGGCACCCTTCAAAGCTGAGACAACTGGAGCAGTTTGCGCAGGAGGAGTGGGCCAAAATACCTACTGAGAGGTGCAAAAGTCTCATTGACAGTTACAGGAATCGTTTGATTGCAGTGATTGCCTCAAAAGGTTGTGCAACAAAATATTAAGTTTATGGGGTACCATCATTTTTGTCCAGGCCTGTTTCATGAGTTTATTTTCATAAATAATTCTGTTGAAGCATGGTTGAAAAGCAATGTCTGACTTTTATTGGTTAAATTTCATAGAATTTTTATTTATTATTACTTTTTACAGATGCAAGTTATTTCTGTGACCATTGTGAGTTTTTCTTTCATTAGACGAAGGGTACCAACAAGTTTGTCCACGTGTGTAGGTGGACATGACAGTATATACATATCTATGCACAGCACATTAAATGTAAACTATGAGGATAAATTGTAATGTACAGGTATTGCACAGATTTACAGATTATTGCACAAGGTACTATAACAGGTATACAGAGTAACCTCGTACCTAAAGAACATGCCTTCTTGACAATTTTCATAACCCAGATGCGTGCATGCACACACACACACACACACACACACACACACGCACGCACGCACACACAAAACAGGTGTTAAAGGTTTAAACAAAGGTATTTATTAAATGAGAGATCAAACTGTTAACAAAAGGAGGTGAGGTACTAAGGGAACAAAGTGCCCACGGATGCTGTTCAAAACACAACACAACAACAACAAATAAATATAACAAAAACCTCTAAGCTAAAACTCTAAACAGAGCCTATACTATCTAAGTTGAAACAAAACAAGAACGAAAAACCTCACTGTCTAATTTAACACTCAATATCAAACCCCTAAACTAATGAATCTAACAGAAGTCTTCTATATGTAATCAATAAACTTGTTAAGTCTGAAACTGGCTTTTAAAATATACAGTACAGTATATTTAAAAGTACAGTATTTAAAATATACACTACATTATACAGTCCTTACGTTATACAATATACAGTATTATACTGTATTGTACAGTATACAATTGTTGGTACAATTATATTATCATTTAACATTTAGGGAAATTGTACACCTAAAAATAGGAGCAACAGAAGGTATGAATAGTCCTGATTCAGTAAAAGAGAAATAGGAATATCTAGGACTCGCTGCCAGTCTGTAGGTTTGATGGGCTACTACCTACTACTACCCAGATTCCAAAAAAGTTGGCACACAGTTGTAAAACTTTTTTTTGTAAATATACACTCATTCTGAATTTTATGCCAAAATATTGGGGCAGAGGCAACAAAAAAGGCTCAGTTGTTTACAAGCAAGCATGGGATGCTCTTAATGCTGAGCTGACTGATTTCTTTTGTCCAATACATTTCATTTAATTGTTGACCCTGTGTTAACCTGCATATTACAAATAAAACTGAAACTTGGGTGAGGTTCAACACTTTTTGAACAGTTTAGGAACATTGCAAGTAATTTGGGCATTTCCCCATCTACAAAACATTATACAATTATGTCATAGACACTGGCATGCAAAAAGTAGTAAGTAAGACGTAGAAGCAAGAAGACACCTTTAATTTTATTGAATAAAGGTGTCTATTTACTTCTTGCATGTCTGTGTATATCATAGAAAGAAAGATTGAGAGAATCCAGAGAAACCTCAGCACCAATTGACATTAATTTCCCATGGCCTTCAATCTCTCTGGCAGCACTGCATTAAAAAAACATCATGATTGTATAAAGTATATTATTACATAGGCTCGGGAGCAGTTCATTGTTGCACTTACAAATCAGTTAAAGTTAAGACTTTACCATGCAAAGTGAAAGACCAATCTCGACAGCATCTAGAAACCCCACTAACTTTTTTGGACCCAGGTTTATCTGAGATGAACTGACAGAAAATGGAAAAGTGTATTGTGGTCTGATGACTCCACAATTAAAATTGTTTTTGGAAATCACGACTTTCACTTCCAAAACATCAACAGTTAGTGTCCTCATTTCCCAAACGTGTGGGTGTTGTCAAAAGAGAAGGTGACTAAACAAGGTGGTTAACATGGCCCTGTCTCAACTTTTTTGGAATGTGTTTCATTCAGTTTGAATATTAACTTCCCCACAATGATTACACTGTGTAAGTAGACTGGATTGTGGCTGCCATTTATGTGAAAGTGAAGGAGTTATATTTTTTTGTAGGTTTGTCTGTTTACAAGTGTGTTCTTGTGTTTTACCGTTAAAACATGGCATTTATATGTCATTTCTTATTCACATTTTATGAATGTCAATGGTAAATTGTCTGCATTTGTTTTTTAACATTAACACAACAGTTTATTGGATTTTTTTATTATTAACTTATAACAGCAGATTATACATTGTGAACATCTTCTTTTTACCCTGGCTTCCCCTCCCCCATGTATATACATATATGCCTATACATACATACATACATACATACATACATACATACACATTTGAAAAAAGTGTCTCAACAAAAACGCACATTGGCACATTGTATCGTCTCGTCATTGTCTCGTCTCGTTCAAGGGAAAAAGGCTCGTTGACGAACATATTTCGTCTCGTCTCGTCTGACGAAATTAACACTGGCCTTGAACAACAACCCATTGCCCTCCTTTGTCTTTATAGGTGGAAATCAATCAGAAAGGGATTTTTTTATTAATTAGTATGGCCACTCCTCTAGCTCACAAGGTATAGGAAGAGAAGAACACCTAGTTATAATCCCTTCTTTCCTTACCGAGGTCCTACGTTGAACTTGTACAGTGATGAGAGCATCACAAACATTGTTAGTCTCTCATCAGTCCAGTAAAGGTGCATGCATGCAAATCTCTGAATAGACCCTTGACAATTAAGACCGGCGGGTAAATTAACATGAAACCAAACCTTTTGATAGTTGTCAATCAACTCGAACAGTATAACATCAATAATAACAATGGGGTGATGTTTTTATTGGCAGATTGTCACACAGCTAATGTCATTGTTTAAAGCGTGCGTGTGACTCACACCAGGCCGGGATCTAAACATGCAGCATCAGCGTTAAAGTTTAGCTGTTTAGCTAGCACGGACTCATCACACAGTGACATTATCACTCAGTTTTTGACTGCGTCACAGAGCTGTGATGTCATTTTGAGACCTGGTTTGTAAAGTTTAGTCAACATGTGAGAACTCATCTGACACAGAGAGTCTCCTGTTGTTGCTACATGTGTGAAACGACACTACTCTAGACTTCTACTTTGTCTTGATTTGTTCCGATGATTTTTTCCAAAAGAAATTGGCTTCGCACTTTATTTAAAAAACAAAAACAAATTCAAATTCCTTTTTGATTGAGCCTTAAATATAAATATTTTCCCCAAAAGAATAATTGTATTTACAATCTGTGGGCAGTTTGCATAAAGTACTCCCAATAAAATATTTAGGGGTGTGAATTCAAAGTTAATATTTATGGGTCTTATTTTCTTAATTTTGAATATCTAACCACAGTCTGACTACATGGGCAGTAAATATTGTAAAATAAATGTAACTGATCCTCCACTTCTTCATTGCAAAATTTACAAAATGGAGTGTGGACCATGTTAAAAAGGTTAAGTTGTTTATTTGTAGCCGTAATTCTGTAGAAAATCTTAATTTGGCAAATTCTACAATATGATTCGATTGATATTGTATAAATAGATCTAAAATAATGTTTCCAGGGGAAGTATTAAACTCATCTTCCCAAAAGGAACAGACTGCAGGTGGAAAAAAGACCATTACTAAGTAAGAAAAAATTATACATGATTTTATTTCTTAATTTTTGATAGCCATTTAAGAGTTTTTATGACTGGAGCACTAACCTGCTGATTGTCACTTGAATTTCTAATGTCCTCCTCCAATTTAATGGCACAGCAGAGAGCAACTGATTAAATTTAAAGTTGTCACATAATTGTCCATATTTTTTATTAAACTGGTCGTATGAAAAAAAATGCATGTATCATCAAGAAGATAAAAATTAAAACCGTTGTAAATGTTTCCATAAGAATGGATTTCCATTAATTGACAATGAGGAATTCATGCATATGATTTGATATATCGTTTAGAGAACTCTGGACTTGTCTGGACATTATCTATGTAAAAACAGCATTCAGTGTCTCTCCCTCCCCTCTGGCACAGTGAGTTACTATTAGGGCTGTGCAATTAATCGAATTTTGATCACGATTTCGATTTTGTTGTCAAACAATCTCAAAAATCATATAATCAAGTTTAAACAATTTATTTTCCACTTTTCATTACACAAGTTCTGAGAGACGCGCATGCGCAATACATTCCATTTCACGCGGCCCAGGATAGCCCATACTCCCTCACGCAGCTGAAGCGTGAGGAGGTGTGTCGTTTGGTGTTCAAAAACAGTGAGTGAGATTGAAAGCGAATGAGAAGAATCTGACGAGAAGCAGCAGCACATAATGTGCAAGATTTGCTACAAGGTAATAGCTGCTCCTCTTGGTAACACTACAAATTTATTCAACCACCTCAAACAAAAGCACAAAGTCACTCACGACGAATTAATAAAGAAACAAAAAGACAAAGGCAGTGCCACAACCATTAAGACGTCAACGCAAACTCAGTCATCGATGACAGACATATTGTGTAATGCGGCTCCTTATCCGACAAGTTCGGAGAGGCACAAGACATTAGGCTACGTTTACACATAGCCGGGTATGTTGAGAAACAAATATTTCCCTCCCTCCGTTTTCCAAAATAACATTGTGCACATAGCATCGTTTTCAAAAAAGTTTTCGTTTACATCAACCCACATAAATACGCCATTGAGCGCCATCATAACTACACCAAGCCTATGGGCGGCTTGCTTCCATGATCATCGTCATAGCAAAAGGTAAACATTGGTCGCACTTTTGGCACATCAGCTGCCTAAAACTCGGTTCGTTTTCAGAGGCGAATTCACCGTTTGCGTTTAAAATTCCTGTGTACGTGTAAACAGGGCCTAACAGCTGCCATTGGATATTTCTTAGCTAAAGATATGCAACCCATTAATACAGTCGGGGGTGAAGGTTTCGAGAAGATGCTTATTGCTTATTGACGCTTATGCTTATTATTATATTTATTTTGTTCTATAAATATATAGAATTTGCAGAGCAGCTGGATCCATAGTTTATTTTGGATACATTTTTCTATGCCTTATTTAATGTTCCCTAAAGTATATTTATTTTATTGATTTAATGGTTTATACATTGCAAAACAGCTGTAAAGTACATATTTGTAGCCAATTGAATATTTTGCATAAAGAATCAATAACAAAGTGTTTTTTGAGAGAGAGAGAAAAAATGCATTGTGAAACTCAAAATTTATCGTTTGAATAATCATGATTTCAAAATAATCGTGATATTGATTTTTTCCATAATTGAGCAGCACTAGTTACTATGGTTACGGGAACGCCCTAAAACTTTATTAATGATTCTCAATAAGAAGTTTGTGGTTAGTATGACGGTACAAAATCACTAAATACTGAAAAGTTATGTACATGGTTGATTACTGGAGTAAAACTTGAAACAAGCTTTGCACAAAAAAGTTTGATTTGAACAGCTGTTCATAAGCATCCTCCTGCAGAACACTGTTGGTCAAGTATATTTGATGTCTTCATTAGAGAACATGGTTGTATGGAGTGGTGGTGAAATCTTATGCACTATGTCATTTCTTTAGCAGTAGCGTAACTTGTAACATGTTTCACAAATTGCAAATGGGGAATATGACGTGGCTGCAGATCAAATTATGTAGTCAGATCTATCTACAGTGTTCAGTTGACTGACAACTTGATGGGAGAGTTAAATTTCTGTGCCGCAAGTATGCCCAGTACACTGCTCCAACCGAGTCCCGCCACCAGAAGCCTTCTGCTGCAGCCATTGCATCTTCTGCTGGGCCTTGGAATCTCAGGATGAGGCAAGCACCACTCTCTCAGTTCAAATGAAGGAATCTCTGTTTCAGGCTATGTTTCCTGATTCAGAAATAGCGAAAACATTTGCATGTGGGAAAGACAAAACTGTTTAGGGTTACTAGTTTCGTGATGTAGTTTTCAAGAAGAGCTTGTTGACTGGAGCAATAAATAGGAGCTCATGCACACTATTGCATGGCAATAACTAAGGGATTAATAGAAACAGTGCACGTGCCCTCGTGCCTAGGGTTTTTGCTGTATGACTAGAGGCAAGTTGCATTGAGGTTTTAAAAAAATATTTAGAATGTATTAAAAAGATATTAAATGGTATTAAATTTAACCTCCGGATTCCTGCATAAACCCTGTCAAAGCACTTTTATACTACATATCTCTTTCACCCATTCACGCACATTCATACACTGATGGCATTAGCTGCCATGCAAGGTGCCAACTGATCATCAGTTTTAGGAGCTCACCATTTATACACATTCACACACTAATCGTGCAGCCTTCGGGAGCAATTTGGGATTCAGTATCTTACCCAAGGGCAGTTCGACATGCAGGGCAGTGGAGCTGGGGATGAAACCTGCTCTACTTCCTGAGCCACAGCAGCTCCGATGTAGTGTTCATACCTAGGGTTGCAAAGGGGTGGAAAATTCCCAGAAACTTTCTATGGGAATTATGGAAATTTATGGGGATTAAATAAAAATTGGGGGTAATTTAGTGAATGGCATCGGTGCCAATTACTAAATTACCCCCCAGCTTGGTAAGCTTAGCATCATGATAAGAGAGACATAAATGATCATTGAAACAATGCTAGCTATAGCTTATTTAGGATCTAACTTATCAGCTAGCTATCTACTGTATGGATACATTTTTATGTGTTACATGTAGGTTAAACATTAATACCATACATCAAATATATTTACCCCATAATGTCATTAAAACTTACCTCATTTTATGTAATCCTGGCTTCAATAGTCTCATCATCTGTATACAGGTACTACTGGGAAAATTAGAATATCATGTAAAAGTTGTTTTATTCAGGCAATTCAACATAAAAGGTGAAACCAATACATTTTATAGACTCATTACAACCAAAGTGAGATATTTCAAGCTTTTATTTGTTTTGATTTTGCTCATTAGGACTTGCAGCTTCAGAAAACCTCAAATTCAAAAACTCTGAAAATTAGAATACTGTTAAAAGCTTCAGTATTGTAGGCTTAAAGTGTCACACCCTAATCAGGTAAGTAATCCAAAACACCTGCAAAAGGGTCCTGAGCCTTTAAAAAGTCTGTCTTTGGTTTAGAAGAATTCACAATCATGGGGAAGACTGCAGATCTGACAGTTGTGCAGAAAACCATCATTGACTCTCTGCACAAGGTGGGTAAGACACAAAAAGTGATAGCAAAAGAAGCTGTGTGTTCTCAGAGTGCTGTCTCAAAGCACATTAATGGACAGTTAAGTGGAAGGCAGAAGTGTGGAAGAAAACGGTGTACAAGCCGGAGGGATGACCGCAGCCTGGAGAAGATGGTCAGGAAAGGGCCATTCAAAAGTGTGGGGGAACATAAGGAGTGGACTCAAGCTGGAGTTGCTGCTTCAAGAGAAACGACACGCAGACGGATGCTGGACATGGGCTTCAAATGTCGTATTCCTGTTGTCAAGCCACTCCTCAAGAGCAAGCAACACCAGAGGCGCCTTAGCTGGGCTAGAGAAAAGAGAGACTGGACTGTTGCCCAGTGGTCCAAAGTCCTCTTTTCTGATGAGAGCAAGTTTTGCATCTTAACAAAGGTCCCAGAGTCTGGAGGAAGACCAGAGAGGCGCAAAATGGAAGATGCATGAAGTCCAGTGTTAAGTTTACCCAGTCTGTGATGACTTGGGGATCCATGTCAGCTGCTGGTGTTGGTCCTCTGTGCTTTATCAAGTCCAGCATAAACACAGCTGTCTACCAGGACATTTTAGAGCACTTCATGCTTGCTTCAGCGGACCAGCTTTATGGGGATGCGGACTTCATCTTCCAGCAGGACTTGGCCCTGCCCACACTGCCAAAAGTACAAAATCCTGGTTCAACAACCATGGGATTACTGTGCTTGATTGGCCCGCAAACTCACCTGACCTGAGATAGATGCAGGTGCATGAAATCTGGTTGTTTTTGTCAAGGTTATGATAAAATGTATTTTCCCCAACTATATTTAAGTTCCCTCTTGAAGACCAGCCTTCAATTTTGTAAATTCCTGTTAATCCCCATGGAAAGTTTCCAACTTTGAAAATTCCCGGAATTTTGCAACCCTACTGTGGAACGAAAACACTCAGTTTATTGACTAAGTAGTCAATATTATGGTAAGATAGATTTATTGTTGAGTTTCATTCCCAGGTCTCCTTTTGGGTTATAACAATTGGGAGACAAAGTGGCTCAGAGTGAGCCACACAACAATAATTTCATATATTCCTGCCAGGATTTGACTATCGTCATTTAGTTTACTTTATTCTTTCTAGTTATAATGTCAGCTATAGTAGTAAGAGAATTGTGAGTAGAACTGTCTGGAGCTGGTGTGCTGTGAAACTGCTCGTCCTCTCTGCATGTTTGCTGCTCAGCAGCTAACATTAGTTACATTACTTGCTGTCTTGTCATCCCTTCAGGTTCTGGTTCATCACATTTTGTACTAAACCAGTCCATATCAGCTGAACCTGACCAGAGCACTGAGCCCAGCTTCCCTCAGCTAAAAGGAGCAGAATACCCCAGGTCATTTTCCACTAATGTCAAATTACCAGCAAAGAAGAAGAGGAAACCATCTAAGTCCCCACTGAGGAAAAAAGAAGGAAAGTCATCAAAGAGGCAGAAACAATCCATGTCACCATGCAGGAGCCACAGGAGGGGATCTAGATCCAGGAGCCTTTCAAAAAGGAAGAGATCAAGGTCAAGGTAGAGTGTCTGGGAATACTAAAACACTAAAACAAAGTAAAGAATTCAGTAAAATCAAAATGGTGAAATAAGAAATAGCTTTCTAGAAATTAATTATAGTATAATAATAATTAATAGAATTATATAATTAATTATATTAATTAATTACAAAATAATTTTTGTCAGCACAGCATTAGCATATTAGAATGTTTTAGAGGTACAATTGAAAATATTGTCAACTGACAACTGAATTATTCTACTGCACTACACGTTGTACTCAGTGAAGTTTTAAAATGATAACCTTATGGTTATGATATTATAGCAGGTCTGGTTAGTCTACTAAAAGCTTTTCTGTTACATAAATGATAATTCCTTGTTTTTGCCATTGGAGAAGTGTGCTGAGAGAGATTTTGCAGACTGGCCCGAGGTGTAAATTAGAAAGTCCAAGACCCTGCGACACCCCAAATTTTGCATTTTTCTTTCAATCACAGTGATTTCTCTATTCTAACCACTGTTTAGTGTTGAACTAAGAATTAAATTTGAGTATAGCCATTTTGTGGCTTTGTTTTTATTTTGGATGCAGATATGTTTTAGCAGTTATTTAAAAATTAATTTAACTGCATGTTGTCTGTGCAGGTCTGGAGGCCGGAGATCACGAAGGTCACACTCGCGGTCAGTGTCACGGGGTCGGAGGAGGGCTACATACAACCAGAGGGACCGTTGGAAAAGAGAACCAAGTCACTCCCCTGTACTCATCCTCCGAAAAAATAGATCCCCCATTCGGAAACACTGCAGTTCGAGCAATAGCCCTCAACGCATCAGTGAACTGGGTCAGCTAATATAAAATCACTTATTTATTAAGAGATTATCAGTGTCATGAAGGCATTGTATGCCATAGTCATTTCCACTGGTATCAAGCAAAGAAAAAAAACGTGAAAACTTTGCTTCAATAGTAGAAAGCTATTGTGCACAATATATTTGGAAAGAGGTGCGGCATGGTGGTGCCGTGGTTAGCTGTAGTGGTAATCGGCGTCAGGCCTGACTTTACCGTAAATGATACCATAACAGTAACGAAGCTGCAAAGTGTGGGAGCATATTAAGAAAAGTGGTGAGAAAAGCGTGCAGTGCAACATTTGCAAAGCTGAACTTGCTTATCATGGAAGCACAACGGCTATGCATGAGCATCTGAATAGAAAGCATGTCATTGTTTTTATTTTCAGTTAGCACATACCTTAAAAACTTCAAGCTGAAAGCTTATGATCTGATCAGCTGCATGCTGGTGCGATAAGCTGTATGTTTTACAGTCAATTTACGTATGATCTGATTAGTCGACTAATCGAAAAAATAATCGGTGATTAGTCGACTATGAAAATAATCGTTTGTGGCAGCCCTACACGAGAGTGCAGTGCCAGTGATGTTGAGGGAGAATTCAAGACGGGCGAGAAAAATGGTGTGGTTGCTAGTGTCGAATGCTACAGGATTGCTTCATGATTTTGGACAGCTCAGGAAAGAACTGAGACAAGGTCTAAGAGGTAGGTGGGGGAGAAGTGGATGAAGGAGTGGGAGTGCAGTCCATGGGGGCAGGAGAGGAGGACAGCTTGTTATAAATGGTGTCAATTTTGATTTGAAAGAATGAAAAAAATGAGTTGCATGTGTCAGTGGAGTTGAAAGTATTGTTGTTGGGTTTGAGAAGTTTATTTACTGAGAGCCAGAGTGTATGAGATATGTGTAGTGGGTGGGCCAGGTAGTATTGAGGGCATCCTACTGCTGAAAGTAATTTGTATAAGCTTGTAGATGGACAGCTAAACCAGTTTCCTCATGAAGTCTCTCAAGGTTTTGCTTGCAGGATTTCATTTTGTGCAGTTCAGTGTAGTAGGGAGCAGATTGAGTGAATGAGACAATTTTGGTTTTGATGGGAGCCAGCTGATCGAAATAGTGTGATCAAAGTAGCATTAAAGTAATTGATTACTTTATTGTATGTATGTTCATTCTTTCTGTTTCCTTTAGATAAGGACCAGTTGTTGGAAATTGCCAAGGCCAATGCAGCTGCCATGTGTGCCAAAGCAGGTATGCCCATCCCTGCCAACATGAGGTCTGCAGTGCTTCCCCTGGCTCTGCCAATGGCCATGAATGCTGCTATGGCCAGTATGACTGCTGGTATGATTTTGACTCTTGTTCCCCTTCTACATAATTCTAATTCAGGGACCCAGGTGGGGAGAAAAATGCTCTCTCTCTCTCTCTCTCTCTCTCTCTCTCTCTCTCTCTCTCAAATTCAAATTCAAATTCAAATTTGTTTTATTTGCATGAATGTTACAGACAATTTTGCTAAAGCATAACATATACATATATAAATAGAATAAAACTTAAGAGAAATAAAATAAGGAAAGAATTGTAAAATAATAAACAATAAAATAAGTGATAATGAAAATATAGATAGTATTAATAAAGTACATATAAAAAGATTAATAGTCCTACACTGAAACATTTCTGAATGTGTGACATGCAGTGATGTAATCTGCTGCCAGTTCTACAGCAGAGCTGTCTTCTCCCAGTAGGATTGAAATTATTTCGTTTTGTTGGAGGTTGAGGAAGTCGGGGATTTTTTCTTTAAAATTGGAAAATAATTCTTCTCTAATTTCTTTGTATTTGGGGCATTTTGTGAGAAAGTGAGTTTCTGTCTCTACTTCTCCTTTGTCACAGTGGATACTAATTCTTTCTGTTCTTTCTACCCATTCTCTTTTATGGCGACCAGTTTCAATGGCAAGTTTATGGTCACTGAGTCTATATTTTGTAAGGGTTTGTCTTTTTTTTATTTTTTATTTTTTTATCTGGGTTAAATATTGGGCCAATTGGAATTCTCTGTTCAGTAAATTATAACATTCTAATTTATTGATTGTTTGAGTTTCTGTTTTCCACTGTTTGCAATATGTTTTTAAATCTTTGTTGATTTGTTTTATTTGTGAGTATGGGATTATTTTTGTAGTGTAATTTTGATTTGTCAATCTGACTTCCTCATTTGTCCCATTCCAGGTATTCTTTTCTGGGTTCAGACAGCCCTGATGTTCTAAATATGCCCTGTGCTGATATGAGTTTAAATCAGACTCTATCAAATGGTTCCAAAATTGATAGATCTCTTTTTAATTTTGATTAACAGGGGGAATTGGCCTAACTCTGCTCTGCAGCTGTGGTTTGGGCAGTTTCTGTTGACTCAAGTATGTTTTTGGAGAATTCAAGATGCACTCTTTCAATAGGGTTTGAGTCCCAGTGCTCTTGTTTAATTAATTGAGTAGGGTGTCCCCATATGCAATCCACATTCCAACTTCCTGATTGCAGATTCCGCATTTTATTTAATCAAATTCAAAATTCAGAAAAAAGCCTGTAGATGTCAGCATTGCACCACTGGAGCAGATGCTTCTCCCGGGATTAGTCTGAGGTCTGAGCTCCAGGATGGAGGGGGGTGTCTGTGGAGCAGATGTTTACCCGTGATTGAAGCCTCATTCCCGGGTGTGAGATGAGGGATGGTGGGGGTCTGGTTCTTGGTTCCTGGAGGTGTGTTTGCCTGCCTGGCTGCATGTGTCTTAGGCTGTTAAGTGTAGTTTAGTTAAGTGTAAAGTTTGTACTGCACTAGAGCATGTACCAAATGGTCGGTTTAACCTATTAACGTTGTGACAAATGAGTGGATAATGTCTCTTAATTGATTTTGCTCTAAAGGAATCCTTGTTCTGGAAGCAACAGCAGCGTTGGAGTCTCTCTGTGTGGGTGTATGCAGCTGTGGTCTAGGGAGCTGCTGCAGGGTCTGGTGTCGCTGCTGAAAGTGGGGATGCTGCTGCTTCTGCTGGAGATGCTTCTGTTGGGGAAGAGCTCGCTTGTGCTGCTGGAGGGACTGCTGGTCACTGTGGTTCTCCTGGGTTGGGGGACCTTTGATGCACCTGGGAAAGGTGAGGGAGGGGCTGCAGGTCTCCCTGGTGCTCCTGGTGGATGTGAGGGTGCCTCTGGTGCTCCTGGAGATGTTGGAGGTCTCTCTGGTGCTCCAGGTGGATGTGAGGGTGTCTCTGCTGCTCCTGGATATGATGGAGGTCTCTCTGGTGCTCCCGGTGGATGTGAGGGTGCCTCTGCTGCCCCCGGGAGATGATGGAGGTCTCTCTGGTGCTTCTGGTGGATGTGAGGGTGCCTCTGCTGCTCCTGGAGATGATGGAGGTCTCTCTGGTGCTGCTGGTCATTTTGGGGGTAGAGCTGTCTCTTTAATCTTTTTGGCAAAAAGCTTTACTCCTCTGTCGCTGAGATGGATGTGATCATGCAGATGTTGGTAACTTATTCTGCTGTGCTGTGCTATACTCACATTAGGAAGATGAGTACAGCTCCTGGTGATCTCTGAGTTAATAGTGTTAATAATTATTTGGGGAATGTCTGAGCGAGGAAGTAATGTGGATATCATTACTTTTGAAGTAGGTAAGTTCTCGGCGGCTCTTTTTGCCAGCTGCCCGTAGTGCTGTGGGAATATTACTGTTTCTTCTTGTGAGATCGTTTGAGCCAGTATGGATGAGGATATGTTCTACACCTGTAAACTCTCAACTGGACAGGTGTTCCATGGCCTTTTCTGTGGTGGGGCTCCAAAGTTTCACAGATTTCTTCTCTGGGAACAGACAATAGAAACAATATTTCTTTGTGTGAAGGTTTGCTGGGTCTGTTGTTAGGCTTGTGGTCAGCAGAGAGGTCTGAAGACTTTGGAGGGGTAATTGGGCCTGGAGAATGAGGGGTAGGGGGTATTGAGGAGGCGGGGGTTTGGGAGCTTTGGGGGGATTGACTTCAGATGGAGGGGAGATGGCATCTGGATAGCAGGATGTAGGAGGAGCAGTAGAAGTTATGGGCTGGTGGTGAACCTCTTGCTCCAGTGCTGGTCTGATTCTGCTCTGTTTGATGTTGGTGATTTCCTCTCTTGCTGTCCAAAGCGTCATCCTCATTGATTAGTTATTCTCCTCCAGTTTTCTGATGGTCTGTTGTAGCTCTCTGATTTGGTCTCGTTGTTGAAGAATCAGAGTGTGGGTCTCATTGTTTGGTTGATTATTGACGATCTTATTCTGATGCAGGCTGGCCATAGTTTTCTCTCTGATCTCCATGAATTCTCTCTCCAACACTGAGAGTCCTTCTTTGATAGTTTTTAAATTGTTGGTGAATCTAGGAGTGGACTCAGGAGAGAGAGTAACTGAAGGATTGCTGGATATGATGAAGCACTCTGTCTTGTTTGTGATGTCTGCCACTGAATATGTTGAGCTTTCCTTCACTTCCTTTTCAGTCTCCTATTTCATTTTCTAGAAATTATTTTGAAAATTGTTCAGACAGTTTTCAAATAATTGGACCATGATTATACCATTATTGTAAATATTAATGGTAAACATTGGGCAGATCTTGTCTTCATCTTCATAAACCGTAATCTGTCTTCCTTTGCTGATACTATTCTTTTTTATATGAATGAAGGCTTGTGTGAAAGTTAAATGCCATGCTTTTGGGTTGTGTGTGAAGAAAAGAAGGTTGGACTTTACCTTGCCCTTTTCTGTTGTTGTTAAGTCTGCTATGACTGTCTCAGATGACTCCTGTAGGACTTTCAGTTTGAAGGTCTGTTTGGCCCTAACAGTTGTGATGTGGCTTGGATACAATATCTCACAACCTTGTATCATCGTGGCTGGCTGACTGTATTCTTCTTAGAAGTAAAAAAAGTCTTCTCCTTGGTGTAGCTTTCCTTGTTTTCCTCAGTATTAACTTAACTTAAGTTATCTTCAGTTAGTAGGTTAGCTTACTTGGACTGGTTCTCTCAGGCTGGTCATACAGTGTTCCGTTGCAGTTACTGTTGGTTACTAGCTAACTGGCACTTTTTTTTGCTTGTAGTTGAAGGAAATTCTTCGTTCTTTCGCTCAAATGTCTCTTGGACTGTTCATCCTCATTGTTGTCATCGGTTACTTTGTATTTTCATCTACTTTGTCGTGAAAAACGCTACATATTAAAGATAAATCAAGGGAGCATTGTTTTGTCTTGTCATGCATTCTGTTGCCAAGCAACTCTCTCTCTCTCTCTCTCTCTCTCTCTCTCCCTCCCTCGTTCTCTTGAGTTGTCATGTCTGTAAAATGTATATAGAAACAAAATGTTTAATTGAAATATAGCACAAAGACAACTTATCAAATGTTGAAACTGAGATATTCGGTTGTGTAAATTAGCAACTGTACTGCCTTTCATTCACCCCTGTCTTGGTCTCTTTGTCTGTCTCTATTTTTCTTATAGCCACCATGACAGCAGCCTTGTCTAACATAGGTACTCTGTCTTCATTGCTCCCACTGCCCTCCATTACCAACAAGCCACCTCCTGTCCCTGCCCAACACAATATTTTGGCTTTGGAGGAAGTGAAGAGGAAAGTAGTGAAGCAGGCCAACAGCATCAGCATCAAGGAGTTTACTGATGTAAGGGTAAAGAACTTGTATTATATTGTGTTAACCATGTATTATGTATATCAGTTTCACCGCACAAAAAAAAAAATACAATAACTCAAATAACGCTGTAATGGTGATAAATGTAAAATACAATCGTAATCTCATCTGAAAGAAACATTGTGATATTTTGTAAAGAGGCCAAACTCAATTTAAAACTATCAAGACATCATCACTGTACAGTTATATGTCTCCAAATCAAAACATTTTTAAATCCTCTTTTAGGAGTAAGGAGTGACACAGTAATAGAAGATAGAAGAACTTGGAATGATCTACTATGATGAAAACTATTGCAGTTGAGTCTGGATACAATGAAAGCATAGTTTTAGCAGCAGAAAAGGGGATGTATGCAGTTGACAAGCTATGTTGATGTCTGGATAAGATAGCTAACAAAAATTACTTCTCAGGCTACAGATTTTTGGACAGGGAGCTGTCAGAGTTGAGGCAGAAGTTTGGTGGTTTTGATGAGGGATTTGAAATCAATGGTAATCAAACTGGACTTGTTACGGTTTAGTTTGAGGACATTTGTTTGCATTTATCATTTATTTGTAAATTTATTTAGCATCAGTGGAAGTGGAGACTAGATAGTGGAATAGTGGAAATTGTGGTTGTTTTAATGTTGTTCCTATAGACCGCAGCAGCACTACCTGCTTGTCCCTTGAGTTAAGGTTTATCAGTGTACTGTATGTATGTCTTGTAGGTGTAGCCCATTTAAATAATATGCATATAATATGATACTTAATAACATAATAGCAGATGTTAGCAATGTTATCTATCTAAAATCCTAGATGTGGCTTGTGTAATGTCAAAAACAGCATTAAATACATGTTTTGCTGTCAAAAGAAATGTTTTTACTTCAGTGCCACTTTTTTAAGATCAAGCTTAGACAGTATATGGTAGACTGTCAAAGCTTAATCTTAAAAAAGTGATGATGTAATAAGTATAGCTGTAATTCACTCCTTTTGTCACTACCTGTCGTCTGATGAGACATTTAATTAGAACGAACATGGTCAAGGGGCTACAAGCAGGCAGGATGTTAATTATTTATATACAAAAATACAAGAAAACTCAACCACCATATCTTTTAAAGCCATCTATGATATAACTAACAGGAACTAAGGAAAATATCTATATATAAACTAGCACAAAAAGGAAATTTGTGTTTGGTAGATTATTTCTTTGTTGTAACGGTGTTACAACAGTACGGAAGCCCTAAAAGGCCATACATACATACATTTTATTCCACCTGTTTTCCCGTGATAACAAGATCATTTCCTCTGTTTTCCCGTGATAACGAGATAATTTCCTCTGTGAGATTTCCTCCGAGATTAAGTGTACAAACCTTTGTCAGAAATTATGGATTAAAGGGATTTTACAGTGGCGTAATAGATTTGCTTGCTCCGTATCATGGACTACATGCATTTGCCATACATTTTGTAATACGGCGCACTTGAAATCAGGAAAAGACGAATGTCTGCTCACTTTCCTGCAATGATTTAATACACTAGACTATCGTTTTGTTTTCCCGAGATCTCAAATTAATTATCTCTTAATCACGGGAAAACAGAGGAAAATTATATCGTTTTCACGGGAAAATGGGTGGAATAAAATGTATGTATGTATGGCCTTTGTTACAACAAAGTTACTTTGTTGTAACATTTGTGGGTGAGCATCAGAGTTGAATATGTGGGTTGTGCCCGCAAAAAAATTGCCAAATCTACTCTGACAATGCCAAATAGCTCAGAGGTAGAGCAGGTCGTCCACTAATCAGAAGATTGGCAGTTAGATCCCCGGTTCAGTCCTCTATTGAAATGTCCTTGGGCAAGATACTGAACCCCAAAATGCTCCGGAAGGCTGCACCATGGTGAGCTCCTAAAACTGATGAGCAGTTGGCACCTTGCATGACAGCTAATGCCATCAGTGTATGAATGTGTGTGGATTGGTCAATGAGATACGTACTGTAAAAGTGGTTTTAGTGGTCGCAAGACTAGAAAGACGCTATATAAGTACAGTTCATTTACCATTTACCATCTTCTCCACACTTTAACCCTACAATCCAAGTGCTGCATAACTCTGACACCAGCCTCCTGACAGTCCTATCAGGCTCCTGATTGTCAGCACCTGGGGGTACAGAAGCTCACAACAAGAGTAAATAGCAACAGCAAAGAAAAGCTCAGGCATTGATTTTTTACCATTTAAAAGGGTATAATATTTATTGCCAAGAAGCATTGTTACAACAAAGAAATAATCTACCTAACACAAATTTTACTACTTTTTGTGTGTAGTTACAATCTATAATCATACTAACATAACATGAACAGGGATAGCAGTCACCGAATAACAGATATCTTTTTTGCTAACAATGTAATCTTGATCTGTCAATCAGTCATTTTTATCCTGTGCGATGTTACAGTGATTGAGAGAGGTAAGCAGTAGATTTACTACTTTCATGTTAGGGAATCAACATATAGGGTACATGAATGTATTTGATTGGCTGAAGCAGTGCAATGCTGGACGATATTTCTCTGTATTGTGGCAAAATTGTACTTTTTGCTTAAGCCTTTGTGCTGGGGCCCTGCATATGATGCATATGTAGCTTGTTTTTGGAAAACACAGGAAAAATTTGGAATTTGCAATGGATGTAAGGGATGATGATCTTGCTTCAGAAAAGATAAATTATTATTATAATCTATTAATTATTATTAATTAAAAATAAAAATAAGCTTGATATGTTATGTAAAATTTGTTTTAGTTGTAGGAGTGAACCACATAGGTAACAGTGGTATTCGTTTGACTTACTAATGCTAAATTAATCCTGGAATATTGTCTGATTGTACTTGATTGTGTCCTGACAAATTCTGAGAGCTTACAAACTGTGGTGTGATAATACAGTGTTCCTTGTAGACAGTTCTTGATTTGCTCTGTGTGTGTGTGTTTGTAGAAATGCAAAATGATTGTGGACAGTAAAGGAGAGCTACCAGTGGCAGTTCCTCATGTTTCAGACGAAGAGGATGATGGGAAACCCTTTGGAGGATCAGCTCTTCGAGAACAAAAAGTCATCAGCTTCAGCATCAACGTAACATCCGCATGAACTAGACTGTCATCAAATCAAATCAAATTTTATTTGTATAGCCCAGAGTCACAAAATACATTTGCCTCGGAGGGCTTTACAATCTGTACAGGGAGTGACACCCTCTGTTCTTAGACACTCGGTTCGAGTGAGGAAAAACTTGCCCACAAAAAAAACCCTTTTAACAGGGAAAAAGGTGAAAGAAACCTCAGAAAGAGCCACAAAGGAGGGATACCTCTCCCAGGACGGACAGACATGCAATAGATGTCACGTGTACAGAACAAATCAACAGTGATATATTGTACAATTACAATGAATGATAAAATGACAATGAATTACAATGAATGAAAAAATGATTACAGTAGCAGTGGAACCTGTGATAGAGATAGAGAGACACAGATGCACAGTAGCAGCAAATCCTTAACTAACTATAAACTGTAATGGAGATATCGTAGCAATAATGACTAATGAGTAATAATATATGTAGTGGGCGTCATGCAGGACCACAGCAGCAGCCATGATCCATGAGAACCTGCTGGACAAGAGAGCACAGAAACTCCAGTGAAGAAGTGTAGTTAGTAACATGCATTATCATGCATTAATGAAGAGAGATGTGACTGCATCCTCAACCAATACAGTGCCTGACTAGGTATAACCCTCTGTTCCACAGAAGAGGAGCTGAATAGCTGAAATGCCAAAATAAAAGAGATGTGATCTCTGATCTTGGTTCCTTGCAGCAGCATTCTGAATTAGCTGCAAAGTCCTAAGAGACTTATTGGAGCAACCTGATAACAAAGAGTTACAATAGTCCAGCCTAGAAGTAACAAATGCATGGACTAGCTTTTCTGCATCCGCTTGAGATACAATGGGTCTGATTTTGGTGTTGTTACGTAAGTGGAAGAATGCAGTCCTCAAAATGTGTTTTATTTGGATATTAAAGGACAAATCCTGATCTAAAACAACTCTAAAAGATTCTTTACGCTGAAGCTGGAGGCCAGGGTGATCCCATCAAAAAGTAACTAAGTCACTAGAACGAGAATTTCTGAGGTGTTTGGGTCCAATTACAAGAACAGTTTTACAGTTTTGTCTGAATTTAACATCAGAAAATTGTAGGTCATCCAACTTTTTATATCCTTAAGACATGCTTGGAGTTTAGTTAACTTGTTGGTTTCATCAGGCTTGATCGATAAATATAATTGGGTGTCGTCAGCATAACAATGAAAATTAATGGAGTGATTCCTAATAATGTTCCCTAGAGGAAGCATATAGAAACTGAATAGAAGTGGACCTTGTGGGGACTCTGTGACAAACTTTGGTATGCATGGAGAATTCATCATTGACTACCCACTAATTAAATGTAAGTTAAGTACCTATGGGATGTGCTAGAGAAAAGCAAAACCACTGTCCTCTTTTCTCCCCTCTAGAACACAACAGTTCGTCCAACAGTGCGAAGTGATGCAGGCATGGCCAAGGAGTTTCCTGTGTCTTCAGGATCCCAACATCGTAAGAAGGTGTGAATAGATGCAAATTATAGATGAATAGATTAACATTGTTTAAAAGTTTACATTTAAATTCAACTCTCTCTTTAAAAAATTTCATAGTGTCATATAAGTGTATATTCACATATTTCCCTGAAAAAAATTGCTCTGCAGAGAGAGAGAGAGAGAGGGAGAGAGACCCCCTCACTTGCTTCTTTTGTACTGTTGTATAAGACAAAAAAGTCATATTGTTTCTTTCAGATGAGATTAGGATTACATTTTACATATATCACCATTGTAGCATTATTTGAGTTATTATAGTATATTTGATTTTTTTTTTTGAGTGCGGTGAAACTGATATACATAATACATGGTTAACACAATATAATACAAGTTCTTTACCCTTACATCAGTAAACTCCTTGATGCTGATGCTGTTGGCCTGCTTCACTACTTTCATCTTCACTTCCTCTAAAGTCAAAATGTTGTGTTGGGCAGGGACAGGAGGTGGCTTGTTGGCATTGGAGGGCAGTGGGAGCAATGAAGACAGAGTACCTATGTTAGTCAAGGCTGCTGTCATGGTGGCTATAAGAAAAATAGAGACAGGCAAAGAGACCAAGCCAGGGGTGAATGAAAGGCAGTACAGTATCTAATTTACGTCTTTGGCATAGATTTTCCAAAGACAACCAAATATCTCAGTTTCAACATTTGATAACTTGTCTTTGTGCTATTTTTCAATTAAACATTTTGTTTGAGCATTTTCCCCACCTGGGTCCCTGAATTATTATGATGTAGAAGGGAAACAAGAGTATTCAACAATACAAAAACACAAATCCCCCCGCCCCCCCCGAACACACACCACCAACCATGCTGATCCTTTTCTGGTTACCAACCTGTGCTCCTTCATGTACAACTTTAACAGCTACCCTAAATACATTGATGAAGACATGATGCAAGATAAACCAAAGCAAAAATAGACACAGAAAATGATTCGAGGGAAAATCAATACGAGAAATAGATAACGCAAGCTCTTAATGCAATATTCTGTTAACAGACCACAAGAATAAGTAACAATCACAAAATAAAATACACACAAAAACAAGTAGAAGCACATCTACATATATTTTTTTTTACACAATTAACTAAAAAGCGTCTCTCCACTGCATTACCCATACCCTTTTAGGGGCCTCTTAAATAAATTAAGTATTTGCCCCATTTTGCTTCATATAGATCCAGTCTACCCAGTTGTTTACATGACATTTTTTCAAATGCTGCCACTCGTGCCAACTCCGCAGCCCACTCCTGCGGAGTCTTCCATCCCCTGACAAGTATTTGTCTACCAATCATAATACTGGTTTGGACAAAGCTTTTAATATGTTTATTCTGTCCTGTCAGGACTGTATGATGACTCAAGACAAATAATCTAGGGCTAAATGGAATATGCATGTCCGTAATCTCACAAAGGTTATCATAAATATTGGTCCAAAAGCGTTGGACTTTGTGACATGACCATAACACATGAATTAAAGTACCTTCCTCAGACTTGCATCGCCAGCATTCTGATGTGGATAATAATCCTAATCTAAATAATTTGGAGGGAGTCCAATAAAAACGATGCATAATTTTAAATTGAATAAGGCGTACTCTTGCATCCCTTGAAACTGCTTTAATATTTTTACAAATTCCGTTCCAATCCTCATCACTAAATGTCAGATTCAGATCCCTTTCCCATGTCTTCTGCAAAGCTGCAATGGGCCCATTACCAAGAGTCTGAATCAACATAGAATAATAGACAGCTGCTTCATGTCCTTTTCCATAGTTCTTTAAAATTTTATCTAGGACCTCTGCATTATGGGGAACCGATGCCGTGGGCCCAAACACCCCCCCTAACATATGTCGGAGTTGCAGGTACCTAAAAAAGTGGGAAGTAGGGATGCTGAACCGCTGCACCAACTCCCCAAAAGATTTCAAAGAGCCATCAGAATACAGATCCCCCAAAATGACCACTCCCTTCTCCTGCCATATCTTCCAGTAAATGGGACATTTATCGATTCGTAATTTAGGATTTAACCAAATACTTGAAGAGACATTTAGAAAAGGGTCAAATTTAAATATTCGAGCAACTCTAGTCCAAATTAATTTAAGATGAGCGATTATTGGATGTGTTTTTGATTTTTTACTCAATTTAGTAGATAGGACTTGCATAGGTGACAGAGGGGCCACTACAGCTTGTTCCAGACAGTACCACGGAGGGGCTCTTTCAGGAGGGAGGGACCAGTGGGCCAGGTGTCTTAAATTTAAAGCATAATAGTAAAACAACATGTTTGGTAGCCCTAAGCCTCCTTTATCAGATGGCCTTTGTAGCTTATTGTGGCTCAAACGGGGGCGCTTACCGATCCAAATAAATATCTTAGATATTCTGTCAAACCTTTTAAAGTAATAGTGGGGAATTTCTAAGGGGAGGGACTGGATAAAATAATTAAGTTTGGGAACACAGTTCATTTTCAAAACATTAACTTTACCTTCCATGGACAAATTAAGAGTTGCTCATCTTTCAACATCACAAGAAATTTTTTTGTAATAATGGGTCAAGATTGACTTTGACCACATCTTTCAGGTGTCTAGAGAAACGAATACCCAAATACATGATACCTTGCTGAGGCCCCTGGATGGAAGGCAGTGGAGGGGCAATAAGCCGTCAAGGGGAGAGCCTCAGATTTGGACCAGTTTACCTTGTACCCGGAGAATTTTGAAAATAAGTCTATAATTCCAAGAAGACATGGTACAGATCTGCTAGGGTCGGACACCAGTAATAAGATGTCATCAGCGTAAAGCAACAGTTTATGTACCATCCCACCCGCCGTGACCCCCGGAAAATCAGTCGCCCCACGTATGGCTGCTGCCAGAGGCTCAATGGCTAAGCAGAAGAGCAAAGGGGATAGGGGTGACCCCTGCCTGGTTCTTCTCCCCAACATAAAATAATCTGAGACCAACCCATTGGTCTGTACTGCTGCCTCTGGGTGCTTATATAATACATGAATCCATCTTATAAAAGTATTACCAAATCCAAATTCTTCTAAAATTTTGAATAAATACCTCCATTCGACCATATCAAACGCCTTTCCGGCGTCTAGAGAGACTGCAGCCACCGGGGACTGGGTGTCAGCCACCGACCACATGACATCAATAAGGCGTCTAATATTATCTGAGGAGCTCCGACCCCGTATAAATCCCACTTGGTCAGTATGAATCAATGACGTAATTACACTATCTAATCGGTTTGCTAAAATTTTCGAAAAGATCTTAACATCAAATTTGCATTAATGAAATAGGACGGTAATTTTTGCATTCATCCAAATCTTTCCCTTTCTTAGGAACTAGACTAATAAGGGCCTGTCTCAGAGTTGGCGGGAGTACCCCCCCCTCTAGCGCCTCCTTATACACCTCCAGTAAAGGTGTAGCTAACTCTGTCGCAAAACTCTTAAAGAATTCCCCAGTAAAACCGTCAGGTCCAGGTGCTTTGCTTGACGGTAGAGCCATTATTACCCCTTTAATCTCCTCAATAGTAATATCAAGGTCTAGAAAATCCCTCTGTTCATCTGTCAATTTTGGGAGTCCTAGTGGTTCTATAAATTTATGAATTTCTTCTTCAGTCGAGGTAGATGTTGAACTATAGAGATCACTATAAAATTCTTTAAAGGCCTGATTAATATCTACAGTCGCAGTAAGCAGGTCCCCAGCCGGCGACCTAACGGCAGGAATAGTGGAAGCCATCTCCCTCTGTTTTATATACCTGGCAAGCAACTTTCCTGCTTTGTCTCCTGACTCAAAATATGTTTGTCTAGCCCTAAATAGATTAAATTCGACCTTCTGGGATAGTATGGTATTATACTGATATTTTAACTTTGTCAGTTTTCTCATGCCATCTTGTGTCATTTGTTGCTTCAACTCTGTTTCAGCCTGTTTAATTATATTTTCCAATCGTAGCAACTCCTGTGTCTTAATTTTCTTATGATATGATGTACGTTGGAAGCCTTCAGGGCTTCCCACGCGACACCTGCTGATGATACAGATTGCCAATTGATCTCCAAGTAATTATTTAATTCTCTCCTTAGCCACTCAACATTTACTGGTTCCTGCAAAAGGGATGAGTTTAAGCACCATCTGTAAGACTTTCTTCTCTCGCTCTGGGGCAATAGGTCCAACCCGACCCAAGCATGGTCGGAAATAAGAATATTCCCTATTTCGCAACCCATAGCGGAAGGGGTGAGTGCTTTGGATATTAGAAAAAAATATATTCGGCTATTCGGTCTTGTGTACTGGTGACAGAAAAGTGTAATCCCTCCCAGAGGGGTTCATGATTCTCCAGATATCTATTAGTCCTAAAGATTTGCAAATTCTCTGTAGCGTTACAGCAGCCCTTGGCACTTTACGCAACACTGCCCCGCTGTGGTCGAGCGCTGGATCCATTAATAGATTAAAATCCCCACCCAAAACAATAGCGTGATTCCCACCGATTTGTAATTTCCTTTCAAGATCAGTGAAGAAAGCCGGATTATCCAGGTTAGGTGCATATATGTTAGCCAGGATCATCTTCTGAGACTGTATTTCAGCCAGTACAATAATCATCCTTCCCGAATTATCCTTAATTTGCTTGAGACATTTAAACTGTAAATGTTTATTTACTAAAGTTATAACACCCCTGCTCTTGCTAGAGCCTATACTGTAAAAAGAGTGAGATGTCCAACCCATCCTGTACACAGTTTCTCAGACTCCTCTTTTGACATGTGCGTTTCTTGAAGAAACACCACGTCGTAGTTTTTGTTCTTAAGCATCGTCATGACCTTTTTTCTCTTATCAGGGTACCCCAGCCCATTCACATTCCAAGTGGCAAGACGCATTAAACCTATTTGTGAGGACATGCCTGCCCACATATTAATAACATACAACCATTTATCAGAAACAGTATCATTACACAGTGGTGGTAACTAAACACAATCCCCATAAAACTCGCAAAACAAAGAGTGTGCAATTGAATCTGAACTTTGCACATTTCAGCCCCCACAGAAGTCCCTCCAATGGAGGTCCGACAGTCCGTGTCTGGTCCGCGAGACTCCACTCGCCGTGACCCCTCACGCGTCGCTGCCGTGGCAATGAGTATACACCAGTGTCTTTAATTGAACATTTGAGTGCGTAGGATGAGAATGAGAGCAAATCCCTCGTTCATTACTTACTGCATAGCGTCTATGAAGGCCATGGCTTCCCGGGGACGATCAAACGCCCTCTCACCTTCACTGGTCTCGATTCTCAGCTTTGCCGGGAACAGCATCCTGAAGCGCACCTCACGCTCATGCAGCTTTTTCTTACACTCCTTCATCTGGGTGGCTCTGGAGTAGTCGGGGAAAAGCATAATAGTGGTGTTTCCCCAGCTCAGCTTGCCTTTGTTCCTCGCTGCGCGCAGCACCGCATTCCGGTCCGACGATCTTAAAAACCTGGCCAATATTGGTCTGGGTCTGTCGCCTGTTGCAGGTCGCTGGCCAGCAATCTGGTGCGCTCGTTCAACCTCTCGTCTCCCTTCTATGTTCAGCAGATTTGGCAACAGCTCCTCCAAAAATTTCACCGCGTCTCCTCCTTCTTTGCCCTCCGGAAAGCCAACGAAGCGGACACTGTTGGGTCACGAGTGGTCCTCCATATCTTGTAGTTTGTCCCATATCCGTTCGACATCTGTCTCGCTAGCTGGCGGGTTAGCTTGCCATTCCTGCTCAGTTATTTCCAATGACTCCACTCGCTTCTCCATGTCGTCCAGTCTTGCAATTAGAGCTGACAGCTTGCTCTCTACCGATGCAGTGGTGCGACGTATTTCTGCCAGTCCCCCCAGCTCCTCAGATATTTTTGTTAGTGCTGAGTAAAATGTTACTGATATCCTGAGCTATATCGTTAGCTTGTTGCTGGTCGGGTTCGCTAGCTTCTTGGTCTTGCATCATGGCGTCCGCCCCGTGCGATCATATCTATGTCTTTTAATATCTCCACAAGCTGTGGTCTTAACAGGTTTCGACATTTTTATATACTTTTCCACCCTCTTTAATTAATAGCACATATTCTGGATGTTACTATCTCTGGTGTAAATATTTTAAAGGATAAAGGCAGCGACGCAGTCTCTCTACTCCGTGGCTTCTTCTCGCATCGCGTCATGTGACTCAAGATTTCTAATTATTATGATATTATTTTATTAATTATTATTATTCTAACAATTTATTATTATTGATTTATACTCTCCAGGAGGGCGAGGCTCTGGGTGTCTATGGAGAATGGGTTCCAGTTGACAAAACAACAGACAAAGCTGCAGCTATCTCCAGAAAGGCCCTGACCACTGTTCCCATAACGACAGCTACCTCATCATCAGGTGAAACGACAGCAGCAGGGTTACCACAGATTGTCAAACAGCCAGCATTTGTGCCTGATGACAGTGTTTTTCCTGATCCACTATTGCAGGTGAGAAGTGTACACGGTATACTGTACATACTATTTATGTACATATTTAATGAGTGTTTCAATATCAATGCAAGGGTCTTTTTGTTGCATGTCTAACTATACTGTTTTTTTTTCTTTTCTTATTCTTTTGATGATATGATGAATATAGTTCAGGGCCTATTAAATTCAATATTTCAGAAACTCTGTTCATACATAGCAGTGAAAGTTAAAACAAGGACAAAAAGACACTCCTTCTTCCCACTCAGATTTAAGAGTAATTTATGAAGCTTTACAGTAGTAGCAACTCAAAAGTTCCCGTTCAAGTTGAAAGCCAGCTGAATGGCAGCCGTCTTCCAGCCGACTTCCAGCCAACTGCCTGCCAAGTTCCGTGGCCGGAGTGACCCCCCTCCTTCTCCTGGGCGTGTCTATTTTTTACTGTAACTCCACCCATTCATGTAATTACAGGGTATGACCAGGAGGTGGCGCTTCTTTCACAGAACTTTTTTACAGTTGTTCTACCTGGAGATGACGTAGCTTACACACCGCATCAGCATTCTCGTTGCTCAACCTTTTGTTTGCGCTTACAGTAACGGGCTTTTTGGTCTCCCAGTGTCACAGATCACAGAGCGGAAAATGCAGCTGGTTTGACTACTGCATTGGACACCACTGTTTATTTTCCACTATGTCCCCCTTCATTATTAATAATACACCGCACAACTTATAAAAGTGCAGAGATAAGTCTGTTGCAAAAGTCCATGGTGACTCTCGTTTGCCAAAACGTCTGTATGTCCTCGACGAGCTCCTGTTTTGTGCCTGGCTTAGCCTCCTTGCGAATAAAGTCTTTCATGGAATGCCTAAATATATGTTTGATGGTTTCGTAAGCTTATACTGCAAACATACTTGACTTATTTCATACTTGATTCACCCGTAATTCTTTCCATTTACGCTTTGCGCCATATAGCCTCTGGTCACTGTTTAAATCAACAACATTTAGGCTATTCTATCCTCACTGTACATAATTACTGAAGCGTCTTCTCTCGCACTCACGCTCTCTGTCTCTCTCGCTCGCTCCTAATCTGCATGTAGTGAAAGCCACAGCTGGACATTAGTATCCATCATACTGTACAGTATACTGTACTATCAATTTGGCCACTATGGCCTTCAGAGGAATACTCAGAAATCGAATGTGTTTCATACTGCAGACTTCAGAAAGCATCAAACATATAACTCTTAAAAAACAGTTACAGGGTGGTCAGTAGTGTGGTGGGTTGTGCAGGCCACAGTCCTCGCTGCAGCCGCCCCCAGTTTGAATCCCGCATCAGACGGCCCTTTACTGTGTCTCATTCCCCCGCTCTCTCCCCCCTCCTTCCTGTCATATCCATAAAAGGCCCAAAAAATATACTTAAAAATGGACGTTACGAGCAGAGTTTTCTTTAATAACAAGTTTATGTTGGCATGTTGTTGTTGTGCGTGACATAGAGTTGCAGATATGAGCGGCTGCAGCGCTGCCTCAGTGTTATCTTATTGCAACTTTTTTTTCCCATCAACTGATCCGCTGATCGGCTCACCCCAGCGTATCTGTTCAGATGTGTCTTTAGACAGTCTGCGGTGAGAGCGCAACATCACTGCTCCTCCCCGTGGACAAATGAGGCATTGCAGCTGGTTTTCACACAGACTGCTTAGGGGCGTTTCCAGTCGGGGCCTCACTGACTACGTCATCGTGGGGGATTACATTACCGTCACGGACCTGCGAAGGACCGGTCAAGGACCAGCCAAGGACCAGTCACGGCCCCGTTACGGAAACACGGGAACTTTTGAGTTGCTACATCTGTATACCATAAGAGTAGTAGTAGTAATTCTTGTACCACTGCATTGACTTCAGCAGATGATGGATTTACTCCTGGGAGAGAGTGTAATGTGTCTCTTACCTCTCTCTCTCAATTGCAAGGTAGAAATCTAAGGATGGGTACCAAAATGCAGTATTAAATGGGCCTTGAGGATAAATTATTAAAGACCGTCTTAATAATAAGTTCTGACATTATCGTTTCTGCTTTTAGTATTGGACAAATTTGTCTGTGATGCATTTTTGCTATTCCTGATCCAGAAGAGAGATCTACAGAAGATTGACAGGAAACTGGGAGACAAAGGGAATTGGAATTTAAGTGCCCTGGGCGGCTGCAGTCAAGCCCAAGCCTTTGTACATAGGGGAACACTCTACCAGTTACCAGAGCTTCTAGGGCACCACATGCAAATCACCTAATGATGCAAACATGGGTTAATGATTAAAAGAATTAGACAGCTGTTCCATTAGCTATAAATATGGAAGCGTTTATAAATTCAGTCTGAACTGGTTAGAGCATCTTCTCCTTACATACACCCTTCTGTTACTGTCATAAATCTCAAACTGGGATTCATTCAGGACTTTTTCTTCCATTGAAACTGTAATGTAATGTTTGAGTGGTTCAGAAACTATTACTTGTCCTCTGAGACCACCACAAGACGTGTGAGTTTGACCTCCAACAGTTTAACTTAGTTCTGAATCCACCACTTCTCAGATTTTTGGGCTGTCCTGTAAACTATTACTTATTTTACTCAAGGTCCATTGAGCTCCACCTGAAACACGTAGAATCTTTTTGTTCTTTAATGTCACCCAATATTGGGAAATAGATTTATACAACATGAACATATCTGTCAAATATACTACTATTTGACAAATATGTTCATGTTGTACTAATAAGTACTTCCATCAAGAAAATCTAAATTCATACATTAAATGACCAGTGAATTTAGTTGCATCTAGTGGTGAGGATGCAGATTGCAACCAACTGAATACAGTTTACCTCACCTTGCCTTCTAAGTGTGTAGGAGAACCCATGATAATCATCAAAAACATGAAATGCATACATATTATTAAAAATAAAATGGGACGATAATTATTTCACCTGCCAAATGGTTCACTCCTTTTGGGACTATGCAAAAACTCTTTTTGCATAATTGCTCATTTCCAGCTCTCTGTTGATACACTTCAGAAATACACATGCTAAACATATACTGTACTGTACATATAAGTAGCTAATCCTTCAACCATGTCCTTTTAGCCAGCTGAGGTTAGGTGCGGTGAGTTACAAACACATTTTTTAAAGGTACATGCTTCACTGATTCTGAGGGAAATTCAAGCATCCAGCAGCAGCATGTAAACATACATTAAAATTAACCTATAAGATAAATCTGAAGTTAAATCACTCCTGTGTAGACAAATTAAACATTTTTTTACAGCTACAAATAGGGATTTAAAAAAAACTATGTACAATTAAATTAGACAAATCAATGACAGTCACAACATATAACAGAGTGCACTCCCCTGTGCCAGAAATGACAATGACAGAAATTAGTAAGGAAGGAATTAGTGCAAACAGAATGAGATTGTCTATTTGTCTATTACGTAAGTGGAAGAATGCAGTCCTCGAAATTTGTTTTATGTGGACGTTCAAGCACAGACCCTGATCAAAAACAACTCCAAGATTCTTTACAGTGGGGCTGGCGGCCAGGGTGATCCCATCTAAAGTAATTAAGAATCTAGAAAGAGAATTTGAAGTTTAGTTAACTGATTGGTTTCATCAGGCTTGATCGATAAATATAATGGGGTGTCATCGGCATAACAATGAAAATTAATGGAGTGATTCCTAATAATGTTCCCTAGAGGTAGCATATATAAACTGCATCGAAGTGGTCCTAGCACAGAACCTTGTGGAACTCTGTGACAAACTTTGGTATGCATGGACGATTCATCATTGACGTGAACAAACTGAGATCGATCTAAGAAATACGACTTAAACCAGCTTAGGGCGATTTCTTTAATGCCAATTAGATGTTCTAGTCCAGACATGGGCAAACTACGGCCCGTGGGCCGCATGCGGCCCGTTAGGCTTCTCAATGTGTCCGCCGAACTTATCCACATCCAAAAAATAAAAATATATCGTACAAAGATATGTGTCTTATCACTGTGCGATGAAAACTCGGTGAGCTAGCCTCCAAAGAATAGCAACAAACCCCACAAAATGGCACAGTATGTCTTATCTTTGCTGTTTCGTGTCAAAAGTTCTATTCCAGCGCGAAGAAACGCTGCTAATGTCTCCTGCTAATGTCTCCTGCTCTGTCTCTGCTTTAGTTTGAATCAGTCACGAAGCTCCTGGTTGTTACATAAAGACAAAGAGGCTCTGACAGTGAAGTGTGACCTCTTGGTGCGGGGGGGTCCTTGGAGGTCCTGGCCCTGCCCCTCTGTCAAATTTTAGAACCCAATGTGGCCCGCAAGTCAAAAAGTTTGCCCACCCCTGTTCTAGTCTCTGTAAAAGAATCTGATGGTCAATGGTGTCAAATGCGGCACTAAGATCTAACACAAGTACAGAGATGAGTCCTTTGTCTGATGCCATTAGGAGGTCATTTGTAACTTTGACTAGTGCAGTCTCTGTGCTATGATGCACTCTAAATCCTGTAAATCCTCAAATAAACTGTTCTTATGGAGAAAGTCACACAACTGATGGCTGTAGCTTTCTCAAGTATCTTAGACAGAAAGGGAAGATTCGATATTATTATCTGTAATTGGCTAAAACCTCTGGATCAAGAGTGGGCTTTTTAAGAAGAAGTTTAATTAGGCTACAGCTACTTTAAAGAACTGTGGTACATATCCTGATAATAAAGACTAATAAAGATTAATCATATCCAGTAAAAAAGCTCTGCATCCAATAAAGAAGTTTTAAGAATAGCTTTTTGTAAAGCAACACTCCCTATTTGAAGCTTTCGATTTCTTTTACCAGTGACTGGTTCTTTTACCGGTGATTTCTTATATTCTCATTTGTTGAAATCGTTGATTGAAAACTAAAACTCCCAATAAATAAAACTATGCAGAGTCATATTTCACTTTACCCTGTCAATTAGCATGGTTCTTTGATTTCCAATGTTATCTTTGCTGGTTCCAAGTCCTACAAATGCACAAAATAAATAAAGCTGCAAGCAGCGATGGTCGGGCCCTCGCACATGTGCGCATGTCGAAATGACCGCAAGAAGTTTCAGACAGCTCTGAGAAGGTGCTTCCTGCCGATTTCTTCTTTGAGTCTTTTTATGGATCGCCACGCCCACAGTTTCCCCAAAATTCATAATTTTGATAACTTTTACTCAGTACGTCTGAGTACGTATGAACACAAATACCAAGTCTGAAGTCAATTGGATAAGATTCCTAGGAGGAGTTTGTTCAAATATGACCCCTTCTCAACCAGCCCGAAACACCAAAAATGGTGATTTTTATTTTTGAATATCTCGCTTCCTGTTCATTGTAGCCCATTGCTCCAAGGGACTTTTTTTGTAGGTCTTGCCATGTTCTACAATTCGGCTGAGGTTTCATAACTCTGTGTCCAAAACTGTGGCGGGGCTGCCTCAAAGAAAAATTCAAGGAGGCACTATAGAGCACTTTTGCCCCGCCCCCTAAATAATTATGCAGCCGAATTTTGCTTGATATTGGTCTTAACAACCACAAGAAGTTTCAGACAGCTCTGAGAAAGTATATGATAGCCTAACACTTTTGCCTGAAAATCAGCCAAAAAGTAAATGGAGTCTCTTTTTTTTTTTTCGAAAAAATCGGCACTGTTGACTTTGACGCACCGTCACGGCCACGCCCTCTGGTGAAAATTCATGAAAATTCTTAAATGTCAACACCAAGGCCTTGACAACATCCACACCCAGTTTGAGATGGATATACTCAAACACTTTGGAGAAAGCTATCGCCAAGTAAATATGACACTTCTTGCCGCCAACAGGTGGCACTGTGAAAATCACAAAATTTTGTCATGGAAATGTGTTTTATGCCAGACTGCCATTATATATAGGTTTGGGGAAGATTGGATTATTTTTCGCAAAGTTATAGCACATCGAAATTTCATGAAAACACACAGAAAAGCGAAAACTTACGATTTTGATAACTTTTCATTTTGGAGGCCTTAAGAACACACACGCCCCTGGAAATGACCCCAAAAACACGAAAAGGACAAATTTGACAAAAAATGGACGCCGTGCGCTTCACTGTAGCCCGGGTCACCAGGAGACTTTTTTGTGTGTCTCAGTATGTTACATACTCCCTCCAAATTTCGTAATTTTACACCCCACTTTGGGGGGGGTAGGCACATTTTCGTAAGTTTTCGAGTACATATAAGCCAAATGCAATTTACTTTTAGAAAGATGAAGGGGAAAAAAGCACCACTTGCTCTGGCCCTAATAAGTAAGTTAATGAACTTGTGAGAATGACATGAGACTCTTAAATGACCAAACCGAAATTTTAACAATAAGCTCCCTTCTCCTTTCCCTCTTTCTTTCCCCTCAATATTGTTTCTCTGCAATCTCTGTTTTGTCTCTCTCTTTCTTGCTCTGCAGCCAGTAGATATCTCTCAGGCTGTAACTGAGAGAATCAAAGCTCAGAGGCGATTAGCTGAGAACCCCTATGATGTCAGTGCCATCTGCATGCTCAGCCGGGCACAAGAACAGGTATAATACACATGTTTTAAGGATTATTATTAATACACACACTTAGATTTATTAAATATATTTATTACATAATAAGATGATTCTCATCTGTTTTGCTTCCTGGGCAAAATGACAAAAAACTGTAAAATAACATTTTGAAAACTCAGGATGACATAATTATAGACTGTAAACATATAAGGATATAATCTGGAAGGATGGCAAGCAACATCAATGTACTACAACCACCTCTCCCCTATGGAGACCTGGAAAGGGGACAGACTACACAAACATGAGGCAAAACTGAGGCACAGCATTCACACAGAGAATAGAAAGAAAACCCTTCACACAAGGAATAGAAAGACAAGGTAAGGCTAAATCTCCTGAAACATGAAGATCCAGAGCCAAAACATCTTGAATGAGACACTGACAGTCAGGGGAGAAATGGAGGTCCCAGAATAGCCCAGCACAGAGAAGCCTGAGTGAAAAAAGCAACAACATTTCAAAGATAGGCTGGTATTGCAGGGGAGACAGACAGATAAGAAATCACTAATCCAGGTAATAAAATTAAATCACTGCAGTCAGCATATCATGCCAGTCATGCACAAACTGACATAATAATAATGATAAAAATAAAAGAAATTACATAAAAAGAATGTAAAGTATGTTCACTGTAAAGTTGCTAAACCTACCACATAGACACGTTTCTTTATTGAAGGTGACCACTGATTTTGTTTAAATTATCTCCGATAGTTAATTTAGATTATTTGTTAAATTATGGTGAAATTGACATCATCAGTAACTGACATGCTGGAAAGGGACAATCCACACAGCTACTTATTTTTAAATAACTCCACCTTTTAGGTCTTGTTCCAGCCAGCATTGCACAGACAGTGCTTACCTTGAAGTGCATGCAACTGACTTTATGTTTCTCTATATTTTAATTGCATGCACAGCACTCCATTGCTAAATGTTTCCAAACTGTCTAATTGATTATAGTGAGGGCAACATATGAAAATCTGGGAACTAAATCCATATCAAGAAATTTCTTCACAATTGTGTTTAGGAAGGTGTGTAATATCATGTCTTAAAATGTTGAAATTCAACTCCTGTGGGAAACCTCTTAAAAAATTGCTCAAAGTTGGGGTACCTGTAACCGAATTTTGAAAAATCAATAATGTTAAATTTGGCTTTAAGTAACTTCTGAGGGGTCAAACTATGTTTTTTTTATTATTCTGAGTCGATTGCAAGCATGAGTTTTTTTTCCAAAACCACTTCTTAGTGCAAAAACAGCCACCCCCACTTTTCCCACTCACTGCATTTTCAGCCATTATTACACCATGAAAAATTCTTTTTTCCTATTTGTCTAAAGCAATAGCCTCATGGAAAGGTAATAATTGTCAGGGCAGCATTAGTTTTTTTATCTGTTGTATATGTGTACATGTTTTTTTTATCTGTTGTAGTTTTATCTGTTTTAACTGTTGGCAATCTCCTGCCAACTCTGACCTCGTTCCCACTTCACCATGTAGAGAAACCATCCACCATCAACCACCAGAGTGGAGGGTTGGTTAGTGAGGTCAAGCGGATCAGTTAAATCCTTCAGGCTAGTCTTGGAAAAGCCTGCCTTGTTTGCCGTGTTCATTTTTTGATTTTTGTTGCTGAACAGGGACGGGACTGAACGGGAAGGAAGTCAGCTACTGTAAGCTCGTCTCAACTGTCATAGCCCGTTGGGCCAAAATGATCAGTTGGTTGAACAACTTGAGTGAGTCAAGGTGAATCTTCTTTTCATTGACCTTGGGAATCTTTCTGAGTGATGACAGGGCTTGTACCTTCAACTTCACCTCCATGGTCGACGTGGCTGACTGTCCATCCAGCTTTATCTGCATCTCCCTCCCTACTTCAGCTGCTCTCTCTGCATTAACTGGGCCATCTCTTGTGCTTGTGAATCCTGTTGAGAAAGACACAAGCAACTCCTTACTCCCTTAAATGGGTTGATCTCCTCAAACCATTTGAGGACAAGTTCAATCACTTCAGCGTCTTGCTTCATTTGTGTTTTGGCAAGGTCTCTGTGGAGTAGACCATGTTTCTTGACACCTTCCTCCATGCGCTGGTTGACACTGGAGAAGTGGTTCAGGGTAAGCACCCAGCACCTGTGACCAGAATCACTATTTCTCATCCTCCCTCTGCTCAGTCCATCTTCTGACTTGGCTGCCTTCATTAATGTCTGCTCAATACAGATGTCACACCAGGTGCCAGACCAATCACGGCTAGAGTAACGGACAACATGGTTCCCATGGGAAGTAAAACTTTTAAAGATTTCCTTGTAAGCAGGCAAAGTTTCGAGTTGCTTCATGAGTTGACAGTACAGCCGTGCCCCCTTGACGTATTGATGATGCCCCACAGCGGCAAAGATGTCTAGCATCCTGGTGACAATGCGGGACAGGTGCCCATTGTGGTCTGCAAGCCGTTCAGTTCTGATGAAGATCTTGATGACATCTACCATGTAGTGGTACTGCACCCAGAGTGCAGGCTTTCTTCCTCCTTTGGGAAGTCTTTTGAAGATTTCTTCAAACCTCCGTTCAAACACTACAACAACTGGATCTGTGTGTCTGGCTCCCATTTTCCCATCAGCTACCTTCTTCATCAAGGTCCTCATTTCACCAAGCTCCTCCTCAGTGAAGGCATGTTTCATAATGTGCTGATAGATGGCTGCATCAATCAGGAGGTGAGCACGGATTGCCTTGTCAAAACATCCTCCATCCAGGATGTGGTTGGCTGTCGTACTCCCTGGATAGATCAGCTGGATCAGCTCTAGTAGTCCAGAATCCTCCATGATATTACCCAAGGATCCAAGGTAGGACTTTAGCAGGTGAAATCCACCCAACCGTGGAATGATGGGTAGATTTGCCTGCTTTATGATGTCCACAGCTTTGAGCCAGATTGGGAGATCGAACGTCACTATAGTGACTTTGTCTTCAGAGAGCCGTATGCACTCTTTGAGAGTGGTGAAGATGGTGTTGTGGTCATTAGGGTCACCTTCGATGACTGGGAGGAAGTCGATCAGCGTGCTCTGCTTGGCATCATCTGCATGGATACGTTTCATCCAGCCATTCCAGTTGAGTGTGAGAAATTATGATCCTGTGCTTTGATCACCCACCCTGCTGCCCAGAGTGTATCGCCCAGAGTGAGGAGTGGCTGGTCTTGCTCAAAGGAGGAGAGCTCAGCGATGGGAAGAAATGTGATTGTGTTTATTCCAGTCTGTTTTCTGTTGGTGATTGGAAGAATCTTTACTTCAGCTCCTTTCAGGATCTTAGCGTTGTTGAGTGCCTTCAACTTCAGCCTGTTGATAGCTGCTGTCATCTGTGGATCTGCCAAAGGTGGTGCCGGAGAAGTGATTTTGATTCAACCCATTGAATGAAAGGGAGTGTTTCCGTGAATAGAAACAATGTTTAAATCTATATTGTCTCCAACAAATTGAGTGACTGCATTGCTTGTTTCCCCAATCCCTATGGAGACCACCTCGTCACTTCATATTTTACTTTCACTAGCTGTCTTAACTGATAGATGCTGATGCTGATAGTGCGGCATCAACCTAAACTTCATCATTTGTCTGATCATCAGTTTCTTCAACAATGGTATCAAGAGCGCCAGAAGTATTAGAGATGCCATCTCTGCTCCTGTCATTGATGAAGCAGTATTTGTAGTTCTGTGTCTCTGAGTAAGACTCCGTGTATCCCAGCTGGTGTAACTTGTTGAGCATCCATTTTGAACCCAAATCTATGATCCAGTTGTATGGCAAGCCCCATCTGGTATGGCAATACTCCTGACCGAGGGCAAGAGGCCTTTATAAAGTTCTGCCCCCAAACAGCTACTCTTTCATCTATCTTCACTATCTAGTTTCAAGAACATCTGAAGGCTCTCAGGAACAAGGCTCTTGCTAATGCTGCCCTGACAATTATTACCTTTCCATGTTGCTATTGCTTTAGACAAATAGAAAAAAGATAGAATTTTTCATGCTGTTAACTGGGTTATTTTTATTTTTATTTTTTATTGTGGGGGGGGGGTTGGAACCCTTTATTCGTGAATAATGGCTGAAAATGCAGTGAATGGACTAAGGAGTGGTTTTGGTGAAAAAAACTAATGCTTGCAATCAACTCAGAATCATGAAAAACCCCTAGTTTGACCCCTCACAAGTTACTTAAAGCCAAATTTAACATTTTCGATTTTTCAAAAATCGGTTGCAGGTACCCCAACTTTGAGCAGTTCTTTAAGAGGTTTCCCACGGGAGTTGAATTTTAACATTTTAAGACATGATATTACACACCTTCCTAAACACAATTGTGAAGAAATTTCTTGGTAAGGATTTAGTTTCCAGATTGGTCAAATATCTGCTAAAATGCCCTTACTATTAGACTATTTGCTTTGAAACATTCTTGTATTTTGATTGTCTGAACTAATGGAAATATTCCATTGGAGTGATAGGTGGATGCATGGGCTCAATCCAGCACTGTTCCTGGTCTTTTCACTGGTTCAACAGGAGCCCAGGTGCTTAGCTCAGAGGAGCTTTCCACCGGTGGACCACAAGCATGGTTGAAGAAGGTAAGACATAAATAAGCTGTGTGGGAAAAATTTGGGAAAAAAACGTGATAATAAGTAAGTGTCATCGTAAAGCATGACATGATTTTTCGGATAGGGTTAGAGCCAGTGATAGAAATCTGGTCAGTACAGTTTAAAGTGATCTGATCTGTAGTCTGGTATTTTTACTTGTAAAAATAAGTAGTTGCTACGGTGGCAAGATTTCCTCTATTGTGTTTGTGTTTGTCTCAACTTCACATAACTGGTAAAAGGTCGTCCTTATTTCCCTTAATATTATCACTTATTATTAATCACTACCTGCTGATCTTTTTCCCCCCTTTCATTCCCTTTTCCCTCTTGTTCCCTCTGTCTCACTGTGTCTGTTTGTGTCTTGGTTAGGACCAGTTCCTCAGGGCAGCTCCAGTATCTGGGGGTGTTGGGGAGTTCCTGATGAGAAAGATGGGTTGGAAGACAGGAGAGGGCCTTGGGAGGAACCGTGAGGGTACCGTGGAGCCAATCATCATTGACTTCAAGGTCGACCGCAAAGGTCTGAAACCAAAGAATACTGGAGAAACAGCCTATTGATCCAGATATTGATGAGTCTTGACACAGAGAAGATAGTAAAGGCAAACTGATCTCAGGTGAAAGAACAGACAGTGTGAAAAGTAAGGACATCCTATAAGATATTTAGTTTACTTCTTTTATTAAGAATTATGGAGGTTTTAACATTTAATCATCTTTTAAACAATACACATATGGACAGAATTGTTGGTACACTTCCATTAAAGAAAGAGAAACCCACAATGGTCACTGAAATAACGTGAAACTGACAAAAGTAATAATAAATAATAATAATTAACTAATCAAAACCAGATTGCTTTTGAATTGTGGTTCAACAGTATTTTAAAAAACAAAAACAAACTTATGAAACTGGCCTGGACAAAAATGATGGTACCCCTAGAAAAGATTGATTTTTTGGTTTTGTTAAACTAAGGTGTGTCCTGTAATTAACATCACAGGTTACTTCAGCCATAATTAGTCACTTCAATTTGTAACCAGTAATGCCTATTTAAAGGGTGAAAGTAGTCACTGTGCTGTTTGGTATCATGGTGTTTACCACACTTAACGTGGACCACAGAAAGCTAAGAAAAGAGTTGTCTCAGGAGATTAGAAAGAAAATCATAGACAAGCATATTAAAGGTAAAGGCTATAAGACCATCTCCAAGCAGCTTGATGTTTCAGCATATTTCAGTGTAACATTGTGGGTTTTTGTTTCTTCTTCTAATGAAAGGGTACCAACAATTTTGTGTGTGGGTGATATTATTGAACTAAAATCAAAAAAAGAACCAACCTTTATCATATCAATAATAAAGAAAAATGCTATTGCCCTTAGCTAGTATTGTCCCCGTTGGGCCCAGTTGCAGCAAGGCTGCCCAAACCAGGACTTTTCCAACATGCTTCACAGGTGGAATAAGGTTTGTGTGCTCAAATGCTGTCTTTGCTTGGGTTCACCTGTCTAAAGCACATTGTTCCACAAGCCATAGACATATATACATAGACGCCGCATTGAGATTGGTCATCGGTCGCGATACGTCAACGGGTCCGCCATATTGGATAAGGCAGATCTGCCCGTAAACTAATACAAGGAAACAGACTGAACTTCATAAAGCGCCTTTCTACAAAGTGCTTTAAGTTAATCTTATCTTATATAGCCATTCACACACACACTAATATATCTGGGAAACAAACAGGCACCAAAAACAATGTATGTAACTTTTAAAGTGATGATTATAAATGTTTACTCCTTATGTAAGCACCAAACCAACGTATGTATTTTTCTATTGCTGAGTGTTTACAGCTACTAATGTGTGTAACACTGTTACTGTGATGATAAATCTAGAAATATTTATATTTAACATTTAATCTGTGTCTATAATAACCAGATCCTGAAATGTAGATGTGACATGAGGGTTTTCTGAATAAAGAGCACTAACGTTTACATTACACGTGAACATATATACATACATATAGTACACACACACACACACCTATATATATACATACACATACATACATAATACACATACATATTATACTATTATATATATATATATATATATATATATATATAATTATATATATATATATATATATATTATATTATATTATAATATAGTGCTATATATATATTAGTGCGTCAAAATTAACGCGTTAATTTTGTCGATTAATTTTAAAGAATTAACCGTTAAAAAAAATTACGCAATTAACGCGGTTTTGTTTTACTTCCGGTGGCGGCCGCCATTTTGGATGTGGCAAAGTAGAGTTTTGTTTCCCAGATATATTAGGTGTGTGTGAATGGGTGTAGAGGCATTCATTAAAGCCCTCACGGAGACTGCGCCCTGGGCGGTCGCCTACATTGCCCATAGCTAAAACCGGCCCTGCTTGTATTAGTTTACGGGCAGATCTGCCACATCCATATGGCGGACAAGTTAACGTATCGCAGCAACGGACCACGTGCTCAGTGAGGCGTCTGTGTATATGTCTATGATCTATCCTAACTAAAGGAGAGTCTATGTATATATGTCGATGATCTATCCTAACTAAAGGAGAGTCTATGTATATATGTCTATGATCTATCCTAACTAAAGGAGAGTCTGTGCATATATATGTCTATGATCTATCCTAACTAAAGGAGAGTCTATGTATATATGTCTATGATCTATCCTAACTAAAGGAGAGTCTATGTATATGTCTATGATCTATCCTAACTAAAGGAGAGTCTATGTATATATGTCTATGATCTATCCTAACTAAAGGAGTCTATGTATATATGTCTATGATCTATCCTAACTAAAGGAGAGTCTATGGTGGAAAGATGGATAAGGACGGACTTTTAGGGGGAACATTTCATTTTAAAAAGTTGCCCGACGGCTCGTTGGACAAAAACAAGGCAATTTGCACAGTTTGCAAAGCCGAATTTAAATTCCACAGAAGTAACACGACTTTAACATATCATCTCAAAGCAAAACACCCAGTCTACACTACAGGAGTGTGGCACTCCTCAGTATATTTCCTCATTCTGGCTTTTTTCTGTTTGCACTGTGCATATGTGCACCATAAGCCAATAAAATGAATGAATTTAAATATACTTTCTCTGTGTTTATTCTACATTAATTTGATCATTTTCATCATAAATAAATATTCATTATAAGCTTCAGTCTTAGAAAAATGCATTTAATTTATTGATACATTTATTGATAGATTAATCGCGATTAATTACAGAAATTTTTGTGATTAATTAGTTAATTTTTTTTAATCGATTGACAGCCCTAATATAAATATATATATATATATGTGTGTGTGTGTGTGTGTGTGTGTGTGTGTGTATGTACATATATGTATATATGTTCACGTGTAATGATTTTGTCTTTCAGGACTAGTTGCTGAAGGAGAAAAGCCACAGAAGCAGACAGGAGGACTGGTGGTAACCAAGGATCTAATGGGTAAAACAGATACAGCATGTATAGTGAAAATAAACTTGAATATATAATATAACAATATTATATACAATGTAATATTGTACTGTACGCTTTAACCTTGCACTTTATTCTGTGTAGAGAACTAGAGGCCTTTATGTGTGGTTTACATTGTACAATCATCCACTCCAGTCCATCCCACCCAGGCCCCCACCTCAGCACAACCAAATGATGGTCTGCATAAATGCGAATTCAGTCGAGCGTAATAATCTATAATATTTTTTGCTTATTTTCAAAGCTAAAAATATCCACCGTCTGTCTACCAGCAGAGACCATACTTCGTGAAGTGTTACTACTGTCAGCAAGGCTCCTGACTAACATTTTACATTGGTCTAAAGTTAAACTAATGAATCCTATAATCAGTGTAGTCAGTCACTTTGCTAGCTTGACATGAATTGGCTACTCCATTACTATCTTGTGGTCAAATGTGGGTGCTGCAAAAGAAAATATTTCCCTGTGTGTGTGTGTGTGTGCGACATTTCTACATGGGGTACAGTCAAATAGTCAAAACATTACCCCCTAAGACCTTTCCTAAACACCTTTCCTTGACCTCGATGTGAAACATCATGAGGTCAAGAAAAGATGTGAAGGAGAATTCATAAGGACTTGGAAGAAGATATCCGCGGTCTTCATAGAATCTGACTGCACTTACACTAGACTACGTCATCATGCAGCAGCGAATGTTAGTGACGTGATTTGTAGTAAAACTACAAAATTCTAAAGATGGACTACAAAACGTTCATCTGAGATATTCTCCCTGTGCACTCTTGCTGTGTTTTTAATGCAGGAAAAATAAACATAGACAACCCGGTAGAAAATATGACAGAATTAAAATAATAAAGGAATATTGTCACAGAAGTAAAAATGAAGGGGAAGGGTTGCTCACCTCCTGTCCACTCATATATAAACATATTAGCAGGCAAAATATGGATGATTAATAATTGATGGTAACTTTCATGATGATCCGCAGGATGCTGGATGTCCATCACAGTTAGAGAAAGTTTGACTGTTACATTGAATGTGACATATGTTTATATATTAACTTGAATGGTCAGGATAACTTAAAGGTTTTGTTGGGGGATATAATACTTATTTCCCTTAAGGAAATGCAGATTTGTATATATAATATATATCACATTATATGAGCTACTGTGACAAGTGATTTTCTAAATCTTAAGGTAATCAGGCAGATGAGAGGTAATCAGATGCCATGCCCATTGACACACACACCACAAAGAGTGATAGACAAGCCAGAAAGAAAGAAACATCAAAATTATACTAAAACAGCTGTAATTTAAGTGCAAGTGAAATCCAAATTTGGCCTCTTAAAATTTAAGTTGCTAGTTTCAGCTTCTTTAGACCCTCTTTAACACTTGCTTTCAAAATGTAATTTCATTGTATTGTATTTATTGTTCAGCCCCAGCTGATACCCAAATAGCCAATCTCACCAAGTTCAAATGACCATTTTCATTGATGGGCTTGATCAATGTGAATTATATGCATAGATATTCAGTTAGTTCTTCAGATTATCCTTGGCTCTAGGGATGTGTGGTCCTTCATCTAATTCTTCACTTTTATCTGTGTGCAGGAAAGCATCCAGTGTCTGCTCTCATTGAGTTGTGTAATAAGAGACGGATAATGCAGCCAGACTTTGTCATGGTTCATCACAGTGGTCCTGACCACCGCAAGAATTTCCTCTTCAAGGTGGGTCATTTTGATTGTGTCAGTCTTACTTTTCTCCATGAGGTAAGAGCATGTGTTACCTTTGAGGTTTGTTTGCATTGTTAAAAGTTTGATCAGATTTGAAATTCTCAAAGCCTAAAGCTATGGTATGTAATGTATTTAGAAACATTTTTTTTATATTGGTTAAAATTAACTTTACATTCTGACAGCAATCAATAAATCCAATGCTCCAAAAATGTTTTTATTTACAGTTAGGTCTATAAATATTGGGACATCGACACAATTCTAATCATTTTGGCTCTATACACCACCACAATGGATTTGAAAAATTAAACGAACAAGATGTGCTTTAACTGCAGACTTTCAGCTTTCATTTGAGGGTATTTACATCCAAATCAGGTGAACGGTGAATTAGCCTGCCACTTTTTAAGGGACCAAACACAATTGGCTGCTCAGCTGTTTCATGGCCAGGTGTGTGTTATTCCCTCATTATCCCAATTACAAGAAGCAGATAAAAGGTCGAGAGTTCATTTCAAGTGTGCTACTTGCATTTGGAATCTGTTGCTGTCAACTGTCAATATGATATCTAAAGAGCTGTCAGCTATCAGTGAAGCAAGCCATCATTAGGCTGAAAAATCAAAACAAACCCATCAGAGAGAAAGCAAAAACATAAGGTGTAGCCAAATCAGCAGTTTGGAACATTCTTAAAAAGAGAAAACGCACCGGTGAGCTCAGCAACACCAAAAGACCGGGAAGACCACGGGAAACAACTGTGGTGGATGACCGAAGAATTCTTTCCCTGGTGAAGAAAACACCCTTCACAACTGTTGGCCAGATCAAGAACACTCTCCAGGAGGTAGGTGTATGTGTGTTAAAGCCAACAATCAAGAGAAGACTTCACCAGAGTGAATACAGAGGGTTCTCCACAAGATGTAAACCATTGGTGAGCCAAAAACAGGAAGGCCAGATAAGAGTTTGCCAAACAACATCTATGGACAGATGAGACAAAGATCAACTTGTACTAGAGTGAAGAGAAGAGTATAGAGAAGGAAAGGAACTGGTCATGACCCAAAGCATATCAGCTCATCAGCGAAGCATGGTGGTAGTGTCATGGCATGGGCATGTATAGCTGCCAATGGAACTGGTTCTCTTGTATTTATTGATGATGTGACTGCTGACAAAAGCAGCAGGATGAATTCTGAAGTGTTTCAGGCAATATTATCTGTTGATATTCAGCCAAATGCTTCAGAACTCATTGGATGGCACTTCACAGTGCAGATGGACAATGACCCGAAGCATACTGCAAAAGCAACCAAAGAGTTTTTTAGGGCAAAGAAGTGGAATGTTATGCAATGGCCAAGTCAATCACCTGACCTGAATCCGATTGAGCATGCATTTCACTTGCTAAAGACAAAACTGAAGGGAAAATGCCCCAAGAACAAGCAGGAACTGAAGACAGTTGCAGTAGAGGACTGGCAGAGCATTACCAGGGATGAAACCCAGCGTCTGGTGATGTCTATGCGTTCCAGACTTCAGGCTGTAATTGACTGCAAAGGATTTGCAACCAAGTATTAAAAAGTGAAAGTTTGATTTATGATTGTTAATTTGTCCCATTACTTTTGGTCCCTTAAAAAGTGGGAGGCTACTATACAAACTGTTGGATGTAAATACCCTCAAATGAAAGCTGAAAGTCTGCAGTTAAAGCACATCTTGTTCGTTTTATTTAAAATCTATTGTGGTGGTGTATAGAGCCAAAAAGATTAGAATTGTGTCGATGTCCCAATATTTATGGACCTGACTGTATACAAGCAGTGTCGACTGGGCCTTAATATCTCACCCCTGTTGACGTGCCTCAGTACCAGCTCCAGTGTTGCTGGAGGTCAGTTGACTTGACAACAGACATGGCGCTGAATTTTCATGTTTTGGTGATACACTTTCACTGTATCTGTCCATCATGTGGCGCTGGTGTATGCCCACTAATTATACATTATGTAAGTATCAAATATAGACCACACCATGAAAATTTGATGCTCACAGTTTATAGGTATTCTATGGTCCTCAAAAATATGTGTAAAAATAGGGGAAATAATTAAGCTGCAATCAATGTTGGACAAACCCTTGCATCCTGCACAAAGGAGTTAAACATTCTGTCTAGTGCCAGAGAACTCCCAATAATCATACATTCTAGCATATCAAGTGTAGTCACAATGCACACTATGGTTTACACCCTCAGTTTAGAGTTAAATGTCTGCATGTTTTCATGAATGGAAGTCCTTATTTTACCAAAATGCCCAAGAAGTTTAGATCCATTAGCAAGAGAACACTGCCCCCTACTGGAGGAGACAAATATTTGCAGAATATTTTCTCTGTTCATACCATAACTCCAAGACCTATATCATACAACAAAATATACCTCTTCTGACGTGTGCCAAGTTTTGTCAGTTTTTATGGTGGACCTTGAAATTCAGCGCCATACCCAGTAAACAGAACAAATATGAATATATGAATTCAGTAATTCCTAAGAGGAGTTTGGTAAAATAAAGTTTTTAAAAAATTAAATAAATAAATAAAATGAAATTGGTTGTTTGATCCACCAAAAGAAAAAACTAAATTCATTTAGGTGTACACTACAGTAAGCTTTTTCTAACTGCACTACATTGTTTACTGGCGATATACTGTCTCATTCTTAGAACTTGTGTTCTATTCCTTGATTCCTGTGCCATACACATATGCATATTATGCTGCCAGTCAGCTGGCAGCTCTTGGAGCACAGTTACAGCAGTTCATGGAGGAGAAAAGAAAGGCAGCAGAATACCTTTATGAACCAGAGTTTGCAGAAGAACTTTGTATGGTCAAGATGAACTTTTGTAGATACATAGTAACTGCACTCAAATTTCTATGAAAACTGGAGGCCAAGAATAAGTCCAAACGTGGTGGTGCAGATGTGAAACTGTAAAGCAGCTGTGGCTTAGGAAATGGCGCAGGTCATCCACTAATCAGATGATTGGAGGTTCCCTGGCTCCTTCATTTTGCATGCTGAAGTGTCCTTGAGCAAGACACTAAACCCCACATTGCTTGTAAAGGCTGCACTGTTAGTGTGTGAATGTGTATGAATGGTTAGCTCCCAAAATCTGAGCACAGTTAGCACCTTGCATTGCAGCCAATGACATCGGTGTATGAATGTGTGTGAATGGGTGAATGAGATACAGGGTGTGAAAGCACCTTTGTTTGCAAGACAAGAAAGGCGTTATACAAGTACAGTCCATTTACCATGCCCACAGACCTGGAGAGCTACTGCAGAGGCAATGTAAACTGTCAACTACTAGCTATACTTTCTATCCAACGTGGCCTCACTGATACTAGGCTCACCCATACACACACATTCACACGCTGATGTCACAGTCATCAGGAGCAAGTTTGGGTTCCTGTGCCACAGCCGCCAGCAGCTCAGATACAGTCTGCATCAGTCTATATCAGTCTATATCACAAACAATCCAGATTTCCTTGCCTTACTGAATGCTGGTGTGTTGCAGACCTTCAATTTAAGAGATATAAGATAAATTGGAAAAAAATGTCCCAGGGCCTGGTCACACTGTTGGATAAATTAGTTTTTGGCTTTCATTACATGTTTTTGCATGTGACTGTTTATTAGACTACTTTTTCTAAGGCTGCGTTCATCTTATCATCCTGTTTGTATGAGCAATTTAAGCTATTTAAGATGGAATCACAAATTCAGCAGCCATTGGTTCACTGTGCTAACTGTATCCTGCAACATTTGATAGTAGTAGTAACACTTGATTGATGTAGCAAGTGTCTGTCCCGCTTATTTGCCTGTGGTTAAATGTTGTAAAATGGGGAGGTGTCTCAATCTTGCAGGTGGAGTGTTGATGTCTGTATTCAGTGCAAATAGACACAGCTGTCTAAGGCTAATATCAATTAAGGCAATACTGAAATCTATATGGTGATCAGCCTGTTTGAACAACCAAGAAAAACAAAGGCATGCACTGTATTGGACAACTTTAGAAAAGGTTGACTACACTTAAATCTTGCAACTTTCTGACCCAAACAGTGGATCTGCAGTCGAATACGCTGTGTGTTTGGGGTGCAGGAATACACAAGTTGTACAGTTAAGACATTTTACTGCCAAGCGAAAAGACAAGGTAAAATTTTAAAAATAAGCTTAGTATAGCATACACTTGAATGAATCATCACACCAAATTTCATAAACAATAGATTGCCTTTTTCTTTAAAAAAGGAGTGTGTTTGCGAGTCCTATGGAGCCTGTTAACTACACCAGAGACAAATTATTGCTGAACTTGATTGAGTTCAAATATTCGAAGACCCTCAAAAATGCAATTGTAGAAAAAAAAAGTAGAAGTAAAAAGTAAAAGTAAAAAAATTTCTACAAAAATAATAGATTCCTTGTACCCTCAGTGCGCATTCCCTTAAAATGCACTAAAATTACATTGTAAATTAAAAATAGCTGACTTCCTCTTGGGTTTAGGATAAGTGAAATAAAGGGCAACTTCGTTAAAATCTTTCAGAAGGTGCTATTGAATAATTTGGCCAATCCCATGCAATATTTATCTATATACCTGGTTTGAATATACATTTTCTTCTTTTCATGGTGGAGTTAACTTGCATTTGTTGATGCGGTGATAAACTGTGTTCACAGACAATGGTTTTTAGAAGTGTTCCTCAAACCATGGCTAGGACAAAATCACGTCTTGTCTGTTTTTGATGCAGTGCCATCTGAAAATCACAGCAATCCAGTGCTGATTTCCAGGACCCCCAGATTATTTGCAATAATATGTTGATAAACATTATTCTTAAATTGGTGTCCTTTTTGCCAGCACAAATCTGTAAGCCAGCTCCAACCATATAATGAGTATTTGATGAGTATGCTAACATTTACTAATTTGTGGTAAACACACTCACACACTCATCCCAGCTGTCGGTTGTGAATGTCAATAGCTGTGAAAGGGTCCAGTCATAAATGAAAGTGTTGGATACATACAAATCTTAACTTGATGCTGGTGGCATACGAGTTGAGTTCACCAAAGTTATTACAATTCAGCATGAGGTGGACATGAATGTGTTAATCAAACTTAAAGACAAATTTTGCTCAAAAAGAAGAAAATTTCACCAACTGACAGACATAACTGTACCACCAGTATGGCAAAAAAAAAATTCCGATAGACTGAAAGGAGAAAAAAACATTAAATATGGAAGACTGTTGTCCAACTAACCCTAACCCACAAAAAAACTAATGTTTCAGTGGTGTTATAATATATTAATTAATTATAAATGGTAAGACATACTAAGAATAAGAGCAACATTTGTATTGTTGGAAATGGAGAGAGCCTAATCCTGTGTTAGGCAAACCATATATTATACTCCCTACGTCAGATTACAGTTTAATACTTGCACTTAGCTACTTTACTACCTGACTCAGGATAGCATATTGACTCAGCAATGACAGGCTCTGTGATTTTCCTGTGAACAAATATTACAGATGTAATATTTTTTCTGTATTTGCATTGCATTTTTTAATGATATGTATGTCTTGACATAATGACATAATCATCAAGACTTCCTTTTCTAGTACCCCGTAACTGCATAATTACTCCCTCTGTGCAGTGAGAGGAGACTCATTCTGTAACAGTTGATTTCATAATTGCACTCTCTACAATTAAGTTTTCACAATGCACATTTGCAGACGTTATTGCACAAGAGTCCATATGTATATTTTTCTTGTGTATATTTTTATAGGTAGAACCATATGTTCTTCCTCCTCAGAGTTTATTCTATTTATATTGTTGTCACCATTTTTTTGTATCTCATGCCTGTATATAGTGTGTGCCTGTTCTGTGTTGTTTCTTGTAACGCTGCTGCAACAAAAGAATTTCCCTTCGGGGCTCAGTAAAGTACTCTGTCTGTCTATCTATTTATCTATCTACTGTATCTATCTATCTAGATACCAAAACAGTATCAGTAAGCAAGAAGGATATTTTTTAAAATACATTGTTTGCATTCTACCCCTGTTCTAATGTCTGATTTCATTTATTCACATGCTGTTTTTATTTCTTGTATCCTTTAGTGTTAAATTGTGATATTTGATCTGTTTTGGTGTCTCCAGGTCACAGTGAATGGAGTGGACTACCAACCCCAAACAGCTAGTCCCAATAAGAAACATGCCAAGGCCATGGCAGCTACAGTTGCGCTGCAGGCTCTTGGAGAGGTAATTAAATTAAAAATAATAATAGGTTGTCAAGTTTCTCTAATATAAAATAATGCAGGCACCATCAATTCATTTAATCAGTGTGTAAAACAATTAGAAAATAATGTTAGCAATAATGTATATTTTTTTCTACCACTGTGCTATCTCTCTCTCTCTCTCTCTCTCTCTCTCTCTCTCTCTCTCTCTTAACTTTTCACAACAAATCAACTGTTTCTTTTTCAGCATCCCCCCACCCCTAGCCTAGTCTTTATTCTGTAAAGCTCTATTACCAGAAACGTAGTAAAACACAGATCTTCACTGGCGATACATTGAGAAGATAAAGGCAGCATATAGAGATATGCAGCTCCCAGGAGCGTCCATCATTTCAAAGCTTAATCTTAATAAGCCTTTGGATGCCATCTGTCTATCACAACAGTCATTGCAAGTGTACTTCTTTTCTACATTTGCAGTGATTCAACCTGCTGATTAAATCAGGGTAGCCAGGTTTCACCCCTGGATCCCACCGAGCAGAGCTCTGATATGTCACAGCCATAATGCTAAGAAGTCTACATAGTTAATTTGTTTCCCTGTAGACTGTTTTTATCATCCGAATTTTGCAAAGGGTGTTTTATTTTGGAAATTTACTGGATTCTGTCTTGAGTCTGACATCTAGGCAGTTCGCTTTGCTCTGTGCTGCTTGATCTGGCTGGTCACGGGAACTGTCAAAAACAACAGCCACATATTCTCCATGGAGAGTGCAAAGTTGCTATTGAAACATGGTGTGGTGCTTTTGGTGGAATCACAACCATTGTCTAGAACAGCTACAATCAGCTTGAGCAATCTCTGTAGTCATTTTGGCTTATTATAGGTCTAATTTATTTGTCACATTGAATTACCAGATTTTTTCTGCATCATGTCTACTTAGATTCTTCAATAACAATTAATGCATCCTAATGGCTTTACTAAACAGATTTTATGTTATTTATAATTATTCAAAACCCTGAAAATGTGTTTTATTTTGTTCATAGGTTCCTGTTGATGGACCAGGACTCTATACTGGCCCTGTCTTCACTGCTGCTTCTACTGGCCCCCTGTTCTCTACATAGACATACACACAATAGTGGGGCTAACATATTTTACATAGTTCAACTGTTTCACTACAATCTCACTTTACTTGTGGGACACTGACACAGTTTTTCTATTTTATTTTATTTTTTTTAGTCCCATTTAATAACCGGTCCATCATTGCCACTCTGATGGCTTATTTATATACTAAGAAATTAATAAATATTTTAGGTACACATCAGTACCAATCATGAAAACCAGTCTGGCTTCAGGTGACACAGATTTTATATTCACAAAATCACACTTTCTTAATTTACTAAGCTCATAACATGCTGGTAAATATATTTGCCAAGTTGTTAGGATTGGGAAAGAGAGAACTATATGTATGTATGTATGTATGTATGTATGTATGTATCTACAAATGTATCTATGAATGTATCTATGAATGTATGGATGAATGATAGATATAGTAGCATTTCAGCTCAAACAGCATGTTAATACTTCAGAATGAAATGAAAAGTTAATCTAAATGACTGTGTCTTGTTGGTTAGCAACTTTTCTGTTGGTCCTGATATTACATTTGCGGCCTGAACCTCTAACAAAATGTTTCTCATAAAAGAGACTGTTAAATTTTATGGAACTAACCATCTGAAAATGTTAACAGAAATAAAGATTATATTTATGTTATGTAGAAGAGGAAGCGACATTACGTTTCTTGGTAACAATGCCTGTTGAATGTGATTTAGGTTTGTCACCAAAGTCACCCATTTTTTAGACTTGGAAGGGTGCTGACAGACATTTCTGCCCTCCTGTACACTCAACCATTGTTGCAGCTGCTTCTTTTAACTTACCAGTGAAAGGACTTACCAGTAGGTGAAAACATCCTGGCTCCCAACACAAGCACTAAACCAAACAGCAGGAATCTCAAGTGCAGCAACATCATTTTGTGGGTGGCTATTGTGAAGTGGTTGTTATTGATCACAAGGTTGGTTGTTCAATCCCTGTTTCCTCCTGTCTCCATAGATAAAACATCGAACCCCAAGTTGGTCCCAATGGCTGTGTCAATAGCTGTGCTCAGTATCATTGTGAGTGATTTGAATTAGAAGTGCTATATCGGTCTGAATAAGCAGTTGCCTACCTCTGCCATCAGTGTATGAATGTGTGTGTGAATGCACGAATGTGACAAGTGTTAGTTAATTATAGTATAAAAGCAATTTTTGTGGTCAGTAAAGTAGAAAAATGCTATATAAATAGTCCATTTACCAAAGTCAAGGTGTTGTCTTATTTAGAATCTTTGCTGTCACTTGACGAAGCACGCTTACAGAATCAGACTGGATTTTTTTTTTTCCCTGTCTCATAAAAGACTAGACAAATAAATCAGCTAGATGACTCAAAGTGTTCCTAGATATCTTCTGCGAACTGGCTTAAACACCTGGTAAGAAACACTGTTAGATTTACTATAGATGTTATACTAGAATTTAATAGACCAGTAGTATTTAACGAATTACATCTCCAGAAACAGTGGAAGTGCTAATGTAACATCAATGGCATTGGCCTGTTTCACAATTTCACAATATCACACAGGTTTTACACACATAACCGTAAGGTAATGAATGGGGGAGCTAAAGCAGTACATTTTTAACTGGAGTTCACTGTTCACTCTTTGTAAGGTACCATCTGCTCCCCTATGTTGATGAAAAACTCTGACATTACTACACATACACTACAATCATTTTGCATTACTGGGCGGTGAGAAAGAAAAAACACTTTATGTGCATCCAAAGTGGATATAACAACAACTGACTCTTTTTCTGCTAGATATTTTATGTTTATTCCTAATGTGACCACTCATAAAGTTGTAAATATGACTAAGGTAAGATCTCTACTGTAGGTTGTCTTTAGGTATAAGTGTTAAAATTTTACATTTTTCGTATTGTCAACAATTCCCATGAAAAGACTAAAGGCAACAATAAACTGAGCATACTAACAAGTATTGTGTGTATATGGAGATATATCAGGCTTTTACAGTGGCCCTGCAGTGCAAAACACAACAGCAAATTCAAAAATACAATAGCAAATAAAATAACACAACAGCAAATCGATTAACACAACAGCAAATCAAATAACACAACAGCAACTTCAAAAACACAATAGCAAATCAAATAACACAATAGAAAATTGAATAACACAAAAGCAAATCGAATAACACAATAGCAAATTCAAAACGGAAAGGGTAGGTACCCTCGGGTGACATGAATCGCCGCTGATTGGACTGGTGGTCCTTTGAACCGGAAAGACATGGCTTACATGTTTTCAAAATATGAGCGCCGTTAGTGACAACGTACGCGCTGCTTTTAAAGAATATTTTGATGCACAACATGTATACGTGATACTACGGAAGTGCATTGCATTTACTGGATAAAAAAGAAATTAGACACTATCCCGTAATTACGAGAAAAGATCTCAGAAAGATATTGGCACTTCTGGGATCAATAACCTTAAGTGAAACGTTTTTAAAACACAAAACATATTTTCAACCGTAGTAAGACAGACAACGAGCTACAACCTAATGTTAATCAAAACGAGCTACAACCTAATGTTCATCAAAACGAGCTACAATCTAATGTTCATCACAATGAGCTACAACCTAATGTTCACCAAAACAAGCCATACTCGGAGCCACACCAATAACATTAGTGTTTACTAGGACTTTTTATAATTTCTGGGAATTAGGAATATTAATCAATAACTTCAATATGATACAGTACTGCAGTAACGCTATCTAGTGATGGGTAAATGAAGCTTTTATGAAGCACCGAACCACTTGAACCAATTGTTTCGAAAATGGGTTCATTACTCGAAGCTTCAGTTATGTTGACCTCTCCTGGCGAAGTGCCAGGCTGCAGTCAAATTAGGCTAGTTGGTGGACAGGAAGTTTTTAAATTACACACGCACACTGATTGTCCTATTCACAAATAAAGATCAATGAGACGATCAATGTGTGTATTGTGTTATTGAGGAAAGTGATGGGAAAATATAACATAGGTTTAGGTGGTAAACCTATGACATAGGTGTGCTTGTGTAACTATGGCAGTGGGTGATTATATAGGATGGGGGGCAGTCAAAGTTTTTTATTGAGATACATTATTTTTTCAACAATTTTTGGATTGAGTTGGTTTCTTTTTATGCTGACAATTTCTCCACATTTTGAAAACACTCGTTCACAAGGAACTGATGAGGCAGGTGTGCATAAAAAATGTTATAAAGTGTTGAAGCACTCAAATTCAAAACTGTCTCATCCTGTCACCTGTCAGAATGGAGACGAGGCAGTGCCATTCATTCACCTGATTGGACCGCGAACCAGTCAGGTGATTCATTCTGGCAACGAAGCAGTTTCTGCATAGACATATATACATAGACGCCGCATTGAGCGCTGAATCGTACTACGACGTCGCTGCCATATTGGATAAGGCAGATCTGCCCGTAAACTAATAACAGGAAATGGACTGAACTTCATAAAGCGCCTTTCTACAAAGTTCTTTAAGTTAATGTCTCTTATACACCCATTCACACACACACTAATATATCTGGGAAACAAACAGGCACCAAAAACAACGTATGTAACTTTTAAAGTGATGATTATAAATGTTTACTCCTTATGTAAGCACCAAACCAACGTATGTATTTTTCTAATGCTGAGTGTTTACAGCTACTAATGTGTGTAACACTGTTACTGTGATGATAAATATTGAAATATTTATATTTAACATTTAATCTGTGTCTATAATAACCAGATCCTGAAATGTAGATGTGACATGAGGGTTTTCTGAATAAAGAGCACTAACGTGTACATACACACACACACACACACACATATATATATATATATACACACATACATATAGTACACACACACACACACACACACAGCCCATTTCCTTGTATTACTTTACGGGCAGATCTGCCACATCCAATATGGCAGCTACTTCTGGGGTGATTTTCAAGTTCTTTTACTGCACCTGCACCTTGTGCGGTAAAGCTTCACTGTGAAGACGCTTTACCGTACAAACCGATGTAGTCGGGCACTAGAAGTAGGTAGCTGGGAACATGAGTAGAACAAGAATTGTCAGAAAACAATTTGATTTGTTTATTTAATGACTTTTCTAAATCTGCATATCTTAGAAAAGAGATTATTATTTGATTTCTGAGTTTCCGAGGTGCACTTTAAGGCATCATGAAGCGCTCACACGCTTTACCGTACAAACCGATGTAGTCGGGCACTAGATTTTAAAGTGTAGATAGCGTTACTGCAGTACTCTGTCATATTGAAGTTATTGATAAATATTCCTAATAAAACTTCCCAGAAATTATGAATAGTCCTTGTAAACACTAATGTTGTTGGTGTGGCTCCGAGGATGGCTCGTGTGATGAACGTTAGGTTGTAGCTCGTTGTCTGTCTTACTACGGTTGAAAATATGTGTTTTGTGTTTTAACAACGTTTCACTTAAGAGTTATTGATCCCGGAAGTGCCAATATCTTTCTAACTTTACCGAAGTGCAGTAGCCAATGAGGCACCTTTCCTTATCTCGTAATTATGAGATCTTTTCTCGTAATTACGAGATAAAGTGTCTAATTTATTTATTTTTAATCCAGTGAATGCAATGCGTTTCCGTAGTAACACGTATCCATGTTGTGCATCAAAATATTCTTTAATAGCAGTGCCTGCGTTGTCACTAACAGCGCTCATATTTTGAAAACACGTAAGCCATCTCTTTCCGGTTCAAAGGACCACCAGTCCAATCAGAGACGATTCATGTCACCCGAGGGTACCTACCCTTTCCGTTTTGAATTTGCTAATGTGTTATTTGATTTTCTATTGTGTTATTTGATTTGCTATTGTGTTTTTGAATTTGCTGTTGTGTTATTTGATTTGCTATTGTGTTTTTTGATTTGCTATTGTGTTTTTGAATTTGCTGTTGTGTTTTGCACTTCAGGGCCACCGTAGAGCTTTGGATACAAACACGTCAGGCAGTCATATTACACAGGTGACATGTTCCCTCATTACAATGAACACAAATAACTGTTGTTTATTTTGACTCAATGTCACATACAATTAAATATCTACCAGAAATTTCACAACAGTACCAAATGTATTTCTCATTTGATTTATTTAATGTCTTCACTCCTCGGGTAACCCAGACAAATCTGGTCTGTATAATGGTTGTTGTACATTGTGATGGTCTTTCTGTGTGGATCCATAAACTTTCAGACCCTCAAAACAGTGTATTTGGATTTGTACTCACTGAGGGACACTGCAAGGGAGCTTCATGGTATTTTTTTGTTGATTATTGTTGTTTTTACCTGAGCGTTTTTATATGAATAAAGTCACAATTATTCCATTGCTGCTCCAATTATTCAAATATATGGTTTTAGGCATTTAACACTATAGTTACTTACATGTTGGGTGGGAACACCCTCATGGAAATCACTGTAGCACCTGATGGCTGTGTTTTCAGTCCCCTGTTGTACTCTCTTTATACATACGGCTATGTAGCCACTAACCCTAACCCTAACCCATCATCAAGTTCAACACAGCTGTGGCTCGCTGATAATAAAGAAAAGGTCTATAAAACAGAGGTAGAGGGCCTGACCTGCTGGTGGCAAGACAACAACCGCTTTGGCTGAACATGGTGTGTTGAAAATCACAAGACTCCACCCTGCCACGAAGACCACACCTTCTGTCACCGCTACCTAAGGTTTTATAAGTCCGCCCCCAAACCTCATGCCCTCTCTCTCTTTTTCCCTCCACTGCAGAACAAAGGGACACACCGGCTGCACCTTCCGTCTCTCTTATTGTGAATGTATTAAGTTATATGAAACCATCCACCTCCTTTTGTTCATCTTCTTTTGTTTATTGAAAATAAATTACATTGAACGGATCCTGGGTGTTTGAATGTGCACACCACATTGGATGTTCCTGAACCAACATCAGCAACATTTATAGTTTTTTCATGGTCCTTCAAGCCGGAGCAACATCCATGCTGGAAAATGGATCCACAAGCCGTCCTGCCTCATGATGGGAGAGAGCTAGGAGCAAGGCCTCGGCGTAGAGTAATGCCTCAGACTATCAGACTGAACTGTACAGTAGGCCGCCTTATCAACCACAGGAAAGGGCCGAGTCTGTATCAGAGACCCCTGAAACTGCCCCGCTAAGGCAAGAAGTTGCCCAACTAAAAGGTATGGTTCATGACTTGATGGACAGGGTTCAGCAATATGAGCAGAGCTACTCAGACGAAAACTCTGTAGAGGAACAGGATGAGGAGGCCCAACAAGCACCATATGGAGCTAACCACCCACTACCTATTGATAAAGGCCCTCAGTGTGAGAAAGCACTGTCTGAACCTAACCTGTCTGAATCAGCACCTGCTTTACATCCTGGTGGAAAAGTTTCCCAGTCAGCTCAGACACTTTTCCATTGTGTCCATCAGATGTCTGCTCCCTTACAACTTGAGCATACCAGACCTGTTTCAGCTCCACTTGTGAGATCTGACCCACCTATGCATAAAGCCCCTAGCCCATTACCTGCAGCTGCAGCCGTTTATATACCACCTCTGAGCTCCACTGTACCAGTTTCGGAGCCACTAAATTCAGTGTTATGTCATGCCACTTCTAGCCATGCACCTGTGACTCAGCCGCACTGGTATCAAGTAAGTCCTCACCCTTTTCCTCAAGCACCAGTGCCAGCTCACACGGCACCAGCCACCTTGCCCAATGTTTCTTCTCATTATGTATATTCCACAGCAACATCCCAGAGCAGCAGCTGGGTGCCCATGAGTTATCACGATCATACTCGCCTGCCATCGCATGCAGTGCAACCTCCACCAGTCACTGCCCCACAAGCAGTAGCAACTAGCTCACAACCCTTTCCTCACCTGGGCAATGTTGCTTCCTACCAGTTCCCTTACATGCCTCCTCAGCTCACACAGCAGCCTCAAGCCCAAGGTTTTGTGTCTCAACCCGCTCCAGTTTCATATGCCTCACACTTCACTGGATCTTTCCCTCCCCCCAATCTGAGCTTCTCTCTACCTGTAGCTCCTGTGCAGCAAACTGTGAGTTCCAGGTATTCAACCCGAGTGGAGGGACCCTCATTCCCTCATTTCATCCACGATGACCCTCATGAATTTATAATGTTAAAAATGGCTTTAACAAACCTGTTACCAGCTCATGAACCTGAGCTGTATGAATTCCATATCCCGCTTGATCATTTACAGCTTCCCTCTGCACGCCATATTGCTCTTTCTTATGCTCACAGCCCTCAGCCGTTTACAATGGCTTTAGCAGCCTTGGAGAGACAGTATGGTCAACCACATCATCTGGCCCTTAGAGAGATGCAGACCATGTTAAATCTCCCTAACCTAGCCAGCGGAGATGCCGCAGGTTTTCAGAGTTTTGCAGTCAGAGTAAGGTCATTAGTGGGCATGTTACAATCTTTGAGATCCAGAGGGGGTGATGCAGAGTTAGCCTGTGCCTCACATGTTCAGAGATTGTTAAGTAAACTTCCTGTAGAGCATGTTTCTAATTTTGCCAGATATGCTCGCTCAGCCTCACCTATTGCTTGCTATAACTTAGTCGATTTTTCTGTATGGCTCGAGGGAGAGGCAGAATGTCAAGCCATTATAGCCCAAGCTAACAACCTTCAGATCAGTGTCCCTCACCAAAGGAAAGAACCAAACCAGAGAATGAAGTCCCCCGCTGCTACTATTCTTCATGGAGCTGAAAGGAAGTCACCACACCGACAAACTGCATCCGAGCATCAGCCTCAATCCCAGAGGCGATTCCCCTGTGCATATTTTACATCAACAGCCCACTATCTGACCAACTGTGAAACTTTGAAGGCCTTAAGCCCAGACAGAGTGACAAAGTGGTTGAAGGAGCAGAACAGGTGCTGGAGATGTGGGAAGACCCACAAAGCTGCAGACTGCACCCTGCGGAAACCTTGCCCCAAGTGTAATGGCCAGCATCTTGGTGTATTACACGAAGTAAATAAAACTCAGATGTCTTCTAGAGTATTGTACATAAACCCACAGGGTATGTCACCTAAAGTTCTCCTTAAAGTGGTTAAAGTAAGACTCTCAAACAAAGACAAGACATTTGACACTTATGCCATCTTGTATGATGGATCTGAACGAACAATGTTGTTACCTGGTGCAGCTAAATACCTCAGATTGGAGGGAGAGCCTGAGCAACTCGAGCTTCACACAGTGAGGCAACAAACTGAGAAACCTTAAGTTATCTGCTGCTTCATGCCGTGAGAAGAAATACTCCATAGAGCGGGCTTTCACCACAGACCCAATAATGTTTGTTGAGCAGAGCTATCCCATAGACAAACTGAAGCAGCGCTATTCCCATTTGCATGGTCTCCCACTGAAATCATTCCTTAACGTTCGGCCACACATCCTCATTGGATCAGATAACCCTTTCCTCATCACACCAGTGGAAAGAGTCCACTATGGCCCAAAGGGATCCCCTGCAGCAGTGAGGACAGGGCTTGGATGGGCTCTCCAGGGACCTACATGGTTTGGCAAGTCATCTGCTTCCACTCAATGCTTATTTATGTCACAAGCCAACCAGTACGCTGAGCTTAGACAAAATGTGGAAAAACTGTGGCAAGTTGATACTCTTCCCTTTCGAAGTGAAAGGTTGATCACTAGATCAAAGCAAGACAAGGAGGCCATTGAGCTTCTGAATGCAAAGACCACACGAGTGAATGTAAATAGCAACGACCGCTATGCTACCCCCCTGTTGAAAAGGAAAAATGCACCTGCACTGTATGCCCCAGTTGAAGCAGTCATACCCCTTCTTCGCAGAACTGAACATAAACTCGAGAAAGACCCAAAATTGGCTGAAACCTACAACAGGGAAATTGGCAGATTTCGGCTGGTCTTCCTGAGGTTTCTTCCACATTTTTCCCTGTTAAAGGTTTTTTGTGGGCAAGTTTTTCCTCACTCGAACCGAGTGTCTAAGGACAGAGGGTGTCACTCCCTGTACAGATTGTAAAGCCCTCTGAGGCAAATGTACTTTGTGACTTTGGGCTATACAAATAAAATTGATTTTTTTTTTTTTGGTTATGTGGCAGAGATAAATCCAGGGCAAACAACCTCATCACAAGGATCGTGGTACTCCCCACCACATAGTGGAACACAATGGCAAGCAGCGGGTTGTTTTTGATTGTTCATTTATGTACCAAGGCCAAGCACTTAATGATCAGCTCCTTCCTGGGCCCATTCTAGGCCCCTCCCTGCTTGGAGTTATGCTTCGTTTCCGACAGCATAGAGTGGCTATAAGTGGCGATATAAAAGGAATGTTCCACCAAGTGAGGCTGTTACCTGAAGATAAACATCTTCTGAGATTCCTGTGGCGTGATCTAAAACGCAAAGAAACACCAACAGTCTATGAATGGCAAGTGCTCCCCTTTGGAACCACCTGCAGCCCCTGCTGCGCAGTCTTCACACTCCAGAAACACGTGCAGCACCATAGTACAGGAAATCAGGATGTAGTTGAGACAGTCCTTGAGTCATTCTATGTTGACAATTGCCTCAGATCCACTCATTGCCCCGATCAAGCTAAGAAGCTCCTCCTAAATCTACGCAGTGTCTTATCTTCTGGTGGATTTGAGATCAGACAATGGGCTAGCAACTTTCCACCTGTTGTTGACCATTTACCATCAGCCGCCAGATCAGACACTGCTGAGCTCTGGTTAAATCATAACCAGACTGATCCTGTAGAGGGTGCTTTAGGGCTGCGTTGGCACTGTGTTTCAGACACCCTAGGTTATAGACATAGACCTGTTCACTATAAGACCCTAACCCTGAGAAACGTTTATAAAGTATTGGCTTCACAGTATGACCCCCTTGGATACCTCATCCCATTCACCACCAGGGCCAAAGTCTTACTCCAACAGCTATGGGCCAGCAAAAAACAATGGGACCAGCCAATACCTACAGGAGACCTCCAAAAGGCCTGGGAAGAGTGGGAGAGTGAACTCCCAACACTAGCGCACGTCTCCTTCCCCAGGTGGTATGAAGGCAGCCCTCACACCTCACCCTAGTGGAACAGACAGAGAGCTGCATATCTTCTGTGATGCATCTGAGAGGGTTTATGGGTCAGTGGCATACATGAAAACAACAAATCAGAGGGGGGAGACTAACATCTCATTCGTCATGGCCAGATCACGTGTAGCTCCGCTAAAGCAACTGACCATACCCCGCTTGGAACTGTCTGCAGCCTTAACAGCAGCTCAGCTGAGTAAACTTATCAAAACCGAACTGACAGTGTCCATCAATAAAACTTGGCTGTGGTCTGATTCCACCATTGTATTAACATGGCTGCATTCTGAATCCTGCAGGTACAAGCCCTTTGTTGCCAACAGGATTGCAGAGATACTCGACTTAACCTCGGCAGACGAATGGAGGTATGTAGATACCAAACAGAATCCAGCAGACGATATAACTAGAGGTAAGCCACTCAAAACCTTGAATATTACACACCGATGGCATACCCTGTATTCCTTCACCTTCCCCCAAGTGAGTGGCCAGCTTGTCCTACCCCTGCTGAAGATATAACGTCAGAGCTAAAGAAACCTCTATTTTGCAGTCTCACACAAACCACTAAGTCATTTAACCTACCTGACCCGAAACACTACAACACCTGGACAGATCTAGTGGATGCCACATCTGTCAGGCCGGGACTCAATGAGGACTCAGATGCAGAGTTTGGCAGACAGCTGTTTTATTCAGGTCGACAATATCCTCGACTGAGTGAGGCTATGAAAAAGGCCTAAACTAGAAGAAACAAAAATCACTCCAAGGAGGAAAAAACACTGAACTAATCTTAATAAAGATTAACAAAATCAAAATCACTCTCAGCGAGGAAAAACAAAAGGCTATGAAACATTAACTTAAGGCGCTCAAAAACTAGGCTGAAAACACACTAGGCTAAATACAAAGAAACAAAAGGACTAGACTACGAAGTACAACAGAAAATCACTCTTACGAGGAAGGCAAACAAAAGAACACTAGAGCTAAGATGCTGTGACTGTGGGCTATGAAATAAGGCTTTGGTGAACGCTACAAGAGACGAAACACTTCAGCACGGGACAAAGGGAGACGCAGACAATATATACACAAGGTAATGGGGAACAGGTGGAAACAATCAGGGCGGGGAAGACAATCAGACCGGTAACATATGAGGAAGGGCAAGTGACCTGAAACGAGAGGAGAGTTATCCTTCAAAATAAAACAGGAAATGACAAGACATAACAAAAACCCAGCTTGACCTCACCACGGTGTGACAACATCTCTAATGATGCAAACTGCAACCTTTGATTCCGCATTACCAGCCTCATTAAGAGGCAAAGCTGAAATTGCCCTCATCTCTAATGCACAAGCTGAGAGCTTTCCACAGGACTTTCAGACTTTGAAACATGGAAAGAAGATCCCCTCAAGTAGTCGCCTGTTGTCTCTATCCCCTGAGTTTGACAAGACACTTGAGGTCATAAGAGTGGGCGGCAGACTGAGACGAAGTGAAGACCCTGAACTTGATACCTTACACCCCATTGTTCTTGATCCTAAACATCCATTAACACTGCTCTTGATACAGGATTATGATGAACGTCTTCACCATCCAGGACCTGACAGAGTGTTCGCTGAGATCCGACGAACAAACTGGATTCTGCGGGGTAGACAAGCCATCAAAAAGCATCAGTGGGCATGTAATGAATGCAGAAAATGGCGTGGTAAACCTGCCTGTCCTAAGATGGCTGACCTTCCTCCTTCCAGACTGAGACTGTGGAAACCCCCTTTCTGGTCCACCGGAGTGGACTGTTTTGGCCCCCTGCATGTCAAAGTGGGGCGCCGGGTGGAGAAAAGATGGGGAATATTATTCTAATGCATGACCACCAGATGCACCCACATAGAAATCTTGACCAGTCTTGACACTGACAGTTTCCTTATGTCCCTCAGGTGTTTTGTTGCTCGCAGAGGACGTCCCTATGAGCTCCTCTCTGACTGTGGAACCAACTTCAGAGGAGGGGCTGCAGAA
>NC_040023.1:12953272-12961836 GCF_000972845.2 Larimichthys crocea
GTAAATAGCAACGACCGCTATGCTACCCCCCTGTTGAAAAGGAAAAATGCACCTGCACTGTATGCCCCAGTTGAAGCAGTCATACCCCTTCTTCGCAGAACTGAACATAAACTCGAGAAAGACCCAAAATTGGCTGAAACCTACAACAGGGAAATTGGCAGATTTCGGCTGGTCTTCCTGAGGTTTCTTCCACATTTTTCCCTGTTAAAGGTTTTTTGTGGGCAAGTTTTTCCTCACTCGAACCGAGTGTCTAAGGACAGAGGGTGTCACTCCCTGTACAGATTGTAAAGCCCTCTGAGGCAAATGGACTTTGTGACTTTGGGCTATACAAAAAATGATTTTTTTGGTTATGTGGCAGAGATAAATCCAGGGACATATAATAATTATATATATATATATATATATATATATATATATATATAAATAATATAATATTTGATATCGGGCTGCTCTGGGACCAAGGGAAACCAATTTCGTTTCATCCCATGTTTTACATGTGCTGCAATGACAAAAAAACTCCTTGAATCCTTGAATAGGTTGTTTGCCCTGGTATTTCCCCACCACCATAGTGGAACACAATGGCAAGCACCATGTTGTTTTTATTGTTCATTTATGTACCAAGGCCAAGCACTTAATGATCAGCTCCTTCCTGGGCCCATTCTAGGCGCCTCCCTGCTTGGAGTTATGCTTCGTTTCCAAGCATAGGTGGCGATATAAAAGAATGTTCCACCAAGTGAGGCTGTTACGGACGATAAACATCTTTCTGAGATTCCTGTGGCTGATCTAAAACGCAAAGAACACCAACAGTCTATGAATGGCAAGTGCTCCCCTTTGGACCACCTGGCCCCTGCTGCGCAGTCTTCACACCTCCAGAAACACGTGCAGCACCATAGTACAGGAAATCAGGATGTAGTTGAGACAGTCCTTGAGTCATTCTATGTTCAATTGCCTCAGATCCACTCATTGCCCCGATCAAGCTAAGAGCGCCTCCTAAATCTACGCAGGTCTTATCTTCTGGTGGATTTGAGATCAGACAATGGCTAGCAACTTTCCACCTGTGTTGACCATTTACCATCAGCCGCCAGATCAGACACTGCTGAGCTCTGGTTAAATCATAACCAGACTGATCCTGTAGAGGGTGCTTAGGGCTGCTTGGCACATGTGTTTCAGACACCCTAGGTTATAGACATAGACCTGTTCACTATAAGACCCTAACCCTGAGAAACGTTTATAAAGTATGGCTTCACAGTATGACCCCCCTGGATACCTCATCCCATTCACCACCAGGGCAAAGTCTTACTCCAACAGCTATGGGCCAGAAAAAAACAATGGGACCAGCCAATACCTACAGGAGACCTCCAAAAGGCCTGGGAAGAGTGGGAGAGTGAACTCCCAACACTAGCGCACGTCTCCTTCCCCAGGTGGTATGAAGGCCGCCCTCACACCTCACCCTAGTGGAACAGACAGAGAGCTGAATCTTCTGTGATGCATCTGAGGGTTTATGGGTCAGTGGCATACATGAAAACAACAAATCAGAGGGGGGGACTAACATCTCATTCGTCATGGCCAGATCACGTGTAGCTCCGCTAAAGCAACTGACCATACCCCGCTTGGAACTGTCTGCAGCCTTAACACGCAGCTCAGCTGAGTAAACTTATCAAAAAACCGAACTGACAGTGTCCATCAATAAAACTTGGCTGTTGTCTGATTCCACCATTGTATTAACATGGCTGCATTCTGAATCCTGCAGGTACAAGCCCTTTGTTGCCAACAGGATTGCAGAGATACTCGACTTAACCTCGGCAGACGAATGGAGGTATGTAGATACAAAACAGAATCCAGCAGACGATATAACTAGAGGTAAGCCACTCAAAACCTTGAATATTACACACCGATGGCATACCCTGTATTCCTTCACCTTCCCCCAAGTGAGTGCAGCTTGTCCTACCCTGCTGAGATATAACGTCAGAGCTAAGGAAACCTCTATTTTGCAGTCTCACACAAACCACTAAGTCATTTAACCTACCTGACCCGAAACACTACAACACCTGGACAGTACTAGTGGATGCCAATCTGTCAGGCCGGGACTCAATGAGGACTCAGATGCAGAGTTTGGCAGACAGCTGTTTTATTCAGGTCGACAATATCCTCGACTGAGTGAGGCTATGAAAAAGGCCTAACTAGAAGAAACAAAAATCACTCCAAGGAGGAAAAAACTGAACTAATCTTAATAAAGATAACAAAATCAAAATCACTCTCAGCGGGGAAAAACAAAAGGCTATGAAACATTAACTTAAGGCGCTCAAAAATGAGGCTGAAAAACACACAGGCTAATACAAAGAACAAAAAGGACTAGACTACGAAGGTACAACAGAAAATCACTCTTACAGAGGAGGCAAACAAAAGAAACACTAGAGCTAAGATGCTGTGACTGTGGGCTATGAAATAAGGCTTTGGTGAACGCTACAAGAGACGAAACACTTCAGCACGGGACAAAGGGAGACGCAGACAATATTACACAAGGTAATGGGGAACAGGTGGAACAATCAGGGCGGGGGAGCAATCCAGACCGGTGACATATGGGAAGGGCAAGTGACCTGAAACGAGAGGAGAGTTATTTCAAAATAAAACAGGAAATGACAAGACATAACAAAAACCCAGCTTGACCTCACCACGGTGTGACAACATCTCTAATGATGCAAACTGCAACCTTTGATTCCGCATTACCAGCCCATTAAGAGGCAAGCCGAAATTGCCCTCATCTCTAATGCACAAGCTGAGAGCTCTTCCACCAGGACTTTCAGACTTTGAAACATGAAAGAAGAGATCCCCTCAAGTAGTCGCCTGTTGTCTCTATCCCTGAGTTTGACAAGACACTTGAGGTCATTAGACTGAGCGAAGTGAGACCCTGAACTGATACCTTCACCCCATTGTTCTTGATCCTAAACATCCATTAACACTTCTCTTGATACAGGATTATGATGAACGTCTTCCCCATCCAGGACCTGACAGAGTTCGTTCTGAGATCCGACGAACAAACTGGATTCTGCGGGGTTGACAAGCCATCAAAAAAGCATCAGTGGGCATGTAATGATGCAGAAAATGGCGTGGTAAACCTGCCTGTCTAAGATGGCTGACCTTCCTCCTTCCAGACTGAGACTGTGGAAACCCCCTTTCTGGTCCACCGGAGTGGACTGTTTTGGCCCCCTGCATGTCAAAGTGGGGCGCGCGGTGGAGAAAAGATGGGGAATATTATTCTAATGCATGACACCAGATGCACCCACATAGAAATCTTGACCAGTCTTGACACTGGACAGTTTCCTTATGTCCTCAGGTGTTTTGTGCTCGCAGAGGACGTCCCTATGAGCTCTCTCTGACTGTGGAACCAACTTCGAGGAGGGGCTGCAGAAACTGGGGATGCATTCACTGCCATGAACCCGAACCTGAAACAACAGCAAGTCAGTATCAAATACAATTTAACTTCAATCCACCGAATGCCCCTCATTTGGAGGACTGTGGGAGAGAGAAATAAGGTCTGTTAAAGCTGCTCTCAGAGTGACATAGGAAGCCAGACTGTCTCAAGGATCCTCCACATAGTATTAATTGGGATAGAAGGCATATTAAATTCAAAACCACTTGGCTATGTCATCTGATCTTGCAGATCCTGATCCAATCACTCCAAATATCCTGCTCATGGGGCGGCGCGACGCGTCTCTCCCCCAAGTGTGTATGCTGACACCAGTCTGTGGGAGGAGAAGGGAGACCCAGCCAGGTAATGGCCGACAGGTTCTGGTCTTGCTTTATCAAGAGCTACCTGCCTAACCTACAGGTGCGTGGTAAATGGCAGAAAGACGCTAAGGAGCTGACCGAAGGCGCTGTGGTACTAGTGATGGACCCCCAGCTACCAAGAGGTATGTGGCCAGTAGGGAAAGTGGCACACACATTTCCTGGTCATGATGGAAGAACCAGAACTGTGGAGTCACATATGGGGGGACGATCACAGACCGGACCAGCTTATAGTTCCCCACCAGTTGAATCAGACTCTGACAACTTGGATTTATTAATCACAATTCAAATGTACATTGAAGGGGCGGCTGTGAAAATCACAAGACTCCCCTGCCAAGAAGACACACACCTCCTAAGGTTTTATAAGTCCGCCCCCAAACCTCATGCTCTCTCTCTTTTTTCCCTCCACTGCAGAACAAAGGGACACACCGGCTGCACCTTCCGTCCATCCTATTGTGGATGCATTAAGTTATATGAAACTATCCACCTCCTTATGTTCATCTCTTTGTTTATTGAAAATAAATTACATTGAACGGCTCACTGGATCCTGGGTGTTTGAATGTGCACGCCACATTGGATGTTCCTGAACCAACGCAGAGCATTATAGATAGTTTTTTCAATTATATTATTATTTATATTATATTATATTATATTATATTTTATTGTATTGTATTATATTATTACCGGTACACATAATTAAAATATTATTTACACAGAGCGGCCACTTGCCGTTCATAGTCTCCGCCACCAGATGGCCTCCTGAAGTCAGGGGCTTCTCCCATGGGCGGTCGCGCACCTTGCCATAGCAAAAACCATAAAAAAAAAAACCGGCCCTGCCAAACACATGACAGCCAATCAATGTCTACTTCAGGGTGACTGGCCATTGTTTTCCACCCCCAACAACTCAAGCACGACCATAAAAACACATTTTATAAAAAGGCAACTCGCATACAGAAACAGTTAGAGATTAAAAATTAGATTAAGTCAGTGACGGAGGTGCTCCGTCACACGCGTGCCTGATTAGTGGACGACCCGCCCTACCTCTGAGCCACAGCCGTCCTTTAGAGAAGTAATGGGTCAGTCACTTGCAGGGTCATTCACGATTCTTAGCACGAGAGGGACTATTCTTCCGTGAAAAGCTTTGTAAAATTCATAGCCAAAGCCATCTGGACCTGGGGAATGCTCTAGTAGCTTCTGAAAGAGTCTCAGATTAGTGTCATTGTCATCCCTGGATACATCATGTAATTGTGAATGTTTGGATTGGTAAAGAAGTTACAAAAAATCTGTTTCTGTAGATTTCTCTTTGCTGGTGAAAATTGACTTGCTAGTAGTAATTTATTTGGCTTATCTTATTTATATAATACCCAGAGAGAGAGAGAAAGAGAGAGAGAGAGAGAGGCATCATTGTGATTGAATAATTCGGTGGATAACATCAAACGCAGAAATGGTGAGTATGTGCATCCTTTGTTCAGGTAAAGTGGGCCAATAATGGGATAGATCTTTTTGAAGAATCACTCCCCCGTTTGTTGTTGATGCGAGCGATCAATGATTGGGCCCCCACGTTAACCTGACAAAGAGGATGACATACTCACCATGTCTGCGGTTGATGTTATCCACCGAATTATTCAAACAATGATGCTCTCTCTCTCTCTCTCTCTTTCTCTCTCTCTCTGGGTAACTTATATAAAATAAGATTAGCCAACTAAATTCCTAGCAAGTCCTTTTCACCAGCAAAGAGACCTCTACAGAAAACAGATTTTTTTAACTTCTTTTTACCAATCCAAAACATTCACAATTACATGATTTTATCCAGGGATGACAATGACAATGATCTTCAGAAGCTTAATAGAGCATTCCCCAGGGTCCAGATGGCTTTGGCTATGAATTTTACAAAGGCTTTTCAACTGAAGGAATAGTCCCTCTCGTGCTAAGAATCCGTGCATGACCCTCAAGTGATGACCCATACTTCTCTAAAAGGACGGCTGTGGCTCAAGCGGCTCGGGCGGGTCGTCTCACTAATCAGGCACCGCGTGTGACGGAGCACCCTCCGTCATGACTAATCTAGGTTTAATCCTTTCTAACTGTTCTTGTATGCGAGTTTGCCTTTTTCATAAATGTGTTTTTATGCGTTCGTCGCTTGAGTTTTGGGGGTGGAAAACACAATTCGCCAGTCACCCGGGAAGTAGACATTGATTGCTGTCATTGTTGTTTGGCAGGGCCGGTTTTTTTTCTAATGGTTTTGCTATTGGCATGTGCGCGATTCCCGCCCCATGGGAGAAGGCCCCTGACTTCAGGAGCCATTCTGGTGGCGGAGGACTATGAACGGCAAAGTGGCCGCTCGTTGTAATAATATTTTAATTATGTCGTTACCGGTATATAATTTACAAATACAATACAATTATAATATAAGATAATATAATATAATATATATAATTAAATATAATATAAATTGAAAAAAACATCTATAATATGCTCTTGCTTGTTGGTTCAGGACACATCCAATGCTGGCGGCACATTCAACACCCAGGAGCCAGTGAGCCGGTCATATGTTAATGTATTTTCCACATACACAAAGAAGATGCACATAAGCGGAGTGTGGATCGTTTCATATAATTAATGCATCCACAAATTAGGTATGGACGACAGTGCAAGCCGGTGTGTCCCTTGTCTGCAGTGGAGGAAACAAGGAGAGAGAGCATGAGGGTTGGCGGGCGGACTTATAAAAACCTTAGGAAGGTGTGGTCTTCTGGCAGGGTGGAGTTTTGACTTTTCAACAGCCGCCTCCTTCAAAATGGTCATTTGACTGTGATAATTAAACACAAGTTGTCAGAGTTGATCAAACCTGGTGGGAGAACTATAAGCTTGGTCACAGGCTGTGACGTCTTCCCCCCATATGTGACTTCCACTAGTTCTGTTTCGTTCCTTCCATCATGACCAGGAAATGTGTGTGCCACTTTCCCTTTACTGCCACATACCTCTTGGTTAGCTGAGGGTTCCCTCACTAGTCCCACAGCGCCTTCGGTTCAGCCCTTAGCGTCTTTCTGCCATTTACCACGCACCTGTAGGTCGGCAGGTAGCTCTTGATAAAGCAAGACCAGAACTGTCGGCCATTACCTGGCTTTGTCTCCATCTTCTCCTCCCCAGAGATGGTGCAGCATACACAGCTTGGGGGGAGAGACCGGTTTCGCCGCCCCATGAGCAGGATATTTGGAGTGATGTGGATCAGGATCGGCAAGATCAGATGACGCCTAGCCAAGTGTTTTTAATCTTAATATTGCATTCTATCTCAATTAATACTCTTTGGAGTGACTTCCTCTGCGACAGTCTGGAGTGGAAACCCCCTTTCTGGTCCACCGGAGTGGACTGTTTTGGCCCCCTGCATGTCAAAGTGGGGCGCTGGGTGGAGAAAAGATGGGGAATATTATTCAAATGCATGACCACCAGATGCACCCACATAGAAATCTTGTCCAGTCTTGACACTGACAGTTTCCTTATGTCCCTCAGGCGTTTTGTGGCTCGTAGAGGACGTCCCTATGAGCTCCTCTCTGACTGTGGAACCAACTTCAGAGGAGGGGCTGCAGAATTAAGGGATGCATTCACTGCCATGAACCCAAACCTGAAACAACAGCTAAGTCAGTATCAAATACAATTTAACTTCAATCCACCGAATGCCCCTCATTTTGGAGGACTGTGGGAGAGAGAAATAAGGTCTGTTAAAGCTGCTCTCAGAGTGACAGTAGGAAGCCAAACTGTCTCAGAGGAAGTCCTCCACACAGTATTAATTGAGATAGAAGGCATATTAAATTCAAAACCACTTGGCTATGCATCATCTGATCTTGCAGATCCTGATCCAATCACTCCAAATATCCTGCTCGTGGGGCGGCGAGACGCGTCTCTCCCCCAAGCTGTGTATGCTGACACCAGTCTGCTGGGGAGGAGAAGATGGAGACACAGCCAGGTAATGGCCGACAGGTTCCGGTCTTGCTTTATCAAGAGCTACCTGCCTAACCTACAGGTGCGTGGTAAATGGCAGAAGGACGCTAAGGAGCTGACCGAAGGCGCTGTGGTACTAGTGATGGACCTGTTCAGTTGGCCGTGCTATGAACAATAATTCAGTCGGAGTCCAGTCGTAGCGGTGTACGTTTGTTATTCCCCTCCCCAACTTCCGGTCCCCCACTAGATTACAGAACAAAGGTTCCCCCTTAATATGCCTAACACTACATCCCCCTTTCTGAATAGGAGATGCTGTTAATGACAAAACACAATGACCTTTAAACACTTACCTACGTTAAGATCACAACAAAACTTATTCAGTTCCTCTGACTGTTTTACTTTAACTCATTACTCAAACATTGACCTCTTAACATTGCATTAAGCTTGACTTTATCTCATTTCAGTAAACCTTACCGTTAACTGATAATATTCTTGAACTTGTGTTATTGCCAGTGCTATAACCATTACAGTATTTCAAATGACAAAATGGTCCTTAACCTAAGAGTAAACATTCTGGAACTCTTTTGTAAACATACATCTGAAATAAATCATCAGCATGAAAATAAACATCTTCAGCATTATCAACTGATACAATAAACACATTTTTTTTCTTTTGTGCACCATAACACAATTCTCTTTTTTTTTTTTAACCTCCGGTCTATGACACGAACATAGTCCTTCAGTACCCTGGAGGTACTCTCACTCTGGTGGTGACCTTCGTCCTGTTGGACGTGTCTGCTGACCAGAATCATCACCAGACACCGGTGCTGCAAGGTGTACTCACA
>NC_040023.1:12961846-13049618 GCF_000972845.2 Larimichthys crocea
CTTATGTGAATGTATTAAGTTATGTGAAACCATCCACCTCTTTTGTTCATCTTCTTTTGTTTATTGAAAAAAATTACATTGAACGGATCCGGGTGTTTGAATGTGCACACCACATTGGATGTTCCTGACCAACATCAGCAACATTTATAGTTTTTTCATGGTCCTTCAACCGGAGCAACATCCATGCGGAAAATGATCCACAAGCCGTCCTGCCTCATGATGGGAGAGAGCTAGGAGCAGGCCTCGGCGTAGAGTAATGGCCTCAACTATCAGACTGAACTGTACAGTAGGCCGCCTTATCAACCACAGGAAAGGGCCGAGTCTGTATCAGAACCCCTGAAACGCCCCGCTAAGGCAAGAAGTTGCCCAACTAAAAGGTATGTTTCTGACTTGATGGACAGGGTTCAGCAATATGAGCAGAGCTACTCAGAGGAAACTCTGAAGAGGACAGGATGAGGAGGCCCAACAAGCACCATATGGAGCTAACCACCCACTACCTATTGATAAAGGCCCTCAATGTGAGAAAGCACTGTCTGAACCTAACCTGTCTGAATCAGCACCTGCTTTACATTCTGGTGGAAAAGTTTCCCAGTCAGCTCAGACACTTTTCCATTGTGTCCATCAGATCCTGCTCCCTTACAACTTGAGCATACCAGACCTGTTTCAGCTCACTTGTGAAATCTGACCCCCTATGCATAAAGCCCTACGCCCATTACCTGCAGCTGCAGCCGTGTTATACCACCTCTGAGCTCCACTGTACCAGTTTCGGAGCCACTAAATTCAGTGTTATGTCAGCCACTTCTAGCCATGCACCTGTGACTCAGCCGCCACTGGTATACAAGTAAGTCCTCACCCTTTTCCTCAAGCACAGTGCCAGCTCCGACGGCACCAGCCACTTGCCCATGTTTTTCTCATTATGTATATTCCACAGACACATCCCAGAGCAGCAGCTGGGTGCCTGAGTTATCACGATCATACTCGCCTGCCATCGCATGCAGTGCAACTCCACCAGTCACTGCCCCACAAGCAGTAGCAACAGCTCACAACCCTTTCCTCACCTGGGCAATGTTGCTTTCCTACCAGTTCCCTTACATGCCTCCTCAGCTCACACAGCAGCCTCAAGCCCAAGGTTTGTGTGTCTCAACCCGCTCAGTTTCATATGCCTCACACTCACTGGATCTTTCCCTCCCCCCAATCTGAGCTTCTCTCTCAGGTAGCTCCTGTGCAGCAAACTGTGAGTTCCAGGTATCACCCGAGTGGAGGGACCTCATTCCCTCATTTCATCCACGATGACCCTCATGAATTATAAGTTAAAAATGGCTTTAACAAACCTGTTACCAGCTCATGAACCTGAGCTGTATGAATCCATATCCCGCTGATCATTACAGCTCCCTCTGCACGCCATGTTGCTCTTTCTTAGCTCACAGCCCTCAGCCGTTTACAATGGCTTTAGCAGCCTTGGAGAGACAGTATGGTCAACCACATCATCTGGCCCTAGAGAGATGCAGACCATGTTAAATCTCCCTAACCTAGCCAGCGGAGATGCCGCAGGTTTTCAGAGTTTTGCAGTCAGAGTAAGGTCATTAGGGCATGTTACAATCTTTGAGATCCAGAGGGGGTGATGCAGAGTTATCCTGGTCCTCACATGTTCAGAGATTGTTTAAGTAAACTTCCTGGAGAGCATGTTTCTAATTTTGCCAGATATGCTCGCTCAGCCTCACCTATTGCTCGCTATAACTTAGTCGATTTTTTGTATGGCTCGAGGGAGAGGCAGAGTCAAGCCATGTAGCCCAAGCTAACAACCTTCAGATCAGTGTCCCTCACCAAAGGAAAGAACCAAACCAGAGATGAAGTCCCCCGTGCTACTATTCTTCATAAAGATGAAAGGAAGTCACCACACCGACAAACTGCATCCGAGCATCAGCCTCAATCCCAGAGGCGATTCCCCTGTGCATTGTACATCAACAGCCCACTATCTGACCAACTGTGAAACTTTAGGCCTTAAGCCCAGACAGAGTGACAAAGTGGTTGAAGGAGCAGAACAGGTGCTGGAGATGTGGGAAGACCCACAAAGCTGCAGACTGCACCCTGCGGAAACCTTGCCCCAAGTGTAATGGCCAGCATCTTGGTGTATTACACGAAGTAAATACAACTCAGATGTCTTCTAGAGTATTGTACATAAACCCACAGGGTATGTCACCTAAGTTCTCCTTAAAGTGGTTAAAGTAAGACTCTCAAACAAAGACAAAACATTTGACACTTATGCCATCTTGTATGATGGATCTGAACGAACAATGTTGTTACCTGGTGCAGCTAAATACCTCGGATTGGAGGGAGAGCCTGAGCAACCGAGCTTCACACAGTGAGGCAACAAACTGAGAAACCTTAAGTTATCTGCTGCTTCATGCCGTGAGAAGAAATATCCATAGAGCGGGCTTTCACCACAGACCCAATAATGTTTGTTGAGCAGAGCTATCCCATAGACAAACTGAAGCAGCGCTATTCCCATTGCATGGTCTCCCACTGAATCATTCCTTAACGTTCGGCCACACATCCTCATTGATCAGATAACCCTTTCCTCATCACACCAGTGGAAGAGTCCACTATGGCCCAAAGGGATCCCCTGCAGCAGTGAGGACAGGGCTTGGATGGGCTCTCCAGGACCTACATGGTTTGGCAAAGTCATCTGCTTCCACTCAATGCTTATTTATGTCACAAGCCAACAGTACGCTGAGCTTAGACAAAATGTGGAAAAACTGTGGCAAGTTGATACTCTTCCTTTCGAAGTGAAAAGTTGATCACTAGATCAAAGCAAGACAAGGAGGCCATTGAGCTTCTGAATGCAAAGACCACACGAGTGAATGTAAAGAGCAACGACCGCTATGCTACCCCCCCTGTTGAAAAGGAAAAATGCACCTGCACTGTATGCCCCAGTTGAAGCAGTCATACCCCTTCTTCGCAGAACTGAACATAAACTCGAGAAAGACCCAAAATTGGCTGAAACCTACAACAGGGAAATTGGCAGATTTCGGCTGGTCTTCCTGAGGTTTCTCCACATTTTTCCCTGTTAAAGGTTTTGTGGGCAAGTTTTTCCTCACTCGAACCGAGTGTCTAAGGACAGAGGGTGTCACTCCCTGTACAGATTGTAAAGCCCTCTGAGGCAAATGGACTTTGTGACTTTGGGCTAACACAATAAAATTGATTTTTTTTTTTTGGTTATGTGGCAGAGATAAATCCAGGGATATATATATATAAATATATATATATATAATATATATATATATATAAAATATAATATTTGATATCGGGCTGCTCTGGGACCAAGGGAAACCAATTTCGTTTCATCCCTGTTTTACATGTGCTGCAATGACAAAAAAACTCCTGAATCCTTGAATGAGGTTGTTTGCCCTGGTATATCCCCACCACATAGTGGAACACAATGGCAAGCACCATGTTGTTTTTTATTGTTCATTTAGTACCGGCCAAGCCACTTAATGATCAGCTCCTTCCTGGGCCCATTCTAGGCGCCTCCCTGCTTGGAGTTATGCTTCGTTTTCCAACAGCATAGAGTGGCGATATAAAAGGAATGTTCCACCAAGTGAGGCTGTTACCGGAAGATAAAATCTTCTGAGATCCTGTGGCGTGATCTAAAACGCAAAGAAACACCAACAGTCTATGAATGGCAAGTGCTCCCCTTTGGAACCACCTGCAGCCCCTGCTGCGCAGTCTTCACACCCAGAAAACACGTGCAGCACCATAGTACAGGAAATCAGGATGTAGTTGAGACAGTCCTTGAGTCATTCTATGTTGACAATTGCCTCAGATCCACTCATGCCCCGATCAAGCTAAGAAGCGCCTCCTAAATCTACGCAGTGTCTATCTTCTGGTGGATTTGAGATCAGACAATGGGCTAGCAACTTTCCCACCTGTTGTTGACCATTTACCATCAGCCGCCAGATCAGACACTGCTGAGCTCTGGTTAAATCATAACCAGACTGATCCTGTAGAGGGTGCTTTAGGGCTGCGTTGGCAATGTGTTTAGACCCCTAGGTTATAGACATAGACCTGTTCACTATAAGACCCAAACCCTGAGAAACGTTTATAAAGTAGGCTCACAGTATGACCCCCTTGGATACCTCATCCCATTCACCACCAGGGCAAAGTCTTATCCAACAGCTATGGGCCAGAAAAAAACAATGGGACCAGCCAATACCTACAGGAGACCTCCAAAAGGCCTGGGAAGAGTGGGAGAGTGAACTCCAACACTACGCACGTCTCTCCTCCAGGTGGTATGAAGGCAGCCCTCACACTCACCCTAGTGGAACAGACAGAGAGCTGCATATCTTCTGTGATGCATCTGAGCGGGTTTATGGGTCAGTGGCATACATGAAAACAACAAATCAGAGGGGGGAGACTAACATCTCATTCGTCATGGCCAGATCATGTAGCTCCGCTAAAGCAACTGACCATACCCCGCTTGGAACTGTCTGCAGCCTTAACAGCAGCTCAGCTGAGTAAACTATCAAACCACTGACAGTGCCATCAATAAAACTTGGCTGTGGTCTGATTCCACCATTGTATAACATGGCTGCATTCTGAATCCTGCAGGTACAAGCCCTTTGTTGCCAACAGATGCAAGAATACTCGACTTAACCTCGGCAGACGAAGGGAGGTAGTAGATACAAAACAGAACCCAGCAGACGATATAACAGAGGTAAGCCACTCAAAACCTTGAATATTACACACCGATGGCATACCCTGTATTCCTCACCTTCCCCCAAGTGAGTGGCCAGCTTGTCCTACCCCTGCGAAGATATAACGTCAGAGCTAAGGAAACCTCTATTTTGCAGTCTCACACAAACAACTAAGTCATTTAACCTACCTGACCCGAAACACACAACACCTGGACAGATCTAGTGGATGCCACATCTGTCAGGCCGGGACTCATGAGGACTCAGATGCAGAGTTTGGCAGACAGCTGTTTTATTCAGGTCGACAATATCCTCGACTGAGTGAGGCTATAAAAAGGCCTAAACTAGAAGAACAAAAATCACTCCAAGGAGGAAAAAACACTGAAACTATCTTAATAAAGATAACAAAATCAAAATCACTCTCAGCGAGGAAAACAAAAGGCTATGAAACATTAACTTAAGGCGCTCAAAAATGAGGCTGAAAACACACAGGCTAAATACAAAAGAACAAAAGGACAGACACGAAGGTACAACAGAAAATCACTCTTACGAGGAAGGCAAACAAAAGAACATAGAGCTAAGATGCTGTGACTGTGGGCTATGAATAAGGCTTTGGTGAACGCTACAAGAGACGAAACACTTCAGCACGGGACAAGGAGACGCAGACAATATATACACAAGGTAATGGGGAACAGGTGGAAACAATCAGGGCGGGGAAGACAATCAGACCGGTGACATATGAGGAAGGGCAAGTGACCTGAAACGAGAGAGATTATCTTTCAAAATAAAACAGGAAATGACAAGACATAACAAAAACCCAGCTTGACCTCACCACGGTGTGACAACATCTCTAATGATGCAAACTGCAACCTTTGATTCCGCATTACCAGCCTCATTAAGAGGCAAAGCCGAAATTGCCCTCATCTCTAATGCACAAGCTGAGAGCTTTCCACAGGACTTTCAGACTTTGAAACATGGAAGAAGATCCCTCAAGTAGTCGCCTGTTGTCTCTATCCCCTGAGTTTGACAAGACACTTGAGGTCATAAGACGGGGACGAAGTGAAGACCCTGAACTTGATACCTTACACCCCATTGTTCTTGATCCTAAACATCCATTAACACTGCTCTGATACAGGATTATGATGAACGTCTTCACCATCCAGGACCTGACAGAGTGTTCGTGAGATCCGACGAACAAACTGGATTCTGCGGGGTAGACAAGCCATCAAAAAGCATCAGTGGGCATGTAATGAATGCAGAAAATGGCGTGGTAAACCTGCCTGTCCTAAGATGGCTGACCTTCCTCCTTCCAGACTGAGACTGTGGAAACCCCCTTCTGGTCCACCGGAGTGGACTGTTTTGGCCCCCTGCATGTCAAAGTGGGGCGCCGGGTGGAGAAAAGATGGGGAATATATTCTAATGACCACCAGATGCACCCACATAGAAATCTTGACCAGTCTTGACACTGACAGTTTCCTTATGTCCTCAGGTGTTTTGTTGCTCGCAGAGGACGTCCCTATGAGCTCCTCTCTGACTGTGGAACCAACTTCAGAGGAGGGGCGCAGAACTGAGGGATGCATTCACTGCCATGAACCCGACCTGAAACAACAGCTAAGTCAGTATCAAATACAATTTAACTTCAATCCACCGAATGCCCCTCATTTTGGAGGACTGTGGGAGAGAGAAAAAGGTCTGTTAAAGCTGCTCTCAGAGTGACAGTAGGAAGCCAGACTGTCTCAGAGGAAGTCTCCACATAGTATTAATTGAGATAGAAGGCATATTAAATTCAAAACCACTTGGCTATGCATCATCTGATCTTGCAGATCCTGATCCAATCACTCCAAATATCCTGCTCATGGGGCGGCGAGACGCGTCTCTCCCCCAAGCTGTGTATGCTGACACCAGTCTGCTGGGGAGGAGAAGATGGAGACACAGCCAGGTAATGGCCGACAGGTTCTGGTCTTGCTTTATCAAGAGCTACCTGCCTAACCTACAGGTGCGTGGTAAATGGCAGAAAGACGCTAAGGAGCTGACCGAAGGCGCTGTGGTACTAGTGATGGACCCTCAGCTACCAAGAGGTATGTGGCCAGTAGGGAAAGTGGCACACACATTTCCTGGTCATGATGGAAGAACCAGAACTGTGGAAGTCACATATGGGGGGAAGACTTACATCAGACCTGTGACCAAGCTTATAGTTCTCCCACCAGTTGAATCAGACTCTGACAACTTGTGATTTATTAATCACATTCAAATGTACCATTTGAAGGGGCGGCTGTTGAAAATCACAAGACTCCACCCTGCCAAGAAGACCACACCTTCCTAAGGTTTTATAAGTCCGCCCCCAAACCTCATGCTCTCTCTCTTTTTTCCCTCCACTGCAGAACAAAGGGACACACCGGCTGCACCTTTCCGTCCATCCTATTGTGGATGCATTAAGTTATATGAAACTATCCACCTCCTTATGTTCATCTTCTTTTGTTATTGAAATAAATTACATTGAACGGCTCACTGGATCCTGGGTGTTTGAATGTGCCCCACATTGGATGTTCTGAACCAACAGCAGAGCATTTAGATAGTTTTTTTCAATTATATTATATTATATTATATTTATATATATTATAATATTGATGTATTGTATTATATACCGGTACACATAATTAAAATATATTTACACAGACGGACAGAGCGGCCACTTGCCGTTCATAGTCTCCGCCACCAGATGGCCTCCTGAAGTCAGGGGCTTCTCCCATGGGCGGTCGCGCACATTGCCATAGCAAAAACCATTAAAAAAAAACCGGCCCTGCCAAACACAATGACAGCCAATCAATGTCTACTTCAGGGTGACTGGCCATTGTTTTCCACCCCCAACAACTCAAGCACGACGCATAAAAACACATTTTATAAAAAGGCAACTCGCATACAGAAACAGTTAGAGATTAAAAATTAGATTAAGTCAGTGACGGAGGTGCTCCGTCACACGCGTGCCTGATTAGTGGACGACCCGCCCTACCTCTGAGCCACAGCCGTCCTTTAGAGAAGTAATGGGTCAGTCACTTGCAGGGTCATTCACGATTCTTAGCACGAGAGGGACTATTCTTCCGTGAAAAGCTTTGTAAAATTCATAGCCAAAGCCATCTGGACCTGGGGAATGCTCTAGTAGCTTCTGAAAGATCTGTCTCAGAGATTTGAGTGTCATTGTCATCCCTGGATACATCATGTAATTGTGGAATGTTTGGATTGGTAAAGAAGTTACAAAAATCTGTTTCTGTAGATTTCTCTTTGCTGGTGAAAATTGACTTGCTAGTAATTTATTTGGCTTATCTTATTTTATATAAGTACCCAGAGAGAGAGAGAAAGAGAGAGAGAGAGAGAGAGCATCATTGTGATTGAATAATTCGGTGGATAACATCAAACGCAGACATGGTGAGTATGTCATCCTCTTTTGTCAGATTAAAGTGGGCCAATCATTGCCAGTTTGGATTTGTGTTTGGATTGAATGTGGTTTGAATTTTTGAGATCTTGGTAAGGGCAAATTGTTTGTGTTGTTATAACAACAGTAAAGTGTAGCTTTTGGGACAACAAAGCTAATGTTAAAACACACAAAAATGTCACATCTGGCTTCATAGGACATCCTCACTTTATTTTCATTTCAGGGTGTAAATTGTATCTTTAGATTTTACCTTTGACCTGACTTAACCCTTACATACTGTTTGGGTCAAAAGTTACCTGTTTTGACATTTGACAGCAGTAAAAATGCCCTACATGTCCATCTTTTAACCTGAAATTTGATGGCTTCCTAAAGTGACCGAAAAATAAGCAATAATATAAATATTTAAAAATTGCCACAAGTTGTTGTTCTGGCTCAAATTTGACCTGGATCTGTTGAGATGTTTTTTGAGCCACCAGTGTGGGTCAAATCAAGGAAAATGGTTGTTCTGGGGAAGCTTGAAACAGTCAAACTGTATATTCTATGTCTGTGTGTATTTTGTATGAGACAGTGGTGACAGAGGTCAGAGGAAGGTTGGGGGGTTTCAAGTGGGTGAAACATAGAAATTGAAATTACAATTACAAATGCTTTTAGAGAGAAGAGAAGAAGGGTGGGCAAATATTGCAAAGTCAAGATGTGCCATGCTAATGGACTCCTACAGAGTTAGCTTAAACCTAATGTTTATCTATATTCTCTTGATTGCAGCTCACAATTAAAACATACACTTATGTATCATTGGACAGTAACAAACACAGAACTAAGAAGAGGGATGTGTGACAAATTGAATTTAAAATTTCTCCAGGATCTCATCATTTATTTCAGTGAAGTCTATGTATATATTTTGTGACAACTGAATGAATTGTGCAATCAATTTGTGACAAAGAATTGAACTGGGACAGTTTTGACCAATGTTTTTATGCTTTAAAGTACGGGTTCATAAACAGCTGCCTCCAGTCTCTGGTGATGGAAAGGTTTGGCCATGAAACCTGGGACAAACTAAGGTTTGTGCACATATACAGCATATTATAATGGCCAGGCATTGCCTGCCAGGATCAAGATGATAATTGTGATGAAGTTGATGTACAAATTATTAAATCATGTTTTTTGCATAGCTCTCTACCAGGAGTCCAGGATACCTTCATGACATACATGGTTTATGATGATATACTGACCCTAAGTCTGGTTCAGGAAGCCTGTTCACTGCTGGGTAAGAGTCCAGATTGCTGTATGTAGTAGCTCCAGTATTTCCATTTATTTTGTATTTGTTTGTAACAGAGTTAGAGTCTGGCCATGGAGTTAATGAGCCCATATGGACACTAGTTTTCCAAAGTTGTTCTATAAACAATAATTTGCAGTATAACAAAAACAAGAGCATGTAGGTGTGAAATTTCATCTGTGTGTGCATGTCAAACTCAAGTGTTAACAATGTCCCTGATGAAATCCAACGGGTTACACCCAGTCTGTAGGTGTTTCATGTTTTTATCACTGCATACACACTATGCTTAAAAAACAGTGGGACCATGGGCATAAAGCATAAGGCAATTGTTTATTCAGAGTCAACACTATGCTCTTTTCCCCATTCCTCCCAAGGGTCCAATTATCTGGACTGTACATTCTTTTGGGAATACTTGGGAGGGCTCTAATTGATTATGTTTGCTGCCAATGTAGTAATAAAACAACACACCTCCCAGGTGTGCACTGGTAGTACAAGATATAGCTGGTATGTTAAATGAATATAATATCTATAAAGTTCTGTGACACTGTCTCTCTGTATGTGTTTTGATGTTTTAGATATCCCCGCTGATGTATTTCTTAATCTTTTTGGAGAACATTTCTTTCTTTTTTGTAAGCAAGCGGGGTATGACACCATGCTGAGAACACTGGGAGGAAATCTTATTGAATTCATTGGGAATCTGGATGCTCTCCATAGCTACCTGGCTTTGTCCTACCAGGTATGCTCACACGTGTTATTTCTGACTGCCTCCTCATACATTGGTGTGTCTTAGGAAAATGTAATTTTACCAGTGCATCTGTTTAAAAAATAGAGGTGTGATGACTGTGATGATTTATATGTTTGTAAAATATAAGCCCAAAAGACAGATTTGACACCTGATTTGAGCTCACATACTATGCAGCCCAGATATAATGTATTTTAGGTGGTAATTATCTGTGGCTTATGCTATGCAAGGGGAAAAAATCCCTGTGTAATGTAGTCAACTGATATCAGCTCAAAGTCAAGGACTAGCTAGATTATCTATAATCAATAAGAGATGAGATGAGCTAAGATAAATACTTATTTCTGCACTAACATGTCCTTGTATATTTTTGTGAGTTGCTTTAGTTAAAAGCATCAGCTAAATAACTAAATGTAAGATGGATAAGAAAAAAACTCATACGCCCTGGTGATAGAGTATGTACGAAAGGCTGAGTCTTTTCTGCAGCGACCTGGTTTTGACTCTGGCTTGTGGTCCTTTGCTGTGGTTGTTCCCCTCACTCTCCCATCCTCAGCTGTCCAGTCCCACAAGTTGAAAGTTGTCCAGAGTTACCTGCAAGTCCGAAGCGGGGTTATTCAATATCAGCAACATTGCACATGATGCTACACTCTTGATATTCCCTCTGTAGAGCTGTGTCCTTTTCTCTATCTGCTCAGTCTACTATGGCCATTATATAACCTACTTTCAACAATTAACGCCTCCTTTTTAAATCAACTAAACTGAATTCTTCTGAATCAGAAGCCACTAAAAACTGACCCATCCAATTTGAGTTTTGATTTTTTTACTGTGTAGTCACTCATGGAGTCTCTTCACAGCCATTATGCAGAGGCATGGATAGCATATTGTAAAAAAAAATGTTTTATTGTTTGTCATAGTAAAAAGTCTGTTAAGCACCAGAGCTAGAGAAAATCTAATTACTGTTTATACATTTAGAATCCTTTTTGCATTTCAACTACATTTTAAATTGCACTTTTGTCAATATCCTACTGTATGATATTTACAGAGGATGAGTGTGGATGCAGTACAGTTTCAGTACAGTTTTGGTTAACCCGCAAAATGTGGCTGAAAAAGATACAAAGAGGCTGTTGCTGCTATATCATCACTAAATATAGGAATTTCATTTTCATTTCATTTTTCATTAATTTCAACTGTTCCTTGCAGAGGTGGCCATATTATGTATTTGTTGTAGTTTTTCAACCTAAACTAAATCTGTTTTTAAGGAAATGAATGCGCCATCTTTCCGAGTGGAGATGACAGAAGATGGGGATATGCTTCTTCACTACTACTCTGATAGGAAGGGGCTGTACCATATTGTGCCTGGTAAAAACAACTACACTAATTGACTTCTTCAGTCCACTGTATTGATCCTGATCTTATATGTTCCTATTTTTTCTTCAAAAAAAAAAGATTCTAGATTCTAGGTATGTGACTATTTTCTTTACATTTCATTTTATTGAATATGACTTTTAATTGACTTTTAACAGATTTTTCTCCCCTTTCATCCCAAGTAAATTGTGGAATTCACTGACTCATAATGACCATACTAAAGAAAAAAAAGACCCAACCAATAAACATGACACCTATACATAGACTTTGGCATAAATGCCATACAATGCCTTAATATAATGCCTTACAGTAATGCTCAAATCTAAATGCAACACATATCATCATGCTAAATATTATATTTTAATCATATCTGGCCTCTATGCAAAACCATTACAGAGTATGGATAAAAAAATTCTCACACTCACATACCAAATAAGGCCCCCAACAACTGTTACAAAAGCAAACCATTTCAACGGCTGAATGATCAGAGTGACTCAGTGTGCTGTTCCCTATATCTTTACATCACCTCACCTGAAAAGTATTGCAACTGTCTTATAACTGGCATTGTCAGGACATGACCGGGACAATGCTGTAGCCTGCAGCTGCAAAATGATCTACAATGTAAATCTTGTGGGTCAAATCAAATTCGTCCATTAAAATGTCCAGTGTGTAGGATTGCAGTGAAGTTGCAGATTGCAGCAAAATGAATACTCTCCCTCTCGAGGGATCAATAAAGTATATATTCTATTCTTTCTATATATCTGGGCTATGGGGTGGTGTGGCAAGCTGGAAGACTTTTTTTTTTATTCAGAAAAACATCCAAGCCCAGCTAAAGAAGTCTCCAAAAACCAAGGTTCCATCAGACGGACCCGCCTGGTCCAGCACCCTACTGTTAAAGAGAGTGATTAGTTAACAGTGAACAGTGTGTTGATACTTACTCACTCAGATTGTTACGTTAAATGTCTGACAACATTGTTAAAAAGCCAAGTACGGAGAAATTACGAAATGATGTTTATACCTTCCACTTGATGTGGTTTGTAACGTCTCCTGTGTGGGAAAAGGGTCACAGCACCCAAGGAACTCCTCAGCTTTGCAGCCCTCCTCTGCCTCTCCTTCATTATCTGTTTTCTTCAGCTCAAATAAATGTTGATGATGTCCACATTGCTGATTTCAGCTAAATAATCACCCCTGACATTGAAAATATTTTATTTTCTCACACTAAGCTACACTTTCTGTCCTCCAACACAACAGACTCCTCCTTGACCTTTGTCCCTCCAAAACTTTCTTCACACAGCAGATCAAATGAAAGGAATAAAAAAAAAATAGGGTCATGTTGTCAGGCACTTAGTTGTTGGTAGTTTTTAGTGGTAAAAACAAGCACATTTGGACATATTTAGATAGTCTGCATTTGCCTTTAAGGACAACACAGTAGCAGGTTTCTGTACCTGCAACAAATCCAAAACTTGCTGTCCCCATAACACAAAAACATGGGAAAATAAGATTCAGGTTTAAAAATACTGATGCTAACCATTAATATTTCTCTTTCAAAAGTCAATCGATCAAGAGACAAAGAGAGTTATAAATTTGGTTGATAAATTTGTTTCTTCTGGTCTGCATTTCTTTTGTGGTGGAGAAAAAGGGCACATTCATTTATTTTCATGTCGGAGTGACAACAAGTGTCAGGTTACTAAACTCCTTTCCCTTTCACCTTTCCCTTTTTCCATCTTGCTGCAGGTATCATACAGGCAGTTGCCAAAGAGTTTTTTAATAGCAGAGTGACTATGACGGTTCTCAATCAATCGGAAGAAGTTGAGCGCACAGGGAAGAAGGAGCATGTCGTATTTCTGGTTAAACAGACCAACCAAGCTCACAAGACTAGAGACCAGGACCAGTCCAGTGACAGAGGGGTGGGTGTCTGGGTGTATGTGTATACTCCATTTCTATATGTATATATCAAATATGTTTCTGATTCTTTGTGATTTTCTATAGGAGGCATTATTCAGAACAATGAGGGACAGGTGTGTTTCGCTGGCTGGGAAAAAGAGAGGCTGGAACCTGATCAGGGCTGTGGTTTATGCAGAAAAAGGTAACATTTCTACGAATTTAGACTTTAGAATTTACCATTTTAAAACCCTGAGCTCAATGATTTTATCCAGCAAACTTCTGCAAACAAGCTGCACAGTACCATTCACATATAACAGTTCTTTATCAAGAAATAAGTTTCAGCATGTAACTTTACTCCAAAAAAATATTGGTGTATTTTTATAACTTTGGAGATCCTGCTTCAGGTCTAAGTTAGGCTAACCACATCCTGACTCCAGCTCTGTACTCACAGCTCTGTAATACATGAGACTGATATCATTTACCTTTTGAAAAAAGTCCAAATGAGTGTATTTGTAGTTGAACTATTAATTTAATAATTAAGCATAAAGAAACATTTTTAAGTAGCTATTTCTATTGCATTGGATTACATGCTGCATTGTTTTCTTGAAGTTTGTCTGAATCCAGCTTGGAAATGATGGCTTCCAAATGAATCAGATAAAAAAGATGCCATGATATAGTACAGTATTTAGACTTGAGTATGTTACAGCTAAAGCATCTGTCTATATGTATTTGTTCTTGTACGACAACAAAAAGTTGGCAAGACAGCTCAAATTTTGTCAAATTTAGATAACATGCAACAGCCAACAACCAGATACTGTCATCAGTCTGTGTTGGATAGCTATATTTTATGACTAGCTTCATCACCGATTGTGTGTTTTACTTATTTCCAGGCAGCCTCCAGTGCATTTTCAGTCCATGTTACCCTAACAAGCTGTGGATGGAAGAGAAAGCTTTCTGTAATGCCTTTCCTTTCCATGTTGTCTTTGATGAAGATGTAAGGCTCCATGTGTCTGTGTGCTTCAGTGGTTTGGATTAAATTTGCTTAAAATATTTTTGTTTTGGGTCAAACTCCTGCTGTGGAATCCTAATGCACTGTGTTTACACATACTATTTGTCTTTCTGTTTGTCTCTTTCTGTTCCTGGTCTCTGTCTCAAACCTCAAACTGTCTATCAGCTGAAGGTAAGGCAGACAGGGGTGAACATACAAAAGTTTGTTCCAGGTCTCCAGGCCAAAGATGCTACGTTGGACCAATACTTCACCATTATACACCCACAGGTAAAACAATAAAATATAGCAGAGTATATTGCAATCAGCGATGGCACTCAGTGTCGTTCATCCTCAATAACTTGATTGTAGTTTGAGTTTGAGTAAAGCACCATATGTTGCATTATGATTTAGTTACAATTAATTTATATATATTGAAGTGGCATTGTCATTTTATCAACATCTGCACTGAGTGAAATGACTCGATTCAAACAAAGAAAGTTATAATTTAATGCCAAGTTTCTGGTGATGCAAGCACCTGAGTAGTCACGTTTTGTTGAAGCTCTGGCACGTTTAACCTGCAATATTGCCATTTTAATTCTTTGCGGCGTTCAGTCTCACGAAAAAGCAGAGTGACTACTTCAGGTGATGTCCCTGGACCGATTCTTGAGCAAACCTGTAGTTAAAATGCCTCCTTAAACAACTTTTGAAGAAGAAAGATGCACCTGTGGCCTCCCCTGAGGATGATGATAATTTAATGCCATTTCATCAATATTTATTTCTGGTACAACTCTGGAGCATAATAATAATCATAAATAATATAAATAAATGGTAAAATCAAAGTAATAATAATAATAATACGTTTTAAAATTTCAAGCAAAACAAAGACTTGGCTGCATTCAAAAATAAAATCAAGATTTTTTTTAATGTGATGATATGATGGTTCCTGAAGTCCACCACCCTCCCCACTGTCTTTAGAGTGTTAAGCTCTAGGTTTTTCTAGCTGCACCATGTCACCAGATGGTCAGTCTCCCACCTGTAGGCGGACTCGCCACCATCAGAGATGAGTCCGATGAGTGTGGTGTCGTCTGCGAGCTTCAGAAGCTTGACGGATTGATGACTGTAGGTGCAGCTGTTCGTGCACAGGGAGAAGAGCAGAGGAGAAAGAACGCAGCCCTGAGGGGATCCTGTGCTGATGGTCTGTGAGTCGGAGACATGTTTCCCCAGCTTCACGCAGTGCTTCCTGTCAGACAGGAGAAGTTTGAAGTGAGAAGTCTGTGGAGTCAGGCACGCTCAGTTGGGAGAGCTTCTCCTGTAGCAGAGCTGGGATGATGGTGTTGAAGGCAGAGGTGAAATCCACAAACAGGATCCTGGTGCAGGTTCCTGTGGAGTCCAGGTGCTGGAGGATGTAGTGAAGGTCCATGTTCACTGCAATGTCGACAGACCTGTAGGTGAACTGCAGGTGGTCCAGGAGGGTGATGGCTTTCAGGTGTGAAAGCATAAGGTTCTCAAAGGACTTCATGACCACAGAGGTCAGAACGATGGGTTTGAAGTCGTTAAGTCCTGTGGTCCTTGGTTTCTTGGGAACAGGAATGTTTGTTGAGGTCTTGAAGCAGGCTGGCACATGACATGTCTCCAGTGAGGTGTTGAAAAATGTCTGTGAACACTGGAGACAGCTGATCAGTGCAGTGCTTGCAAGGTGGATGGGGATTAGCTGAGAATTGGTGTTGTCTACTTTGCCAACCTTAGCTGTCTGAGTTTGGCTGTGAACCAGGGTTTGTCGTTGCTGTAACTCATCCTGGTGCATGATGGTACACAGCAGTCCTCACAGAAGTTGATGTATGACGTCACAGCCTCTGTGTACTCATCTAGACAGTCTGTAGCAGTCCTAAACACATCCCACTCAGTAGAGTCCAAACATGCCTGGAGATCTTCCACAGCCTCACTGGTCCACTTCCTTGAAGTCCTCACTACAGGTTTGCAGAGCTTTAGTTTCTGCCTCAATCAGGTGGACCATGACGTGGTCAGAGTGGCCCAGTGCAGCACGGGGGACGAAGTGATAAGCATATATATATGATGAGCAAACTCTGTCTCTATCTCTGTCCTCCAGGTAACTTTTACCATTGAGAGCATCAGGAAATTCATCAACAGTCAGTTTGTCTTGAAGAGCTACAAAGACAAAAACTCCATACTCAAACTAAGAGGTGACTTCTAATTAACAACACAATATGCATTCTAAACATATCATCCTATACAGTATTATAAGAAATATAACTTATCAGAATCTTAATCTTCTTTTACAGTAGAAGTGCTTTTTGACAAAGGCTAGCATAGCGTATGAAGGAAATGGAAATTGAGGTGGGCTGTGGGTACCAAAGAGAAGCGTTGCCAGTTCCATAATATCTAAACAACATTTTCTCCACCTCTGGTTAACCTGTGTTCATTTTATCTATAGGTCAAATGTTGTGGATGGAGTCTCTTGGCTGTATGTTGTACCTGTGTTCTCCGAAGCTACGAAGCCTCCAGGAACTTCAAGATGTGGGCCTACACCTGGCAGACCTGGCCCAGCATGATGTCACCAGAGACCTCGTTCTCCTTAACCAGCAACGTCTAGCTGAGATGGAGCTCACCAACCAACTGGAAAGGAAAAAAGTAGGAAAGAACCTTTAATTCATGCAATCTTTTGTGTGTGTCCTGCCAAAAATGGTAGAGATTAGTTTTGAGATGTTCCCACCATCTCAATGTTCCCTGAATGTTCACTAGTGTGGTCTGAGGTGTCTTCCTTTTAAAGTCAATCACCAACTCCTTTATCTTGCTGGCATTCATGTGAAATTGCACCAGATGCTGAGTGCAAAGTCTGGTATTTTCCTGGCCCTGACATTTGCTTTGACCTTCTGTGCGGTATATTGGTGTCTAGCACAAAGCACACGTTGTACAGGTGGGAAGAAAGTAACAAGCAGGTGGGAAATTCATTCAAATAAGGCAGCACAAAGCAAGTTGTTGATATTTTGGTGAAAAATGGTTCTTTAAAGTTGGGTATTTGTAAATTAAAACTTGATCATACAAACAGCTTTTTATTTATTTCCATTATGTATTTTTTTATATAATGTTCAGTTCACAATACAAAATAATTAAATATTATTTTATATTATGAACTGTACTTGTATAGTTCATAATATAGTTGTATAGCACTCAAGGTGTGATGTGTTTACACTACATATTACATTAATCCAGTGATGATGATAGTAATAGTGGCTCTATCTCCTGAACCACAGCCACCTCTACTTTATTTCTGTCATCAATTTACAATTTATATGTTTACACCAACTGCCTTAGGCTGCAGATTTGTGCTGTAGTGTATTAAGATTGCACTGCTTGTCACTCTTTTTCCATTTGAAATTCTTGACAGTTTACAAACCTGAGACTGTTAGGATGGCCACGTAGCAGCTGTATTCACAAAGCAGGAGGCTTGAGGCAGAGGTTATATGCAAAACCAACCAGGTGTTTCATTTTACTGAAATTGACACATTAAACATACAGACTTGAAAACATACTGTGGACCACAAGCACAAGTGGTCCTTCCAGTCGCCACATGTGGTGCAATTGGCAGCCTGCTGCTACTAACCTAAACCCTGACACAGTCTGGGGGACCATTACATGAGTGACTTGCACATACACAGATTTCATCTATAATACTGCACAGTCACGTCACAATTTACCTAAATAGTTTTAGTTACGCATTACCACAAAGATGCTCTTTGTTACCAAATTAGCCAAACTAACGAATTGTTTCCCTTGCAGGCCTGGTCTCCACTTATTCCTTACTCAGGGCAACACAGAACCTGCACCCCCACATTGTTAACACAAAAGTTAAATAATTTCAATAAAACATCCACTGCTTTGGTTTTGGCTTTATTCTTTAATATATTTAACTCATTGTGCTATTGCTACCAAAAGAGACCTAGGGAAATATAATTTATTGTGTGTCTGTGTCTGAAGGAGGAACTTAGAATCCTATCGCAGCACTTAGAGGCTGAAAAAGAGAAGACAGAGACTCTGCTGTATGCCATGCTGCCACGTCACATAGCCAATCAGCTTAAAGATGGGAAGAGCGTAAAGGCAGGTCAGTCTGTCTATCAACCAAGGTTTCTATCTGTACATATCTATCTGTTGCTCTATCTATCCATTTGTTTTTTTCAGGGGACTTTGAGGTGTGCACTATTTTGTTCAGTGATGTGGTAACCTTCACAAATATCTGCGCTGCCTGTGAGCCCATCCATATTGTTCACATGCTCAACTCCATGTACTCCAAGTTCGACAGACTCACCAACATACATGATATCTATAAGGTATTATCCCACCTGGTTGAAATCAATATTTCTAGATGAGGTTTTGAAAGGCTGCTTATGTTCAAACTATTTCCCACTTGTGTGTATTTAAACTTATCTGCCTATGCTAGTCTTCTGACTAGATGAGGTTATGTTGGGAGGAAAACTTGCAAAGTACATCCAACGTTTCTGAGACAATTACCACTCATTTGACCACAAACTTAGAATTCCTGTAACTTCAGCATTAAGTGTTAGGGTTAGTTAGTTTTCTAATTCAACTTTAACTGATTTATCTGTGGAGTCAAATCCTTGTGTAACAGTGGTATCTAGTGGTTAAACATGGGTAGTGCAGGAGTCCAAATTCAAAACATTGAGTCATCTCCTGCCACTCTTCCTCCCCAGCCCCAAAGTTCATGCAGGTTGTCAGATTTATTTCATGTAACCACTTCTAAATCTGAGTCTTGCGAAACTGTATGAGGAAAATAATTATTTAATTTATATGTGGAAAAGTCATCTGGACCCAGTTAGTCCTCCCCACCGACATTACAGTGCACTTCATCCCCAAAAACTGGTTAGGTCAAGACATTCACAAAGTGTTTGTCACTTTCCATGAAGAAAAGTCAAGATCTCTCTCGCAACACCATGTTTGCAACAATTTTGTTTCATATCTGGCAACCTGGTTGACACAAGAAACACAAATTATGAAAGGAGAACATACTGGCTGTAGTATTGTTAAGAAGCCAGTATTTCAACTTAGCTTGTTTTCTTTATTTCTGATGACACAACATGGTCATTTTATGATTTAACTCAGTAACATGTTTTTCCTTTAAATTCCATTTTCAATTCCATTGAAATTGTATTCATTTAAAATATTCAAATAAGATTGTTTATAAAATATCCTTGCAGCCTATGATCAGATCCTAAATGGAATCAGTCCCAACCCATTATAACCAACCATACATTTGTGTCTTATGGCTTTGTTGATGTATGTCTAATTTAGTGGAGATTATAAGTGACACATTGTATATTGCTGTTAAAAGTAAAAGATTTGTGGAGTGTCGTTTAGCTCAGTTGGTAAAGCATCCGCCGCATGTACAAAGGCTCAGTCCTTACCGCGGCGGCCCAGAGTTCGAATCCAACCTGTGGCTCTTTCCCGCATATCATTCCCCATCTCTCTCTCCCCACATTTCCTGTCACTCTTTAAGCTGTCTCTTTCAAATAAAGCAAAAAAAAAGCCAAACAATTTCTTTAAAAAGTTAAAGATTTGTCATAACCTGTTTAATAGAAGTATGTAATGTAGCATTTGAATTTCACATTTTTTAATCCGATATTGTTTGAATTACCTCAGATATTAATTGACTTCCTAAAGGTTGAGACTATTGGTGATGCATACATGGTGGTGGGTGGCGTTCCAGTCCCTACAGAAACCCATGCTTTCAGAGTGGCAAATTTTGCTTTGGGTATGAGGATAGCAGCCAGAGAGGTCACCAACCCGGTTACAGGCAAACCCATACAGGTAAGAATTTTTCAACATGTCAGCTAATTTAATTTAATTTATTCATTTAATTTGAATGTTTTTATGTGCTTTATGATGTTTTAGCACATCATCACATATTGTTTCTATTTAAAGCAAAATTTACAGTGTGCCAACTTTTTGGGGGTTGTATGGATAGATCGGATGGTTGCTGTGTTGCTTCCATGCATTGGCTACCTATTAAATCTAGAATAGAATTTAAAATTCTTCCCCTTACTTATAAAGCTCTTCATGGTCAGGCACCATCATACCTAAAAGAGCTCATAATACCTTACTACCCCTCTAGAACACTGCGCTCTCAGGATGCTGGGTTCCTTGTGGTTCCTATAGTCTCCAAAAGTAGATTGGGAGCCAGAGCTTTCAGCTATCAGGCTCCTCTTCTGTGGAACAAACTACCATTCTGGGTTCGGGAGGCAGACACGGTCAACACTTTTAAGAGTAGACTTAAGACTTTCCTCTTTGATAAAGCTTATAGTTAGGGCTGGCTCAGGTCATCCCTTAGTTATGCTGCCATAGGATTAGACTGCCGGGGGCAGTTTACATGAGTATCTCTGTTCAGTGGCTAACAATATCTCCATGTTAGTTAGCCATTCTTCCCGATGCAAAATCTGTGATAGGACTATGCCTAATCCAACTGCTCTAGTGTCACAGGTTAGATATGTTGTATGATATGGCAGTTCAGAATCAGATTTTCTGTTTGATTGGATCAAACCAATTGAAAAAGATGGGAAATTACTAAATTGTGCTGATTTGTAAAAAGTGATTAGGGCTATGTGCTAACTTGCACAGTTACTAATTGCTGCAGACAGGTTAGAAAGCAAGAGTGAAATAAATTCGATTTTAATCCCAAAACTTTACAAAACAAACTCAGCCACAGTGTCTTGCCTATTAAAAATGCTGACAGCGCATTCCGGGCCAGTTCCTAGTACTCTTGGTAAGTAAGCAGGTGTATCCAGACTGTCTGTCTGAAGACTTTGCTGTTGCAGATGTACAGTGTAAAACAAAAGTAGATGCCATGCAAATGCCAGGTGAACTCCACAGTCACCTCACAGGGAGATTTTGGGCTAAGGTGTTAGACAGCATTCTCTATCACAATCATCAAAACATCAAATAAGGGCATCTCTCATTTGGTGAAGAATGGTGTTCCATCCTTCCAGTGGAGCTCAGAGACTTGTAGAATCAATGCAGAGGTACCTTATTAAGACACTTTATGTTGTTTTTTTCTTTTCCTCTAAATACCCTTGTGTATATTTCAGATCCGTGTGGGTCTCCATACAGGTCCAGTGTTAGCTGGGGTGGTTGGGGAGAAGATGCCTCGCTACTGCCTGTTTGGAGACACTGTTAACACAGCCTCCAGGATGGAGAGTCATGGAGTCCCTGACCACATTCACCTCAGCTCTTCCACATACAGGTGTGTGTGTGCATTCATGTGACTCAGCCCTAGCTAAATGTTGTGCAAAGGCTTATCCAGGGAGTGGCCTGGAAACTTGATGGCTACCCCAAGAGCCAGCCCATTATGATTGTCTATCTGATTTGTGTTATTGTTTATGTAGGCTAAATTTGAGGGTACAATTTCTATTTGAAGCTTTATGATTTTAAACTATAGCATGCTGCAACATATATCCTAAAATTATATATGTTTTTTAACCACTAACAATCAGAAAATAACTTTTTATTTATCTGATTCACCGTTTTTTTTTGTTTGCCATTGGTGCTCCCTCTACTGTATCTTATTCACTGTCTATGTCACTCAACCACAGCTTTTTGACTCTCTCAAAACAAAACTAAAGCAAACTTAACTTCAATGAATGGAAAAACCTGCATTTTTGCCACAGTGCCTAATTTGGTCTGAGTCAGCCCTTATTTAATGCTTACCCATATGAGGGCCGCTCTACATTTAGGGTTTCAACAATACGCTAAAAAAGAATAAATGCAAATATGCAAAGCATATACAGTAGTATATGAATTCTCTTCATGCTAAAATCATGTCTCTCTGGTGATCTGGTGACACACTTCATTTTTAACACTCCTTCATTGTTTAAACAGCTTGAGCTTCCAAGTGGTCTTTCAGACTTTCCCCCTACAAGAGAAGTAATAAGTAAAAAGGTAAATCTACTAGATGATCAATTAACCTCAAAGCCCACTGTTTAACTACTGCAAAACAAATTTGTTGTTACACTTAATATTGAGATATCTCAATTAACTAATTGCTTATCAGCATGCTTATAAGTAGCATATTGGCACTTAACTAGTTACTGTAAAGCACTTAATTAATTAATGCCTTATTCAACATGACCATATGTTACCACGACTAGGCCATTAACTAAGTGTGTGCTTCACAACAGACCTCCATTTTCATTACGAATTGTGGAAAGGAGGCAACTTAGAATAGAATAGATCTTTATTGTCATTGTCACAGGTACATCGAGATTGAAAGTGCAATAAAATCCTAGCATTAAAGTGACTAGTGAGTGTTAAAATAACTAGAATAAATAAGAATAAAAATACCTGAGACATTAAAATGTACTAAAATAAATAAAAAAACATATGCTAAAATCAAAATAAATACTAAATATGCTAAAAGGAGCATACACCCATAACGTAAAACATTAAAACATTGTGCACATCATTTTTTAGCATTCACAGTGGCTATTGCAGTTGGATAAAAACTGTGTTTGAGTATATTTGTTTAGCACCAATGGCTCTGTATCGTCTGCCTGAAGGCAGCATTTTAAACAGGGGGTGACCAGGATGTGAAGTGTCCCTTATGATGTTGTGGGCTTTCTTAAGACAATAGGATCTGTGTAGGTCTTCCAGTGCTGGGAGAGGGCAGCCGACAGTCCTTTGGGCGGTGGTGGTGACCCTCTGGAGCGTTTTTCTCTGAGCCACTGTACTGCTGGTGTACCAAATGCATACGCAGTAGGTCAGTATGCTTTCAATGGAGGCACGGTAGAAGGACACCAGCAGTCTTTGTGTGATGTTATTCCTCCTGAGTATTCTCAGGAAGTACAGTCTCTGCTGGGCCTTCTTTAGTAGCTCGAGGTGTTCACGCTCCAGGAAAGACTGTCCTGTATGTGGACTCCCAGGTAGCAGAAGTCTGCCACCCTCTCCACACTGTCCCCGAGCAACGGTGGGACACAGTCTTCTTCCTCCTGTGGTCTATTATGAGTTCTTTTGTTTTTGCAGTATTGAGAAGAAGGTTGTTGGCTGTGCACCAAGCCAACAGCCGCTCCACCTCTTCTCTATAGGCGGACTCATCCCCCCCGGAGATGAGCCCCACCACTGTGGTGTCGTCTGCAAACTTCACAATGGTATTGCTGTGATGGACAGGGGTGCAATCATGTGTGTAGAGGGAGTAAAGCAGGGGACTCAACACACAGCCCTGGGGGGAGCCAGTGCTGGGGCTAAGGGCCGTGGATGTATGATGACCCACTCTGACTCTCTGTCTGCGTCCAGAGAGAAAGCTGCTGATCCACCTGCATGTGGCCTCAGGGAGCCCGAGGTCCCTCAGCTTGACCGCCAGCTTGTGTGGCAGGATGGTGTTGAATGCCGAGCTGTAGTCCACGAAGAGCATCCGCACATAGCTCCCCTGCTGCTCCAGGTGTGAAAGTGCAGCATGGAGTGCTGTTGCCACTGCGTCTCCCGTGGATCTGTTCGCTCTGTAGGCAAACTGGTTGGAGTCATGGCTGGGGGGCAGGGCTGCTGTGATGTGACTGCGAACCAGTTTCTCGAAGCACTTCATGACCACTGGAGTGAGTGCCACTGGTCTGTAGTCGTTGAGGCTGGTGATGTGTGGCTTTTTGGGCAGGGGGACCATGGTGGAGGACTTCAGGCAGGGTGGAACAGAGGACTGGGCCAGGGATTGGTTGAAGATCCTCGTGAAGACTCCAGCCAGCTGGTCTGCACACTCCCTCAGCACCCGTCCTGGGACGCCATCCGGACCAGCCGCCTTCCTTGGATTCACCGCCCGCAGGGTGCGTCTCACTTCCTGTTCCTCAAGAGTGAGGGTTGTGCTGCTGTCCTTATGATGCTGAAGACACTGGATTTCGTGAGACAGGTTTGTTTCTTGAACCATTTTTATTATGGTTATCTGTGCTTCTCTCCTTTCCTCTAAACTAGTGGCTTCACAGGACCGGGGCTTCAGGCCTTTGACTTCTTTAGCAAGACGCTTTAATCTGGCAATGGCTTTCACCAATCTTGACCAATCAGACACGTTGACATCTTCTGGTGGTAACTATTTCTGCCAAAGCAGGTCTGGGCCTGTGAACCAGTTAGATGTTGACAGCTGGTCAGCTAAGAAGCCTCTTGAGGCATGATCTGCTGGGTTTTCCTCTGAAGTCACGTACCTCCATTGCGCAGACTCTGTGCTTTGTTTGATGCGTTCCACGCGATTAGCTACGAACACATGGAATCTTCTGGCTTCGTTACTGATGTAGCCTAGAACGATCTTTGAATCTGTCCAGAAGACTTCATGCATGCATTCCACTTCAAGTTCTCCCTTTAGCATATCACTGACTCTGACTGCTACTACAGCGGCCGACAGCTCTAGCCTCGGTATGGTGGTCACCTTAGTGGGAGCAACTCTTGACCTCCCCATGACTAGAGTACAGTGCACTTCTCCCGATGTACTGATCACTCTGAGATACGAACACTCTCCATATCCTGACACACTGGCGTCGGAGAAATTATGCAACTCATAGCGCAGAACCTTGAAGTTTGGTGGAACGTAGCACCTCTGGATCTTCACCCTAGCCAGGTTTTTCAGGTCTAGGAGCCATGATTCCCACAGAGGTCGCAGGTCGTCAGGTAAGGTGTCATCCCAACTTAGCTTGTCGTGACACATCTGCTGGACAATCCTTTTCCCGACCAGAATGAACGGTGCCACAAATCCGAGCGGGTCAAATATTGAGGCAACCGTGGACAAGACTCCTCTTCGGGTGAGTGGGTTCTCTTTGACGACTACTCGGAACTGGAACTCATCTGAGGTCACACACCACTGGACACCAAGTGCTCTTTCCATATGATGTTCACCCAATGCCATGTTCAGATCTTTGGCAGCCTCAACACATTCCTCCTTAGGAATTGTGGCCATGACTTCCTCACTATTTGAGATGAACTTATGCAGCCGGAGTTTGCCTGTGCTGCAGAGTTCTCTTGATTCCTTCACTAGTTGGATGGCTTGGCTTTGAGATGTGACACTTGCTAGCCCATCGTCAACGTAAAAATTCCTTCTGATGAACTGGATGGTGTCTTCCCTGAATCTTCCTTCATCAGCAAGATGTCTTAGTCCAAATTTGGCGCAGCCTGTGGAAGAAGCCGCACCAAACAGGTGAACTTTCATTCGGTAGACAGATGGTTGAGCTTCCAGATTTCCATCCTCCCACCAAAGGAAACGTAAGTACTCTTGGTCTTCTGCCTTGACACAGAACTGGTGAAACATGCGCTTGATGTCACACATTATCGCCACAGGACCTCTACGAAAACGACAAAGGACTCCGACCAAGTTGTTTGTCAACTCAGGACCAGTTAGTAGGTGGTCGTTCAAAGAAGTCTCCTGAAACCTTGCCGAACAGTCAAAGACGACGCAGATCTTTCCGGGCTTCTGCGGATGATACACCCCGTGATGGGGAATGTATCACACGGGAGTCTTGTTGATGTCTTCTTCAGGAACCCTTTCGGCGTCTCCGCGAGTTATGATGTCATCCATGAAGGTTTTGTAGTCCTTGTAGTACTGTTCGTTTCTTTTCAGCTTCCTTTCTAGGCATCTGAGACAATGAATGGCGCATACCTTGTTGTTTGGTAAGTTAAGTCTCTCCTTCTTGAAAGGTAGCGGCATCTCATAGTGACCGTCGTCATTGAGCCCTTGTATCTGTGACAGGAATCTAATGTCTTCTTGGGAGATGCTTGTATCCCCTGAGGTTCCTTCCACAAAGTCGGACTCCAGGACCCTAATGACATCTACAGGTGAGACTACTTCCTTTATCAGCGTTCTACAGACAGACTGCACTTCCCTTGTGACATCAGAAGCCAACTGACAATCTGGAATGACTTGTTTCACAACAACTTGGTGACTTACTCCTATTGCATCTCCATAATCAAGACAGAGGTTGCCATAGCCTACTATGCTCCAGCCCAAGTCTGTTTTCAGTCCGAATGGCTGATTTCCTTCACCAGGCATCACCTGTCTTGGAACGAGAGCTTGAGGACAGTTGTAGCCTATTAACAAGCCAACGTCACAACTTTGTTGAGGAGCTATCTCAGCTGCGATGTGTTCAAGGTGAGGCCAAACCTTAGCCGTCTCTGGTGTGGGAATATGTTCTCTGTTTGCAGGTATAAAGTCTCTTCTGTATGTCACCGGCAGAGGTATTACCTTGTCTGAGTAGAATCCTCTTACTTGCAGACCAGTGACTCTTCGGCATGGCACAGTGGTGTTCCTTGAAGCCATGGTGGACAGCTTTAACTGAACTGGTTCATTTTTTGCGTGCAGAGCCTTTGCAGTTTCTTCAAGGAGAAAGGTTGTGTCACTCTGTGTATCTAGGAGCGCGTACACAAGAATTTCACAATCAGGCTCACTTGTGGCTGACACCCACACTGGGATGATAGTGGATGTATGAGTGTTTTTAATGTTCTCACATATATTGCAGGTCTGTCTCCTTTCACATTCCTTTGAGCGATGACCGGATTGCAGACAGCCGAAACACAACTTGTTTTCCTGGACAAACTTAACTCGTGCAGAGACCGTTTCCTCCATGAACTTATAACACTTGAGTAAATTGTGACCTGCCTTCTTACAGAATATACAACTTATAACAGCAGTCCTTTCACCTGCATTTGTTGCAAGCACCTTTGCTCCCGGACCTCTGTTCCTTGAGACCTTGATCTTCTCACTTTCACTTGGCTTTAGAGCATGGAGAGACGTTATTGGGTTGCAGGCGGTTCTGGCTTCACGTGTGACGAATTTAACAAAGCTGCTGAAGCTTGGGAACTCGTGACTTTGCTCTTCCACTTCCATGACCTTCCTATTCCATCTAGAGGTCAGCCAATCTGGAAGTTTAGCAAGTATCTTCTGATTCTCATTGCAGTCGTTGAGCACTTCAAGACCCTTGATTTGAGATATGGCTGCCTCACAGCTGCGGAGGAAGTCAGCTAGTTCTTGAAGTTCCACACTGCTCTTGGAGTTTAACTTGGGCCATGAATCAAGCTTGTCCCTGAAAGCTTTGGCGATGAGGAATGGATTGCCATATCGCTCTTCGAGGATGGTCCATGCTGCACGATAGGCTGACTCTGTGCCTAGCAGAAAATAGCTCTCTATGGCTTTCTTGGCTGTGCCACTCACATACTTTCACAGGTAATATATCTTTTCTTCACCTGGTATATTCTTCCTGTCAATTAGTGTCTGAAAGGAAACCTTCCAATCATTAAACCTGAGTGGATCACCACAGAATGTTGTTGGTTCAGGTATAGGAAGACGACTTGCACTGATGGACTCTGCAAACACTCTCACAAGAGCTGCTGTGCTATCTTCTCTCCCTAGCAGTGTCATAGCTTGTGGTGGAGGCTGATGCTGAGACACGTTACTTTCATCTTTAATTTCTTCCTTCAATTTCAAAGAGACACGTTGATGGAGCAGTTGATCTATATCATCATCTGAGCATTCATTTTGCTCATACACTTGCTGTCGCGCCTTGGCAGCCTTTAACTTCCTTACTGTCTCCAATCATTCCACTTCTCTTCACTCTAGCACTCTTTGCATCTCTGCATTTTCAGCCTCAAGTCGTTCAAGTTCTTTGATATGATCTTCTTTCTTTAACAGTACTTGCAATTCAGCTTCATTGGCGGCGACTTCAGCAGCAGCTTCTTGTCTGTGAGCAGAATACTGGCTTGAGCGTCTGGATGTGACCCTTGAGTTGCTTCGAGAATGAACCGAAGACCTGGCGAACTTGGACTTGGTATGGTTAGAGATACTTGTCCTATCTGATGCTGTAGACTTAAACACAGATTCTCTATCTCTCTCTTTCTTGTCTTGTTTTTTAATCTCTTGATCTTCATCAGCTTCTGTGGTTAGATGACCTTTAGCAGTTTTAATTATTGTCTTTGTTACTGCTTCACAGGTGTCGATTCTGCGACGTGTGTCCTGATTTGGAATATCAATGCGTCTCAACTCTTCATAAACATCATTCAGTTTCCTGTTGCGGCTGTTTGAGCATGCTCCACTCAGCACTCCTTTAGCATCCTTAATGATTGTCTTCCACTTATTGTAGCTCTTAATGAAATGGTGTTCAACCCTTTAGAGTTGCTCCTTGTGCAATTCTTGGCCTTTTTCCGTTAACTTCCGAGCTCTTCGACTTCTTTGTGGCTCTGGCGAAGAAGTGTGGTAAGCAGCTTCGATGCCTTCCAATGCTTGCGGTTGCATGTCTGTCTCATGCTGCTGTATGTCTTCACCACCACCATTTCTGTCACTCTCAGAAAAGGGTTCAATGTCTGACATTTTACCTTGATTAAATCAGTTAGATTAAATGTTATACAACTCTTAGCCTTGTAGTTACCTTATTGAATGGGCAAAATAACCTTAGCGTAGCTGAATCAACACTCAGTTTTAACTTAAAGCAATAATTGTACCTTTCTGTTAAATAATTTGTCTTATCCACTTAGTAGTCTTATTACCATCAGTGATAACTATACAAAAGAGGTGTTAACTCTAACACAGGTAAGTTAGAAATGCAATAAATCCTTGCAATGCACCTTTAAATTACTGTGGCACTGTTATATCTTAATATTAACACTTATTTTGACACAAATTTTACAGTGTAACTGTCGATAAACACAATCTCAATATCAGCGCAATTCGTATCAATGAACCTCAACGGACTTCAACAATGAAAGGTAAGTAAACAACACCAACTTGAAAATGTTTCCGTCTCTTGTGCAAAACACTTAAAGTCTCTTATTTACACAAATTCACACTAGCAGCACCGTAACCCTCCCGCAGCTGCTTCCTTGGTTGCTGTGTGGATGGTAATAAACGATGCACCCGCGACGTGGAAAGGCTTCATCCCGACCGTGGATCACCGTGGATCACCATGGATCACCGTGGATCACCGTGCTCTAGCGACGTTTCCTCGGCTACTCACGCGAAGCAGTCGAGTTCTCACTGTAGCTCCTCTCGGTAGTAAAGCATGAGGCCCGAGATCATTTTATAAAACAGGGTTTATTCAGTCATCGAGCGACCCAGACAGACCCGTGAGAACTGAAGCAAAGGAAAGTAAACAAACAATCACGTAAATGAATATGCTGATGCAGAGCTTGTAGCTTAATGTAATTACACAATACACCAATAAAACACACCTCGTAGGCTGCACACTACCAAAGGGGCTGAATCTTGTCTTTTCTTCTTTCTTTGTCTTCTTTGTTTACATTTAACGTTGTAACTTTCTTTGTTTACATTTAACATTGTAACTCTTTACATTAACTTTACTTTAATGTGTGTGTGGAGACAATGTAGAAACAAAAAACAAACAATGAGCCCGCTTCACTGAAAAGGTAGGTAGGAACCAAAAATAAATAAATAAGAATGTATTAACTGACGTCGGCAGTTACAAACCCCCCTTACTAATTTGTTATGAAAACTCCCTTTACAAACAATTTTACAAATTACATGTAAATTAATCAAGCATTCTTAATCAAGCATTCTTCTTCTGCATAAGTTCTGCATAAGTTCCGAGCCTGCACGCTAGAGGATTAAGCCTGAACAGCTGCTTACAGTAACTAGGACTAAAAAGAAAAATATTCAAATGTACCACACACAACAATGCAAGACATACTTGAAAGTTCAGCACAGGTCACTTCAGAGGGCATGGTTGTTTGATCCACTTTATGGAACATCTGGTCTTCTTCCTCATTGAAATACTTGAGAAGTAGTTGGGGAAACTTTTCATTTCCATTTCTCTGAAGATGGCGTCTGTCGTCTTAGTCTTGTCACTAGACTTAAGGCATGAAACAACCCTGGCACATTTGTTTGTTATGGCTTTGTTATCATTGTCTATGCCTGTAAGCGGTTTCTTGTGCATGTGCATCTTTCTGGGATTCAGGTGTTTCTTCAGGTCGTAGCCACACATGTTGCTGCACGTCGTTGTCCACACTGCTGCTACTGCCATGTTTGTTTTTGGTACAGTGGTTATGCCAAAAAGACTTACTATTCAACAGGCCGTTGATCGAATCTTCCACTTAGTTTCTTCTAGTCTGCGTGTTGAAGTGTAAAAGCACTTTGAGTGGTTGTAAGACTAGAAAGGCACTGTATAAGTATGGTCCATTTACCTGAAAGCTTAGCCTAATTAATGTGGAGAAGAAAGTTGTGAAATTTCAGTAAACTATAGATCAGCAGAGAAACTGAATGTATTGATGTATTGACTCAGTACATTTAGTTTGTATTTACAGCTATGCCGTGATTATAATTCATTCATTCATTATCATTATCAAGTATCAGTGAAAAGACATTTTATGATCATGTACTGTTAGTTTTCCCATATTATTTTACATTGGACATGTAGATTGTGGGTATTTTCACTGGTATTTTCATGTATTTACATACATGTATCAAATCAAATTAAATTTTATTTGTATAGCCCAAAGTCACAAAGTACATTTGCCTCAGAGACAAAGTTGAGTCTAGACATCGCAATTTGCAAACGCAAAAGGACCTGCTATCTTGTGTTAGGAAGGGGGAGGTTGGGCGTCTCTAGTGACTGAAACAAAGAAATTTACCATTTTTACCATTACAGTATGTGCAGACATCTTTCATTGACCATCTTTCAGGGTCTCAACGGTTCGTTCTGCTAAGCCATTGGAGGCTGGATGATAGGGAGCTGTGCAGACATGTTGGATACCACTTTTCTCCATGAACTCCTGGAACAACTCACTAGTGAAAGTGGGCCCATTGTCTGTCACAACAGCAGTTTTTCTGTGGTGACTGAGGCAGTAATGTTTGACATGATGTGTGTGTCCATTAGAATGTCTTCTCCCTGCACCAGGAACAAGTGTGCAATAAATGGACCTGCAAAATCCAGGTGGAGCCTCAACAACGAATGACCAGGCCACTTACATGGGTGGAGCGGAGCAGGTGCTGGCATCTTTTGGTTACTTTGACATTGTGCACATGCCTTTACCTTTTCGTCTAGAGCACTGTCCATCCCCAGCCACCACACAAATTACCTGGTGAAGGTCTTCATCCGGGACACAGTGTGGCGTCATTGAGCTTGTCTGTCACCTGTGCCTGCCCTAGGGGTGGAACAATCACCCTGGATCCCCAGAGGAGACAGCCATCCTGGACGCTTAGTTCCAGCTCACGCTTGAAATGGGGCTTAAACACCTCCTGCTCAACAGCTGCTGGCCAGCCGTGCATCACCCATCTCTTAACTTGAGATAACACTGGGTCTCTCTCAGTCCACATTTTGACTTGTTTTGATGTCACTGGAGTGTTAGACAGCCTGTCTAACATAAACACAGTCTCTGGGGGCAGGAAAGTTTGGTGTGTCAGGAAGAGGGAGTCAGCTAAAGGCATCAGCACCTGCCTTGTACACAATTCGGAGCTGATACACTGAGAGGGTTAATGCCCAGCTCTGTACTCTTAAAGAAACCATGGATGGAATGCCTTTTGACTCACTGAACAGACCCATAAGGGGGCTTGGTTTGTATAAATGGTAAAGGAAAGACCATACAGGTACTGGTGAAACCGTTGTACAGCAAAAACCACAGCTGTGGGTACCCTTTTTCTGCTGAGGTAAGGGTGTGTGACACATATCAAATCGGCTTTTCAGAGCCATCCTCCATCTGGTGTGAAAGGACCACCCCCACACCATAGGGCGACACGTCACAGGACAAATCAAATCAATTTTATTTGTATAGCCCAAAGTCACAAAGTACATTTGCCTCTGAGGCTTTACAATCTGTACAGGGAGTGACACCCTCTGTCCTTAGACCCTCGGTTCGAGTGAGGAAAAACTTGACTACAAAAAACCTTTAACAGGGAAAAAATGTGGAAGAAACCTCAGGAAGAGCCACAGAGGAGGGATCCCTCTCCCAGGACGGACAGACGTGCAATAGATGTCACGTGTATAGAACAAATCAACACAAACAATACATACAAATACAATTACAATGAATGATAAAATGATTACAGTAGCAGTGGAACCTGTGATAGAAAATCAGTTGCACCAGGTCAGGAGGGAAGAAAGTGCTCAGGAGCTTCTGATGTCTTATACTGTACTGTACTGTACTATACTGCACTGTAGTATTTATTGAAGCTTGATCAAGGAGAATCAGAGACATTCTCACATACAATCAGGTATGCATATGAGTCGGTCTCTATTCTGACCAAATCATGCTGGTGGTCAGACTTTAAACCCCTACAGATGACACTACAAATACTATACGCCCAAAAATAGTCAAAAGGAGCACATTTACTCGGCAGATGACTCCTAGTAGCCAGGGTGGACCTTGGGAAAAGTTCTTGACAAACAGTCTCCAAGCTTAAAAATCCTCTTTTTAGCATATCGGTCTGGCCTCACTTTCTGCATTTCCTGTGACTCTCACTCACTCTGACAACTCTCACTCCGACGTCTGGGTAGAGCAGATCCACCTGTGATAGAGATAGAGAGACACAGATGCACAGCAGCAGCAAATCATTAACTAACTATAAACTGTAATGGAGATATGGTAACAATAATGACAGTAATAATATGTGTAGTGGACGTCATGCAGGACCACAGCAGCAGCCACGATCCATGAGAACATGAGAACCTGCTGGATGATAGAGCACAGAAACTCCGGGGAGGAAGTTTAGTTAGTAACATGAGACATGTACAGTATGTTTACAGATGGTGACAGAGACAGAGAGAGAGAGAGAGAGAGATTTCAGTAAGGGAGATGTGACTGCATCTTCAACCAATACCGTGCCTGACTAGGCATAACCCTGAAAGAGACAGACAGAGAGAGGGAGGGGGAGGGGGAGGGAGTCCCTGATGTCCCTGATGTCCCTGATGTCCCTGATGTCCCTGTCTGGATCAAAGTGCATCAGCAGTCGTTCAGAGTGTAGCTGATAGAGGGGGCAGTACAGTCGAGAGGTCAGGTAAGAATTTGCCATAATAGTTCACTAAGCCCGAGAACAGCCCGAGTTCTGCCACATTCTTTGAGCCTCCTTCACTGCCCTCACCTTCTCTTCCACAGGAGACAGACCTGAGCCAAAATCCTGTGGCCCAGGTAGGTGACACTTACTGTGCTTCAACCACAGCCTGGCTTCTGCCATCCTCTTTAACACCTAGCCCAAGTTACTCAGATGCTCCTCCTCTGTTCCACCTGTGACCAAAATGGTATCCAAGTAGACTGCCACATGGGGAATGTTTTGGAGGAGATTGTCCATGGTGTGTTGAAAGATAGCCGGATTGAATGCAACACAGAATACCAGGCTGTTGTACTCTTGAACAACCTCTTGTGGGTGTTGATGGTGATGTACTGTTTGGATTCCTCGTCCAACAGCGGCTGCTGGTACTCATGTCCAGTTTTCATGAATGTTATTCCACCTGCCAGAGTTGCAAACAGATCCTCCACTCATGTCAGAGGGGAGGTATCAAGCTTTGAGGCCTGGTTTGCTGTCAGTTTGTAGTCCCCACAGATACAACATATAAGACAAGGCACAACTGGTCTGAAGGTCTGAAGAAACGTGGTTGTGCATAGTTTGACAGCTAATCTTTGAAGACATCCTAGGGAAGTACACAGATGTTTTTAAAGATGAGCTGTCAATCAGTCTCATGTGCTTGATTTCCCCCCAGTTCTGGTGAACTTTCTGTAGGATGTCACGACTAAGCAAACTTGGAGGCGCCTCCTCCAAGCACCACAAGTTGAGGTATGTAGCTTAATTCACTGATGCTGAGGCACCCGTGTCCACCTCCATTTCCAGTTCCTTTCCATTTATCTGCAATGTTGCATTGATGGGCTCAGCCCGGGGTTCACTGAGGTCTATGAGGTTGAACATGTTAAAGGAAACCTGGTCCTCAGCCGCCTCTATCTGCAGGTGATGTGTGTTCATTTTGTGCTTTGACTTCCCCCACTCCTTTCTCTGTTTAGTTTTATTTTTCTTTGGAATGTGCATGTCATCCAGGGCTGTTCCAAACTCACAGTGCTCTCAGCTCCACCAGAAACACAGCCACTGAAACTCCTGGCCTGCAGGCATGAGTATGAAACTTGAAGTGCTGAACAGTTACAGATAGCTATAGGTTGTGGTGGGCCTGTACCATCTTCACTAGCTCCTAAAATCCAATACCTCCTGGGCTCCACGGTGTGGCCAGGTTGTGTATCAGTTTATATGTCTTTGCCCCCGCACACACCACGAGGAGGAAGGATTGTTTCTTCTCCTCTTCTGTAATGCTAGGGTAAAGTGCTCCAGTCTCTTGACGTATTCAATCCAGTCACCATCCGACTCGATATATTCACTAAATGAATCAACAGTAGCCATGCTTTTCACCTACACGGAAACTTCTTATTCGACCCAATTCGGTTTTAATCCTTGTTGCCAGTGTTATAACCATGGATGCTTAATAATGCACACACACTTTGGACGGTTAACAGACTTAACATCTGCAACAGCACTCTTATGCAGATAGCAGCACATGTCAACAGGGCGGGGCACACCTCTAAGCATTCTTGGGGGTACCTGGGTTAATTAATAAAAGGTTTTGGGGTGCAACCCAGTGACACAGTTTCAGTCTATAACAATAACGGTATGTTTTTCAAGTTAATATGTTAATATAAGTTAATATGAGGCTTCAGCAATTTGAGTTAATCAAATCAAGTTCAAGTCTTGCAGCTGCCACACAAAACTGGCATAAATTAACAGCATAGAAAATAAAAAAATTATTAATTAATTAATCAATTAGGTTTTGCGTTTTTTAGCAAATCAGTAGCAGATGAACTTGCTGCAGGTTAAATATGTTTAAATACAATTTATATGGATCATACAATTTATTCTGATTCTGATAATTGTTAAAGAATGTAACAAAAAATAAAATATGTCAGATTTTTAACATTAATATGCATGTGCAATGTAATTGTTATTCCCAGAACTTTAATTACTAGTCTTCCGTCCCCACTCTGTCTGCCCCCATCCAACCCCACAACCTATTCCTATAAACTCTTCAGTGAGCTGGAGAATGCAGGCTTCAACATCCAAGAGCGTGGGCAGATTGAGGTGAAGGGTAAAGGCCAGATGACCACTTACTTCCTGTTGGGCAACCTGTTGGTGTCAGAAGATGGCATCATGGGAAAAGAGGATGGAGGGACCTGTCTTTACACGGAGGACCTTCGTGGTCAGAGGAAAAAAGGTGAACAAAATATAGAAAATGATTGCATGATGACAGCTGTCATTGTGGTATAGCTTAGCTCACGTGCTAATGATTTATAACACTGATGTTCTGTACACGTGACATCCATTGCACGTCTGTCCGTCCTGGGAGAGGGATCCCTCCTCTGTGGCTCTTCCTGAGGTTTCTTCCACCTTTTTTCCCTGTTAAAGGGTTTTTGTAGTCAAGTTTTTCCTCACTCGAACCGAGGGTCTAAGGACAGAGGGTGTCACTCCCTGTACAGATTGTAAAGCCTCAGAGGCAAATGTACTTTGTGACTTTGGGCTATACAAATAAAATCTGATTTGATTTGATGAAGTGGTTAGCAGACTAGTTGCTTAGATGTATAGAAAAGCAGTTGGACTGAATACTGTCAGTTAAATGAGGTGGTTTATGTCTGCATTTGAGAGCAAAATACATTAAAATCAATAAATGAATAAACCTAATAAAATGCCTTGTTGGTGTGACGTGGCCCATTGTATAAATTCATGGTCAATATTAATCTAACATTCTATGAGTCACAATGTAGTGATAGAGATATTGAAAATATTACTTACCATTAATTACCACATTTCTTGATTATTTTTCTACCATACATCACTATGTTTCTAAATGACTTTCATCTGTTGCTTGAGCATACCTGTTGCTGCAAAAATTCTGTCAAACTTATAAAACACATCCCAAACTACACAAACCCCACTGTGGACGTATCTGTCACGTTCCACCTGTGATGCTGTTTTTGGTCAGTTCTACAGACAACATCCAACCCCACCAGGAGCAGTATCTTTGTTAGTTTCTCATTTGGTCATTTCCTCTTGCTTTATGTGCTCCTAAATTTGTAAATATGATATGTACTTAAATTAAAATGAGAGAGATTCAATTCTCTGTGCCATTTCTGTGTCTGACAACCAGCTCGGGACTCTGTGTAGATTTACGTTGGCTGCGGTGTCCATCAAAAATAGAACAGATGTGTATTCTTGGCAGACCTGAGCAGAGAGCCACTTCTGATCAGACTGCAGTACTTTTGGTGGGTTTGAAACATTAACTAGAATGGCTATGATTACCTCTAGTGGCTGCGGTTCGCATGGAATGTGTTGCATTCATACCTGGTGGAATGTGGCCGTAAGAGAGAAACAGTACTTCAGTATCTTCTGTACTATGGTATCATATCATACTCCTAATCCTAGTTGTTCTATAACACTAGTTATGACTATGTTACATGGTTGACAAAGAATGACAATAGCTAACTTAGCTGTATAATTAGTGGATGTGTGGACAGCAGTAGACTTTTGAGTTTGTGAAATGAAGCAGCAGTAGATGACACAATGACAGCATTGTACATATAGAGATTTATTCTAACTTTAAAATGTTCTTTTCATTTAGAGTGTGGTGTGAGAGCTGAGTGGAGAGATGCACCCTCAGATGGAGTCATTGCCCTGGACGACAGCCACTTAGACACAGTCACTCCCTTTGCCTGGGACATCAGCCCGCCATATGAGACCAATGAGAACAGCTCCAATACACCTGCAAACAACATCAATAGCAGACTCTGTGTGTTACTCTGACTGAGAACTCCTTCAGCCTCTTATAGCTCACTGAAGTCTAACTATTCTAGGCTTTGCCATTCAGCAAAAGCTCATCAGACAGAAAAATATACCTTTACATAACTTTATTGCAGCTCCAATAGCATGACAAGGAGAGGGGACAAGATAACAACAATGTTATCTAGTTAAATTATTAATAGGTTAGTAACAGGGAAAACTCAACTCTAAACCACACTGACACTATTAAGTAACAGTCCAGCTTTGCAAACCGACTGCAACCTGTAGAAAGCAACATATATCCACTTTTCTCTTAATCAGTTCCAGATTCAAACCCAGCTATTATGATATTAGTACTGTACAGGCACATAATGGTGAACAGGGTTAAAAATAAATACAAACATAAAACAATTATGCAGTGACATGTGCAGATTACGGTGGCAAATATGTGCACTTGCATAGACCAAAAACTGCACAATGAAGCCTCTCCTAATCTTAACCTACTGTATTGTAAGATTTAAGACTTTAAGTGGGTTCGATTATTTACGTTAAGTTTGAGAACAGTTATATTAAGATATGATGTTGTAGATGTTTTGATAATGTCATTATTAATGCCATACGATTGTCATTGGAAGAATATACAGTACAAATCTAAACACATGAGTTAAAATGTTAGATTTTTTTGTACACAAATTTGTTAAAACTGTTAAAAATGGTAATCCTTTCAAGATAATCCGTCCACTTTATCATAATCTTAAACTAATTAACTTGACTAATAATTAGTCAACACAGCTGTCAGCCGTCCCTGTCTGCCTTCACATGCACTCCTAGAAAGTGATGGGAGGAGATGTCAGCAAAACCTTCTGTAATAAAATTTGACTTCCTGAACCACAAAGAGTTCATCTGTAAATCAGCATCCAAAAGAAAACACACAGCAGTATATAAATCCTGAAACACACTTACTGAGAACCCAAAGAGATTTAGTGACTATTAGCTACATGCTAGCTACATAAGTAGGCTATATTCTGTCTGGTCTCAGGAAACAAGCATATATTTGCATTCTGGTCTGGAAGGTTTGTTGTTGTGTTTGAAAGCTACAAAGTCACCAGAGTCATGAAACATGTCTGTTTAGTGTGGGAAGATAAGTTGCCAGAAACAGTTTTGGCACACTACCTCTCTTTCTCATTTCTGTGTGTGCCTTTGTGTGTAACATGTACCTTGTATCAGTATCATGCATGTATGTCATCAATAAAGAAATAATAATAATGATGTATTAAAATAAGATCAGATATCAAAGAATGAGTCAAAATCTGGGAGTTTGTGTTTAATTGAATGAAGACTGTTCTGATGCTCTGTCTCCAGCTCTCTCTGTGGACAGCGGACACAGCCTGTCCTCTCTAGGCAGTCAGGTGGAAGATGTCAGGACTGGATGTTGAAATTGCATTGTATTATTCATTTTAGCCACTAGATGTCAGCGTTCTAACACTCTAGTAGCTTCATTTTAGACACATCAGATTTTGACCCACTATCATGAATACATGGGCTAAAAAAGATTATGACTGATTTGAAAACTTAAATATAAACTAAATAATTTTAATTCATTCATTCAACATTAATTCATATTTGAGGTAACAAAGGCAAATTCATCAGGAATACATTTGAAGATGTATTTGAGAAAACTGTTTGTGATGTTTATTCAGTGTTTAATGGTTTATTGGTAGAACTCCTGTCAGTCTGTCCAAAGATTTGATTGTTGATTCGATGTGGACCCTCTTGGTCCTTCATGGCCACGTGAGTTAAAAGTATACTAATAGTAAATCATGTTAGCATAACAACTTCATAACGAAGAAAGATTTGTTATATCCCAGAGGAGTTTTACATAAGCCATTCTTTGTAGATTACTCACATACAGTTCTTATGTATAAAGGCTATGAGCAGACAACACTGTAAATGCTTTGGATAGGAAGCGCTGTTATGCTCCTGATGAGCATTTGCCAGCTTGCCAGACAGCTTCTGTTATCAGTGTATAAATGTGTATGTGTGAATGGTTGAATCTGACAAATGTTAAAGTGTTTTGAGTGACTGATAGATCAATATTTATAAATAGAACTCCATTTACCATTACTCACAGGCTAAAGACCAGGCCACATAAGGAGAAAGACTGGAAACCGGTAAGGGAGATTTTAGGAAACACTAGAACCATCCCATCATAGTCAGAACACTTCTAATCTTTATGACTGGACAGTCTGAACCTTCTCTTACATCAAACATTGCAATACCCCTTGCAGCTGTAATATCCATCAGAAACAGCGATTGAACAACAATTATTATTATTAATAATAACTAATAATTATTATTATTAAGAGGACAATGCTCGCAGCAGTTCATCCATCTGGATGTAGGGAAAGTTTTTTTTGTGTGACTTTGGTTTCAAAGTGATAGTAATTGCATCAGTTCTGTGTTTCAGACTTACAATAAAGCTGTGGAGAAAGAAGGGGCAGAGGGCTGATAGGTAGAGCACACTGGTTTATTAGTGTGCAATTTTAGAAATGACTTAAAATGGCACATAAGCACATGAGTAATGTAAGTGCCCGCTCCCTCTCTCACACACACACACACACACACCCCGAGACTCTCTTCAGTGTAGTGGGTTGTGTAAGTAGATAATGGCTGAGCTAAAATCAGCCCACTTCAGTCCATAATGACACATTTAGTGTGTGTGTGTTTGGGTTTGCGTGTCAGAAGTGAGGTGAGCAAAGCACTATTTGTTTCTTTTTTGTTTGTTTTTTTATATAAGGTATTCAGCTCAAACACACATTATTATTACCCTCTGTTTAAGTCAGTCAGTGTATTTTTTTTTAAATGTAATTCATTTTACTGTTGAAAATAAATGGAGGGTAACATGACATTTTTCATATAAAGCAGGTCGAGACGGCAATCTTTTCACCATGAGCAGGCATGACTAAAAGGTGTTAATGACAATAATATTTTAGTTGACGTCATCAGGATTGCAGCAGCAGACTTGACCAATTGCTGGTCTAGGTGTAGCCATGATCTGTGAGAACCAGCGAGACAAGAAAGCAGATGAATTCCAGGGAAGAAGCTAAGTTAGTAACATACATTTATGGGACATGGCTGTATAAACAGAGAAAAACAGAAGAAGAGAAAAGCTCTGTGGATCATCGGAGGTACCCCAGCAGTCTAGGCCTATATCAGGATAACTAAGGGATGGGAAGCTCTATCAAAACGGAACATCTTAAGCCTACTCTTAAATGTGTAACGGGTGTCTGGTTCCGTAGATCCTCATCTGCTTGATAGCTGAAAAGTCTAGTCTCCCATTCAACTTTTGGAGACTATATGAACTATAAGGAACCCTGCATTCTGGGACTCTTTAAGATATGACGGTGCCTGACTATGAAGACCTTTGTAGGCTATAAATATTTTAAATTCTATTCTTGATATAACAAGTAGCCCATACAAAAAAGCCAATATAAAGAAATATATTAATTATAATATATATTAATTATATTAATATATAATGTATTCTCTGATCCTGGTTCCTGTCAATACATGTGCCACAACAGGTGTTGTAATAATCCAGTCTAGAGGTAACTAACTACTTGAGACAGTGTGTGCTTGATTTTTGAAATGTTACCAATGGCAGTATAAAGTGTGGTCAGAGCATGAGTGAAGATGTCACCCAAAGGTTTCACCTGTCACCATGTTGGCTGTACTGTTTTTTTCACTTCCAAGATCATCTGTGAATTTAAGGCTAGCCTGAATGACGTCTAGGTGCTCTATAAACCATCTGTAAAATCACTTACCTGTCAATCAAAGCGGCCACGCTGTTAATTATGTGCAACTTTAAGCCTTAATATCATATGAATGGGTGAGTTAAAAAAGGTCACCATCAGTACAGTTTTCAGGACAGGAAAATTAGCTTAAGAGACCAAAACAATTTTTGAACCAGGATGTAAACAAGTTTATTTATGCTGTGAATTTGAGCATTTTAATACCAGCGCTTATGGAGACTGACTCACTTCTGGAAGCAATACATGACGGCAGCCAGCGTCACATATTTTTATCTTCAAAACAGCACGGACATCACTTATGCTCTGTTTGTTCTTTATACTGTCTTTGATTAAGATACACATGAGAGAGTAGCTGAGGCCAGCCATTCTTTGTAGTGTGATTTGTTAGGCTCCATTTCTAAGGTTGGGGTTAGGGTTAATATTTAAAGTCTGTGTAAAGTAAATATAAATATTTGTTCTGAGTTTGTCAGACCAAAGAATAAATTGATAATAACCACCAAACCAAATTTGAATGATTAATAACAACAACAAGTTTATGAAATTAGGTGTTAAAATCAGGTAAAAATGAATTATCAGCTCCAGGACTGTCTGCTGAAGTTGCTGAAGCCACACCCACATTCATGGGACTGAAACGTGTCAGATGAGTTCAGAAAATGACATGACTAACTTTGAAACACTCTGAGCGAGATAAATTCATCTCTGTATCTCTGCTAGGGGTGCAGGGGTATGCTCAGGGTGGCCTCAGCGTGTCATCGAGCCACCCTTTAGGACCGCCCATAAAATCCTGAACTGAAAACTGGTGACAAACTGTTTTAACTCCATATTTCACCATTATACCGTTCAAAGTCTTTTCACATGTTTTCTCAGAATTGCCTTTACAATTCTGAGAAAACAGCCTTTAGACTTTAAACTATAGAAACATTTGTGTCTGTGAAGGTTCTCAGTCATCCGGGTCATTTTTCTTCAAAAAAGGTTAAAGGTGGGGCAACTGGACTTAGATCCGTGAAGACGTTTCGCTTCTCATCCAAGAAGCTTCTTCAGTTCTGACTGACTCGTGGTAAGTATTTATCTTAGCCATTGTTTCACTTGGTTTGTTAGTGCTGTCTGTCCTCAGAGTCAAGTTAATCAGTTAAAGTCACATGAGGTCTGGTGTGAACAACAGTCATTCATGTTACCTGAACTCTGGTGTGGATGATGGTTGCAGAGGCCCAGTGTGAATTGCTGTTCAGTCTCCTAGGGAGGGATAAAAAGGACAGCATTGTAGGCAGGAGAAAAGTGGTGTCTGAGGCCTCCTCCCCTGTTGAGACATGGTTTGCATGTTTTATGTTCCCTCCGTCCAGCTGCACACTTCTTTGGGTTGGCTGTGAGCACTGCCTGCCCCAGTGACCCGAGCACCACACAAGCTGCACATGCTCCGCCCAGCTGTTATTGCGGATGATGATCATCATCGCAGCTCCCTCGGGAAACCAGTCTTTACCAGTCGTAAGATGTATACTAGTAGGGAGATGAACACTTGATGAATAAGGCTAAGTCTGACAGTGGTGTGACAAAGAGCCATCACAGTCATTTTAGTCCATTTAGATCATTTGCTTCAAATCAGTCCATCAGTAAGGTGAATCCACACAGAGGTAATCTGCTATTGTAGTAGTAGCAGTATCCTGATGATCATCATTAACATCTTGTCTCACAGGTCCAACTGGCATAGCTGGAGCATTGTGATCATCTGCCACAGCTGTTCAGCCTCTCTTGCCAGTAAAATGTCTGCATGTCTGTGTGTTGTATATTTTTGGTGTGTTGTTCAACCGTGTACACTTTCTTTAGCTTTTTTGTGATGATTCTATGGTATAAGTTCAGCATTTAGAACAGCAAGTTTAGCTAACTAATAATTGAATTCCTGCAAAAACATTTGTAGTATTTATTTTGTAATGTGAATCTAAAGTAGAACAGTATGCCATACAAATTTAGATTTAGATTAAATAAATGTTAAATTGCTAAAACGGACATTATGATTACCGACATAAGGATTGGCTGAGGATAATGACATCACACCCCCCATAACTCTCTCTCTCTCTCTCGCTCTCTCTCTCTCTCTCTCTCTCTCTCGCTCTCAATGAACGCAACGCTTTCTGATGCGGGAGAAACCACGCCATAAAAGATTTTTTCTTTTTTCTTTTTTTTTTTTTGCGGTAAAATCGACGAGTAATTAAGAAGTGATTGCTTATTGTTGAATTCGTTTGTGTTTTTATTATAGATCCCCATGGCAAAGCTGGTTGATATCTACCCCCATAAAGAGAAACCATAAGCGGAGGAGAGGAGAGTAAACTCTGATTCTCCGGTACACAGAGTCGGAGGAAGGACTACTGACGAATTTGGTGCGACAGCTGCTGGAAAACTTGGGAAAGGATAGAAGAAAGAAAAGGGAGGAAAAAAGGAGCGGGTTCTCAGGTTGGCAATTGATGGTGCTTCGCCATGCAACATGAGTAACGGCAGTGACGGAGTTGGGGTGCTTCAGCCCCCCTGGAACTTCAATGGTGAGTGAAAGACTCAATTTATTTTGTCACACGAACGCAGTTGCTTAAACGCTGTGAAGATATACTGTTAATGGAGGCAATTTTAAATAATATCTGGTCGTTTAATTAGAAGTAACAGTAAATCTGTTGGAAAGAATGTTTGTCTTTGGGACTTCTGTCCTCCTAAAACGGTCGCAAACTGAGTTTGATTGGGGATTTTACCCTTAACTACATATTGAAGCGTTATGGTTAACTTTGGTAAAGGAAGCATGTTATTGAATATTTATATAACATATAAAATGTGAATTTGATTCATAATTTAAATTAAATATAAGAAACACAAGAATTAAACACACACATCAATGAATATGTAAATATTGAGACAAAAATATAAAATAATGGAACACTAATGGTCAACTTCTCACAGCCAACTAATACTGACAGGCTAGGAATGTAGAGTAGACAGGTGTGCAATTCTTTTGAATTATAGTGACTTAATAAAGATGACATTTATAAACATGTATTTATGAATGAATAAACATTTCTTATTCTTAATTATTATAATACTTCCCTACCCCTATTATAATAAAATGCTCTTGGATCAGCAGGTAAGTGATAATTTGGTATCCTCTTGATCAGTAAAGGTCATTATGTTGAAATCAGTCAAAATGTTTTTTATTTTTCATGATCATATCTAAATGGAAGGTTATGTTGTTTGTGTAACAATAAGAGCATCAGGTTACACCCAGGGCAGAAGAGGAAAAAATGCTCATTAGGGGCGTAGAATGATGGAGTGTTGGGAAGGAGGAGATAGACAATGAGTGAAACAGAATTATGTTTTCAGAGTTAAAAAGCCTGACTCCTCCTTTCCTCTTTCCCCCAACCTACTCTTTCTTTTATCATTTTCATCTTTTTCTTTTCCTCATCTCATCTATTCTCCCTATATAAAAGTGACTAGGCTTGGAAATATTAATCCAAGGTGTAGAAATAAACTATACAACATATAAATATATATGGGATATTTAAAAATTATATGGACACTATGTAAATCTGCCTCAAAGCAGTTTATTAACATATTAGTATGAGGATTCCACACTGTGTGTGTGTGTGTGTGTGTGTGTGTGTGTGTTGTGAGAGACTCACAGACCTAAAAGGATAGACACTGATAGTCTTAGAAGGAGGAAGAAGAGAAATGTGGAAAATGTAGTATATAAACAATGACAGGACCCCCTCTATATCATAAAAATCACTGACAGACTGTATATGGACTTTTTTTTTTTGCTGAGGCTGCTACTTTAGTTGTATAGATGATAGCTCCGTTCTTTCTATTAGGCTACATGATACCAAAAGGTATTTCCCAATCCAATTTACATATATTGTATGGAGAAGCAATATATTAGACACAGACTATGTAAGTGCAGTCCAATAAAGCAACACAAAGGCAACCACCTCAAAACCATCTGTGACACCTCAGTGTTAAAACGTTTGTCAGAGATTAAATTGATTGTTTGTAGTATTGATTGTGTCACGTTTGTCAGTGTATATATTAGAATTTAATTAGAATAGTATTTTCTTAAAGGTTTTTATCATGTCCATATTTAACAGTTTGATGCCACAGACTATTTTAACACTGCATGTACAAAACTGCATGTTGGGAGAATGAGTTAATACTTGGTTACTATGAAACACCCTTTTTTTCACAGAAAGAAAAGCGCTGCACACTGTACGAAAGAATGATTGACAGCTCTGAGTTCTAGATAAAACATCAGGGGGTTGACGTAATTCCCTCTCTTCTCCATTTTCTGTGATTCCTCCCCTGTCTCCTCCCCTCCATCAGCAACTCTTCTCTTCTCCTTGCCTCCCTCTCTTCAATTCTTATGTCTCCTCTCTTCCTCCTGCTCTCCTAATTCTGTCCCATTTAAATCTTTTGTGTGTGTGCATATTATATTATATTATATTATATTATATTATATTAATACGGCTAACACCAGCCATAGAAATATTTTGATAAGGAATTCTTCAGCTAATCATATAATTAACTATTTATTTTATTTATCATTAGAAAATCCTAAATAAATAGCATGTTGGTGAAAAATATATATGAAAAGCATTCATTTTATTATTAATAATATTAACATCTTCATTCATTTTTGTATATTGTTGTTTGTCTTTTTTTTTTGTGATAATCACAGTACAAAAGTCTTATTGAGAATCTGTGTGATTGAGTGATTGGACAACAAAAGGTAGATTATTGTTAAACTGCTCTAAATCATATCATTATATCATTACCATCCTTTGCAGTGGGTGCTGCAGTCCCCTAACACTGTGAAGAGGATGTTTATGGCTTTACGCTTAAGTCGTTTAACTAGTAGGGGCTGTAATGTTATATGAGCAAAGCTTGGTTAAAAAAAAGATGGTTGAAGGATACTCTGACTTTCACTCACTGAGCTAAGATGTATTAAGGATGCTGTTTTACATTTTGAGATAATATGGTCTTTTAATATGTATGTATGTTTAATGTGCATTTTAGACTTGCTGTTACATGATTTGTTTACATTATGATGGAATCATTCCAGCTGCCCCCCTGTTTCCATTCTTAATGCTAAGCTAAGCTAACAGGTTTTTTGGCTGGAGCCTATTGCAGCCTTGAAGGACAGAAGACGTGGAATTGATCTTGTCTTATTTATCCATTTTAATTTATCTGATTCTGAGGTATTTTTAGCACTTTTTATTGCTAACGGCTGAAGGTTGTAATAGTTGTAACATACCCTATGGTGGAAATGGTCACATTTAGCTTTTTGTTCAGTCTTTTTATTTATTTTTACATCATAGGAATTATGTTCCAGAGTCATAGTTATTCATTGATCCTTGAAAGCTTTATAGCAATTTTTAGGAACTTCCACTTTCAAGGTAGAACATGTCATTTTTTTGTGAGCTGAGGGTGACTTGATGCTGTGTAATAATTAAACAAATAAATAAAATAAATAACTGACACCATGTAAAAATTGTACCTTTAGATAGTCCTGAGTAATAAACTAATATCCAACTAGCATTTTCGTTTTGACAGTAACCCTCTGCTAACGAATGCACTTTAATACACACTACTGACTGAATCAATTAGGAAATTAGCATGCTGGCTGTGTAAGATGCAGGAGAGACAAAAGTAAAGTCAGGGTCAGAGTCGGGTACTTGAATACACCCCAGACAGAATCTGTGTAGAGCTGCCACAAACGATTATTTTGATAGTCAACTAATCACCGATTATTTTTTCGATTAGTCGACTAATTGGATCATACAGATGTAGCAACTTAAAAGTTCCCGTGTTTCCATGACGGGACCGTGACAGGGCAGTGACTGGTCCTCGAATGGTCCTCGAACGGTCCTTGGCTGGCACGTGACCGAAATGTAATCCCCCGCGATAACGTAGTCAGTGAGGGCCCGACTGGAAACGCCCCTAAGCAGTCTGTGTGAAAACCAGCTGCAATGCCTCATTTGTCCACGGGGAGGAGCAGTGATGTTCCGCTCTCACCGTAGACTGTCTAAACTAAGACACATCTGAACAGATACGCTGGGGTGAGCGGGTGACCCGATCAGCTGAGACAGAGCACAATCATGGATGTGGTTAGTGGTGCAAAGGATCATCATGATCCGTTCATATCGCCCCCCACAGCACCAAGTATTCCGCGGATCGGTTGATGGGAAAAACAACAAACTAACCCTTAAAAAAGTTACAAAAAACGGTTCGGACGTCTCGGGGCTGCCAGGCCTGTGTCAGACCTGCAGATACAAGCGAGGGTTTATTTTTTTAATTAACAGTTTATTTGGAGGGGAGGGCTTGGTGTTGTTGTGCGCGACATAGAGCTGCAGAGACGAGCGTTTTTCTCTAAAAGTCGGTGTATTCCACTGCAGCGGTGCCTCCATTTGCAAAAAGAATTGAAGAATAACAACAGCAATAATACCTCCTATTGAATATTTGATCACAGTTTGATCGTTGTGAGACGCCATTTAAAGAGGGAGAATACCTGGTGATTAACAGCCCTTTGGAAACCCTTTGTTATGTAGGTATCAACCTTTTGTTTGTACTTGATGGGCCTCCCCCCCCCACGTGTCACGCAAATCAGAGCGGAAAATGCAGCTGGTACTGTGTATGAGTACTGTGTACTATACAGTAGCCTTGTGATTGGAGTGTGCTCATGAACATGAATGGCTCCTTTTCAGTGACCATAGGCTAAATGGCGTAAAGCGTAAATGGAAAGAATTACGGGTGAATCAAGTGTGAAATAAGTCAAGTTAGTTTGGTTTTAATAAAGTTTGCAGTATACGCTTATGAAACCGTCATATGTGGTGATGTGATGATAGAGACATATATTTAGGAGAAGTTCGGACTGAGAGACCTGTGGTTTTAATGCAAACGAAGATTTTACAAAACAAAAACCCAAACGGTCGTATTGTGCTTAATTTGACGTTCACCCACACCCATTCACTCATTTCGTGCTGACGTGTGTGAGCTCATTAACTCTCAATGTGTAGTCACGAATACCTGGAGGATGTCTTTTAAACAGTGACCATAGGCTAAATGGCGTAAAGCGTAAATGGAAAGAATTATGGGTGAATCGAGTGTGAAATAAGTCAAGTATGTTTGGTTTTAATAAAGTTTGCAGTATACGCTTATGAAATCGTCATGTGTGATGATGGATGATGGTGATGATGGCAACACGTTTCTGTTAATCCCACAGGCGTAAAGAAAACTCCATGATGCAAGAATCTTTTTTGCAATTGTTATATTTAAGTGCACAGGCACGCATGCAAATCAAACAAAACAAACGTATAATAACACCTCTAATAATGAAACAATAATACTATGTATGTATATATATATATAAATATATATATATATCTGTATATACACAATTCACAACAACTTTGTGGCAAATGTCCTTCAGCGAGTGAAGCCAGCGCGCTGCGTCTCTGGATCAGCCTTTCGGGGACTCCTTAGTCTTTCATTAATTCGGCTCCGGACCTTTTGCCACTGGTCCCCAGACAGGTTCGGGAAGCGCTGGGAAACGTGCTGGTGCACTCGTTCTTTTAAATTGTCCGGCAGTGGCCGTTTGCCGTTGGTGCCGCTCCAATTCACGTTCTTCCCCCAACACTTATAAACCTCAAATGGGGTTAGCGCCATGAACACACTGGCAGCGTATGTGTCCGGTCGCGTCTGGCACAGTCTAAAAAATTCCTCCTCCCGTTCGGCAGGTAGGGCTCTGACTGCCACGTCCGGCGTGACAGCACATGGAGCCACGGGATCTGGAGCTGGGAGAGTGGGGTCCCCTGGTGTGTCTCCGAACGTCAGCCGACGTCTGGCACCTGGGCTGCTTGGTGTTGGTGGTGGGGGACTCGCCAACCTTTGCAGACACTCCCTGATGTCCATTACTGCCTCTTCCACTCGGACCAGTCTCTCTGTGAAGCTGTCGGGGATGCCATCAGGGACCCTTGTAGCTTCCACTGCGGCTACCCGGCTTTTGAGGGCCCGGATCTCGGCCTCAAGTAACCCCTGGACCGAACCGGCGTAGCTTCCTGCCACGGAGTTGACAGTGGTTGCCTGTACAAGAAAAGGAGAAGACAAGATTATAAATTTAGCCTCTTCTGTACACTCCCAAGGTCACTCTCTCTGAATAAATCGGGGTCGATTCAATAGATATAACTTACCGCTTTTTTTTTTACAAGCCGCACGTTTGCTCTTGCTCTTGGTGTGGTTGTTGATGTCCGTGGCCTCGTGAGCGGCGAGGGCTGCTTTGTCTAGTGGGAAAGAATCAGATTAATTTGCTGCGTTCATCAAAGCAGGTATTTCACTCAGGTGAATTTGTTCAGGCTGAAAAGCAACAGTGGCATAACTTACCTTTGATAAGACACGTCTTGGCCTCTTGGCTGCTGTAGTATAAAAAGTGCCGGCTTCCATCTCAGCGTAAAGAAGTCCAGAAAAATGTGAAGGTCTTGAGTTTCACGGGCATTTAAATGTTGAACTTTGGTGTGGGCGTGTTCGTTCGCAACGCATAATTTACATATGCATATTTACATATGCATATATAGACTCTGTCAGACGCAGAGCCTCTAAACTGTCGAGATGACGCGCATCAACAAGGAGAGTTCCCAGCAAGTGCGTCACATGCGAGCTAATGGACAATCAACGCGAGAGATTCAGAAAAATTTAGCAGCACGGGGCATCAAAGTTTCAGAAAGAGCGATAAGAAAGCACTACAAGGAGCCACAACCACGCCGCTCACGTCCGAGAAAAATGCACAAGTAAGTTTCATATCAATGGATAAATGTAAAACAAACAAAGACCAATAACAATTTATAGAATTCACATTCTATATGGCAATTGTAATGTTTTTGGATTTGTCTAATTTTTCCTTCTTTTCACAGTGCTATTCTAAATGCCATTGATGAGATGACAAAGGCAAACGATGAGATGACGGCCGCTGCAGTACAGCTCAAAATCCGGTCCGATTTTGGAGTTCGTCTGAGTCTGACAAGTATCCGCAGTGCTCGCAGAAGTATGGGCTGGAAATTTGGCAAGACCCGCTTCTGTCCAATGATAAAAGATCGCAACAAAGCGGCGAGGCTGCAACAGGCGACTCTGTGGAACAACTCCGGGGAGACCTGGCATAATGTTCTTTTTACGGATGAGACAACAGTTTCATTGGAGCACTACGCCAGACAGAGTTTCCACAGGAAGGACCACTTCGTTGCCAAACCTCAGCCAAAACATCCACTGAAGCTGCATGTTTGGGGAATGATTTCCCGGCAAGGTGCAGGTCCAATGGTAACCTTCGAGGGAATAATGGACCGTCAATACTTTGAAGAGGCCATCATTAAAGAACACGCTGCACCATACATTAGGGCATACTTTGGGTCTGATCATCGCTTCTTCCAGGACAATGATCCAAAACACACTGCTGCTGGAGCATACATGGCGTCCGAGGGGATCAACTGGGTGAAAACTCCACCAGAGTCACCGGACTTGAATCCCATTGAGCTTGTCTGGCATTCCATGAAAGACTTTATTCGCAAGGAGGCGAAGCCAGGCACAAAACAGGAGCTCGTCGAGGCCATACAGACGTTTTGGCAAACAAGAGTCACCGTGGAATTTTGCAACAGACTTATCTCTGGACTTTCAAAAGTTGTCCGGTGTATTATTAATAATGAAGGGGGGCATAGTGGAAAATAAACAGTGGTGTCCATGTAGAATAAAAACATCACCTATATACTGCAAACTTTATTAAAACCAAACATACTTGATATTCATACTTGATTCACTCGTAATTCTTTCCATTTACTGTCAGTGTATATATATATATATATAGTATTATTGTATTATTATTAGAAGTGTTATTATACGTTTGTTTTGTTTGATTTGCATGCGTGCCTTTGCACTTAAATACATAACAATTGCAAAAAAAAAGATTCTTGTTTCAAGAAGTTATATTTAGCCATAATAATATCCACGAAGCTGCCAGTAAAACACAGTAAAGACGTCACATCCATGATTGTCTGTCCTGCATTTTCAACTCTGATTTGTGTGACACGTGGGGGGAAAAAGGCCCATCAAGTGCAAACAAAAGGTTGATACCTACATAACAAAGGGCTTCCAAAGGGCTGTTAATCACCAGGTATTCTCCCTTTTTAAATGGCGTCTCACAACGATCAAACTGTGATCAAATATTCAATAGGAGGTATTATTGCTGTTGTTATTCTTCAATTCTTTTTGCAAATTTTTAAGGGTTAGTTTGTTGTTTACATGCAGATGAGCGAGAGAGAGTGCGCGAGCACAAGAGAAGAGACGCTTCAGTAATTATGTAAAGACTAGTGGTGGCCATAGATACTGTAGATTAATGCGCCAATGCCGGCCCGGCATTAGCGCGATCAGCTGTTCCCGGAGTAAACAAAGGCAGCTGTCCAGGTGGAAGCGGCATTTAAAAAACACGAGAAAAACTCAAAAACTTTCTAAAAACAACATTGCTAGAGAGATCAGGACTCCACAGAGTTACAGCGAAGAAAACAAAAATGAACAAAAGAGAAAAAAAGTCAAAAAGCGACCGCAAAGGCTGAAACAGTTTTGAGAATAGATTAATGGTGATATTTTTTTATGGCCTGATAAGAGTCTCACCTTAACGCAGCACGTTAACACAGATAACGGCCCACCACTAGTAAAGACAGAACAGACTAGATGTTTTCTGATTTGGTGAATGCTGACATGTTAGATATAAACACCTTAAATTTAATTTCAATTCATGAACACGCTCAAATCATACGGCTACTGTATAGTATGCAGCAGTCAAACCAGCTGCATTTTCCGCTCTGTGATCTGTGACACTGGGAGACCAAAAAGCCCATTACTGTAAGCGCAAACAAAAGGTTGAGCAACGAGAATGCTAACGAGGTGTGTAAGCTACGTCATCTCCAGGTAGAACAACTGTAAAAAAGTTCTGTGAGAGAAGCGCCATCTCCTGGTCATACCCTGTAATTACATGAATGGGTGGAGTTACAGTAAAAAATAGACACGCCCAGGAGAAGGAGGGGGGTCTCTCCGTTCACGGGACTTGGCAGGGAGCCAGCTGGAACTCAGCTGGAAGACGGCTGCCATTCAGCTGGCGTTCAGCTTGAACGGGAACTTTTAAGTTGCTACTACTGTACGTAAATTGACTGTAAAACAAACAACTGAAAATAAAAACAATTAACATGATAGCTCATTAACCCTTAAAATTAACTTTTTTGATCACCAGCCAATGTGGCTGGTAAGTTTCTAAAGTTACCAGCCAATCAGAATTTCCACTAGCCACATTTTTTCCCGTGCAAGAAAGACAGATTATGAGAGCAACTGAATTAATTTGATCATTTTATTAACTAAAGCTTTAAATTAATCTTACAATGAAGTTGGGAACTTAAGTACATAGAAAAATTATCCCAACATTTCATTACTCATTAACCCTTACATACTATTCAGGGTCTAATATGACACATTTTTTGTACATAACAATAAAATAAAGCGAAACTAATTAACTACGTAGCATATTTACACATGTAGAAGCATTTTTAGAAGAACATACACCGGGAAAATGTCCAAATCTGAGCAGGTAAACAAAGTCTGGCGGGCTAAGCGCTCGCTTCTGAAACACTCCCGGTGGGTTTGAAGTCACGTGCAGGACGGACCAAACACGCCACGCTCACGCAACGCGCCGGGAAGCCTGTTTGACCAGTGAGAGCACACGCTGTGCGGGTTCCCATAGAAACCATGATCACGCGTCCCGCAAAATAGATCCACCTTCGCCCTCGAGCCTTTCCAAGCCGACCCAGAGCCGGTTGCGGCACACCGCTGGAGGAAATACGCCCGGTGGGGGTCAGCCAGCGCCGGGGAGAGGTCCCACGAGAGGAGCCTCCAACACCGTGCGGCCGTCCCTGACCCGAGTTGAATCCCCCGGGCAGACTGCGCAGAAGTTGCGGAAACATCGCGGGGATTGGTTAAAATTACAACACCGCCCTGAATTCACGGGGATTCACTGAAGTTGCGTTGAAGTTGCAAATCGCAACATTGTGAATTCCTGGAGGGTCTGTGTGACACGGCAGCGGAGCGAGCCGGCCGTATTCACGCGAGATCACGTGAGAATCCTGGACGTACACGAGACCCCGCGATAAACAGTGTATAAAGAAAACAACAACAAACAGCTGACTTTGCTTCTCCGATGTGGAGGTGATTATAAAAAGCATCTGTTGTGTCATAAATTATTGTGTGAAGTTCCACTTCAACAATTAGTCTCTCATCGTTCATGTTGAGACCCTTTGATCGATCTTTGATCACCTGGTGCCACCGGTCATGACGTAACGTTGATGTGAAGTTGTAAAAAGCTACATGAACTGCGTATTGTGTTTTATTTTGAAAGGGGGCAGAAGTTTATTACGTTGATTTGTGTCGGATTTCCTGTCTGGTGCGCAGTGCTCTGTTGAAATTTACGAGGTTTACCAGCGGCTCGCGTCAAAAATAGAAATGCTACGGAATGCTCGTGCCGTGGCGCGGAGGGACGCTTCTGAGACGCGCCCTGTGTGAGTGCTCTCATTGACTAGACTGGAAGCTATCTGCTCCGGTGACCGCGGCGTGGCCGTAACGGCTCTAGTTGAGTGGGCCTTTATGGTATCATTTACGGTACAGTCAGGCCTGACGCCGATTACCACTACTGCGCATCTGCGTAGGGTTGTGTGCGTGTGTGTGTGTGTGTGTATGTGACAGAAAGGCAGAAAGTGGAAGCTGCAGCCGCAGTTTCGAGAGAAAAGCAAAGTAAAAAAACCCAAAAACGATTTGTCGACTACTAAATTAGTTGTCGACGATTTTGTTCGTCAACATAATCGTGACTAATCGACTAATCGTGGCAGCCCTAAATCTGTGACATCCACCTGAAAAACAGTTTGAAATAATAAGAAATTTAGATCTCTAAATGGATTTGTCATTTAGTCGGAGGTTCTTCCATTCATTTCAGTGGTGGTTTTGGCTCGAGTGGTCCGCAATGTGGTTGTGTCAGCGAAAAACAGCTCCAGCGTGCAGCCAAGTAGTTGATCCAACTTTTAGGAAAAGCGGAGCTTGATGTCCCAAACAGACACTCGGATCAGTCAAACCCCAACCACCGCACAACCCTGCTATGTCTGGCCGCAGCGCCTGACCCTGTCTGAATGCACATTATGGCCTTAGGCCTGTATTGTGCTGGCCTGCCTCTGTTTTCTTTGAGGTCTTCCCACCTCGTTGGTTGATTGATGTCACCTGCTTTCAGCTTTTAGTCTTGCTCTTGCTCTTAACTTGCCTCTTGTTTTTAGATTTTTGCTCTTGGTCCTTCCTGAAAGGCTGGCACCCGGTGTGGTGTGGTTTGGTTTGGTTGTTGATTGTGTTTAGTTTAGCTTTGGTTCATGTAGGATAATATGCTTATGGGAACCTTAGTTCAGTGTTCAGGTATAATCTTCACTTTGTTCTACAGACCACAGTATTGTTTTCCTCCTCTTACCTTACAAACCAGAACTGAAATACACCGTGTCTGAATCCACTGCACTGGAGGTGGTTAGAGGATACCATTCCACAACTACAAGGCTCACTGGCTCACAGCAGAGACTGAGACAGTTTTCAGAGCCATCTGATGTGGTCGATTATCACTGACTACATCAAATTCTGCCTTACCACCACTATAAAATGACACAATGACATTTTAGAAATATCCAAAATCCCTAGATTGCCTTCTGTATTACAGCAAAACAGAAGGTAGGAAACACCTAAGATTCCCCAACTGCCTCTGTCTGGAATCTATAGTGGGCCACAGAGCAGAAAAGATCATAGAGAGGGCATAGAACCAGCTACTCAATGAGAAAGAAGGACAGACCCATTTTACCATCAACAGTCTGAGCAACAAGGCAAAACTGCTCCTAGAAATTATCTCTTACATCTGCCCTGCGAGGTCCTGGAGAAGATCATTGACTTTGTGAAGAATGCACAACAGGAAATTCCAGACTCTACAATCAGGGACCAGAAACAACAAAACGGATGTACTTACCTGGAGAAGGAAACCAGACTCCACACAGGAGGAAACTTATTACAGATCACCCAGCTTGAGAAAAAATTCCCAGCCAAAGGCCTCCACTTTGCCATCACCCCAAAGCACTTAACGATAGTTAACCTTGGGGCGGCTGCGGCTCTAATCTACTAATCATATATCTAGATAGATAGATCTATCTATCTATCTAATTGGTAACTAGATCTATCTATCTAATTGGTATATAGATGGTGCTGGAATGCGTATGAATGGTTAGCTCCTAAAACCGATGCACAGTTGGCACCTTGTATCGCAGGCAATGAATGAGCTATGTAGTGTAAAAAGCACTTTGAGTAGTCGAGGACTAGAAAGGAGCTATATAAGTACAATCTATTTACCATTTACCATTTCATCACATTCACAGAGTCAGCTATAAATAAAAACAATCTCACCAACACCAAAGTAGAACTACTTAGGTTGAAGGTATCAGCAGCACGTTCCAATGCAAGACCCCTCTTCCAACCTTGCCCCACAAGACAGTCTATGCTGTCACTGAACAAGGACCAATATATCACCATCCTTCCAGCAGACAAAATAAGATGCACATTGGTTCTCAACATGGTTGACTACCACACCAAGTTACCACCCTGCTGAATGTTAGGGTCCTAACACATATGAATCACTAAGACGCAACCCCACCAACTGATACAACAAGAAGGCTATAGAGTGTCTCTAGAATCTATTGAAAGAGAAAAACATAGACCGGCAACTATACCACAGACCGTATTCTGATGACACCATCCCTGAGCTCCACTCTGGTCCATCATCAGCAGAATTATTTCAGTGACATACAACTTTGCCAGACATGTATCCACCATCCTGGCTCATTTGATTGGCAAGACTCTTCACCATATACACAACTCTATGGACTTTCACTTGTATATCTAACCTTTAGGCAGTGGAAACAGTGAAACACAGATTACTACAGGACAGCACTTTATACACCAGAAACAACCTCAACCTGGACCAGATTCCAGTCCCACTGTTTTTCAAACCTAGTAACACACTCAGACAGAAACTGATACACACCAAAAACCATAAACCTCACACACAGAAAGGGAATATGGTGTATGCTGTGTAATGCAGTGAGGAGTGCACAGTCCTACACACCTTACAATAGAAACCAGGTGGGCACCGGCGATATCGTAATGATATATTTTACATGCATTAATTGGACATGAATGTGTATAGATTGAGAGAGAGGAAAGAAGGGAAGAGCTCAGTGCATCATGGGAGGGCCCCCAGCACCCATCAGCAGAACTAAGGGATGGTTCTGAGCCAACCCTAACTACAAACTCAATCAAAGAAGAACGTCTTAGCCTACTCTTGAATATGAAGATTGTCGGCCTCCTGAATCCAAACTGGGAGTTGGTTCCACAGGAGAGGAGCTTGATAGCTGAAGGCTCTGGCTCCCATTCTACATTTAGAGATTATAGAAACCACAAGGAACCCTACATTATGATATTGCAATGTTCTAGTGAGAAAATAGATGGTCTTTAAGACATGATGATATCTGATCAGGACTAGCTTTGTATTTAAAGAGAAGGATTGTAAATGGAAGAAATATGATCTCTGATCCTTGTTCCTGTCAATACATGTGCTGCAGCTGCTGTGCTTCTTGATCAACTGGAGAGTCCCAAGAGACATATTTGGCTAGCCTGATAATAAGAAATTGCAATAATAGTAGTAGTAAGAAATTCACTTTTTTTTTTTTTGAGACAGGATGCTTCTGATTTTTTTGCAATGTTACATAAGACGAAGAAAAGGCAGTCCTAGAAGTTTGTTCATGTGCTGTTTAAGGGACATAACCTGATCAAATAATTCCAAGATTATTTTCTATGGGGCTGGAGGCCAGGGTGATCCTATTTTATCTTATATTTGTAAATAAAATAGTAACTATTTAACCAAGAAGGGGTTCCATTGAGATGAAAAATCTTTTTTTTTTTCAGTTATGACCAAGACAGACAGCACCACAAACCAAGAACAAGTTTAAATAACTTAAAACTTAAAATAGATACAGAATAGACAGAGAGTTTCAGTAGTGTTTAGGTCCAATTACAAGAACTTCAGTTTAGCATCAGAAAATTCATTCAAGTTTTCCTAAAAAGATGTTTAATTACATTTTTAATTATATCCAGTAACATAGTGTTAACTATAGGTAAAACAGCCTAGTTGGGTTGTGGATGGAGAAATTGTTAAAAAAAAATTGATATTATTTGGAGTCGAGAGGCAATAAGAAGTATAAATCAGGTGTTTCTAAAGTTCTTGTATCTGAAGATAAATCAGTGCCTGTTGAGGGCAGTAGTAGGTAGTGATATATAGCTCATAGTTATACATTTATTTTTGTTAGTCACTTTTTTATTGCACATATATAAACTATCACACATACAACACATACACTAGGAACATACACTAGGAAATGCTTCTGCAGTTACACGTTTTAACGTATAATCATCTCCACATACCTTATCTTGTACCTTATACCTTTCTTCCTCCTTCTTAAAAGGAGGAAACATGAGTTACTGTACGTGTAGCCTTGGATACCTACATTTAGTACCAGTAAGTACAAAAAGACACCTAAAAATAGAGAAAATAAAATAAAAATAAAAATAAGGCAACTGGAACTGACATTGTCTGTATTAATGGTGGCCATCTCTCAGCAAACCTGTCTGTTTTTAACTGTAACCTTGCTGTGATTTTCTCCATGATGAAGATACTTTTTTATCCCATTCCTTTATATTGAGGGGTTCTGGCTTCAACCAGGAAGCTGTAATTGTTTTATTTGCTATTAAAAGCAAAATTCTCTGTAATGAATCAAGTTCCTGTGTATCATATTATCAGGAGCTATACCCAGTATGTACAGAGCTGGATCCAAAGTAAAATCAATACTCAAAACATGTTTAATTTACTTTTGAATATTCTTCCAGGAATCTAAAATTTTTGGCCATTCCCAAAATGTATGTGTAAGGTCGCCCACCAACCAACAGACTGTCCAACACACCTCAGAATTATTGATTACTGTACTTTAAGGTTATAGATTGAGTGCCTTATTTTGATCTTCCAATTGAATTCCCTTCATATTGGGCTACTAGTTACCTTATGTTCTGCTTTGAATATTTCCTCCCATTGTTCATCTGTTAATGTGTAATGTATTGTAATGTAATGTAATGTATTTGCTTACAATTCCCATTTTTCTTTGACATCCAAGTGTTAGATTCATGTTGTAGTGCTTTACACAATTTTGATATAACCCCTTTTGTTGTCTGTGTGTTGTTCTGTGAATGTCATTAATAATTCCTCTAGTTTTGAATGGGCATTACAGAGATTCTCCCACTCCTTATGAATCTGAAGGTAATGGCTTATTTGTAAAAATGTATAAAGATCATGGGCTGCTATAATAAATTCTTGTGGTAGTTGTTTGAATGTTTTCATGGTGTTTCCCATAAATACTTATTGCAATATATCATATTATTATGTAGTGGTGTCTGTGGATCAGATGATCGGCGGTTCAAATGTCGAAGTGTCCTTGAGCAAGATACTGAATCCCAAATTGAGCTGTTGGCACCTTGCATGGCAGCCAATGCCATCAGTGTATGAATGTGTGTGAATGGGTGAATGAGATATGTAGTGTAAAAATGCTTTTAGTGGTCAGAAGACTAGAAAGGTGTTATATAAGTACAGTCCGTTTACCATTTATTAACCCCTGGTGTTTCCATCTATTTTACCCTGTGTTGTATAAATCTGGATTTGTAATAATCATGATTTGAAATTTTATTTAAAAAGCTCATGAAGTCATTACTACTTAGGCCTAAAGGAAATACATGGCTCAATGGAGCCATATTTTCTTTGCATGTATTATGATAAGAAACCTGGTGTTGTTGTTTTTTTTCTTTTATTAATGATGAGTGATAGACTGCTCTGATATTACAGAGAGCCTTCCTGTATGTTTTAGGACTACCTTAACAAGATTCTACCAGTTCGGTGGAATGCCATTTGTTTTATGTAATTTCCGAAACTTCCTGTGATTTTTGGGGCTATGAATTAGTGCTAACCTCCTTTAATCCTAATCCTCCTTTAATTTTTCTTTTTTAATTTCTCTTTACATTGTGTTAGTATTAATCCTGCTGCACTCAGGATGATCAATAAAGGTAGCTAAAGGTAGCAAATAAATTGTGTTATATTGATTATATTGAGACCTGGCATTAAATTCAGTGCTAATAGAATCACTTTCTTAAATTCAAGAAACCATCAGACATCTGTTAGAGTGTCTACCTAAAGACTTCTAGTAAGAAATCAAAGGTTATTAAATAATGGGCCAATAGAACAGGATTCTGTGAAAACACTATTGAATGTTCAATTTCAATGCCATATTGTCAAGAGTGTAGTTAAGATAACAAGTTCCTTTATTTACACACTGACTGAAGCTAATTGAATGTAATAAATCTAAGATCTAATCTAAAATTTAAACCTAATAAAGTAAGAAGTGCAGTACTAAAACTGTCTTGAATATCTATTTACATACATTTCAAAGTCACGTACAATAATTACTTCATCTGTTACACGGACTAAACCTAATAAAAACAAATAAAGATTTTGAATATGGTCTAATCAAATCAAATTTTATTTGTATAGCCCAAAGTCACAAAATACATAGGAGCATGGTACACTATAACAAATAAAATTTTGTGTTTTCAGACTTTAAAATTAGTGTTAATTTAGTTTAGGTTTAGGATTTAATAAATAGACACAAGTCAAAGAACTAATATTCAAGAGTGCACATTTGATTTTCTTATTTTGCAGGTTGATTTCATTTTTATTTGGTTTTTATGACTAACGCCTTTTCTGTTGTCACGGTTTTGGTCGACTAATAAAGATTCTAGATGGGAGCTACTTCCTTCAAAGCGGAATGAATACCATGTTTCCAATTCAGATCAGGTTTTCCCAAATAACTAATGACTACATGTACCCCAAAACAGCAGTGGTATTATAACAGTACATTCTCCCCAAATTACACACTTTTACTTCCTGTTCTTTTGCGTCTGACACATTGTTTGCTGGTTACACAGCCAGCAGTTGAATGTTGACATGTGGCTAAACATGTCAACATTCTGTTCTCAAGTATCTATTCTATTCCCCAGAGAAGAATAGAATAGATACTTGATAGAGGAAATTCCTTTTGTTTGCTTTTTACATAGGCCTACAATGCAAAGAGAGATGTGGAGAGGTGGTGGAGTGGTGGGCAGCCCAGTTAAGAGTTTGGTATCTTTCTCAATGGCACCTCTGCAGTGCCAAGGAGGTGAAATGGCTCCTCCCCAGTTATCAGTCCATCCTCCATACTTTGCTCCATGCTGGACTTGAACTGCCACTCACTGGTTCCCAAGCCCCTACTGAGCTACTGCAGCCTCTGTAACTTTTGACCCGTTGTCTTTAGATGTGAAAGGGTATCAGACTTTCAAAGTTTTCTAGTGTATGGTGGGCATTAACCTATCTACTATACAAAGCTTAGGGCTTTATTTTTTTTTATGTTTTAACGATGTTTAGTGAAATATAGAATGGGTGCTGAAGTGTGCTATGGGTTATGGATGTGGGTGTTGTGCAAATCTAATTATGACAACCTCAGAGCACATCAGGGGTGCCCCCAGGGGCCCAGACCCTAAGTTGGGTAGTCAAATATAGCAATAAAAATAGTAAAAACTCCAATCATTATCTCACTTTTCCATTTATTTAAAACACAATATGGAACATGTAAATATGTTTTGCAGTAAACCAACAATTTATTAACGTTATACAAAAAGCAACAAGTGCTCCTGTTGTTTTTTAGTTCTTTTTTATTATTTAGTGAGAAAGGTCCAGTCTGTCTTGAGTTTGAATAAGTGCATTGAAGTCTGGCTGAATGTCTGTGGTGGCTATGTGATGGACAGCTGACAAGTGATTATCATTAAAAAAGGATCTATATCTGGATTTACTGAACTTAATCTCTGAGAATGTTTGCATATGTAGGTAGATCCAAAGAAAACCAGCATCTTCTGAGCACACCTTTTTAGTTGGAACGTTCTGCTCTTTGAGAAAACAGTAAAACTCCAGCAGTGATACTGACTTTGCCAGTAGTCTATCACACTGCAAGTCAAGCTGAGCGTCACTTTGTGCATTATTAACACTACAGGTAAAGGGAGAAGCTATCATGTTTATTTCATTCTCAACTGTTGTGCAGTCTTTTAATCACCTTGAAAACTCATCATACAGTGCGTTTAATATGGATGAGAGCCTGCAGAGGTGATCACGTAGTTGATCACATAGTGGCGATTCAAATTGAAGTTTTTCAACACAGCAACCTGTACTCCACACACAAAGTACATGGCATTACCTTTGAAATCTGTGAAGAAACAGGGGGCTACAATTTTCCTCACTGACATTGTGAAGGGAGCTGCTGAATGTGCCTGTCCATATCAGTTATGATATGGATGATGTTTTATATCCTTTCTGCCTGATAGGCTGGACCAAGAAGTCAAGGCACAGGTTTGAAATTGAAAACTTCAGTTTATTGTCCCAAAACTAGAGTTATTAGGCCTTTATGGTCAGCAAAACTTTACTCATATCATACCATAACTAAGTTAAGAAAATCAAATCAAATCAAATCAGATTTTATTTGTATAGCCCAAAGTCACAAAGTCCATTTGCCTCTGAGGGCTTTACAATCTGTACAGGGAGTGACACCCTCTGTCCTTAGACACTCGGTTCGAGTGAGGTAAAAACTTGCCCACAAAAAACCTTTAACAGGGAAAAAATGTGGAAGAAACCTCAGGAAGAGCCACAGAGGAGGGATCCCACTCCCAGGACGGACAGACGTGCAATAGATGTCACGTGTATAGAACAAATCAACACAAACATATTGTACAATTACAATGACTGATAAAATGACAATGAATTACAATGAAAAATGATTACAGTAGCAGTGGAACCTGTGATAGAGAAAACAGGTTATAAACTCAAATAACAGACCTTTCAGAAAGCGATGGAGTATTCTACTGTGCAGTTGTTTTTGGGTAATCCTGACATTCATGCTCTTCATGTTCACAAGCCACTGGAGAGGATTGTGGTTAGTTTTTAGTGTGAATTCTCATCAGATAGATAAATATAGAGATAGAGAGACAGAGAGAGACACAGATGCACAGCAACATTAACCAACGATAAACTGTAAGGGAGATATGGTAGCAATAATGACAGTAATAATATACCTAGTGGATGTCGTGCAGGACCACAGCAGCAGCCACAGTCCACGTCAAACTTCTTCCCCAGAGTTTCTGACGAGAGAGTACAGAAACTCTGGGGAAAAAGTGCCGGAGGCAGACTGCATACTACCTGGTCCATCAGCCTATAAAATGTTACAGGGGCATAGTGCAGTACAAAGTGCAGGAGTGTTAATTGGAACTAATCCCTTGGGTCCAGAAGGCTGTCAGCTCCCTGGAGCATTAAGTGAGTGGCACCTGCCAATAGCCTTTGCAGGAATCTATTGTGGTTAGATACTATCCCAAGTCATTGATTGCTTGATCAAGTGGGGATAAATCAAACTGAGAGATTGTATTTACCTGAAGTCGAATTAAACATAAACTGCTTAGGGACAAAGACTATTGGGTTGCACCATTTCCTCTCGATGATTCTCTGATCCCAAGTAAAAGCATTAGATTTACTTTCTTCATCAGCAAGGCTCAGGGTTTTTCTGGAATATTTCAGAGTTACATAAAATTTTCACCTGGCATTGCTTTTCTTCAAGAAAGCAGCTGAGATCCTGCGATTAAGTAGGTTTACATGCTGTACCCACTGGATTGAGGCTGACCAGAAATGGACACTTGGTACGTGGTTGGTCTAATTTTCTGCTGGATCTCCATGGGTCCTTGCCATTTTACCAGCAGCTTACTATCATCACTGTGGAAGATTATGAATACCTTTTGGCCAGGACTGAAGGACTGGACAGGTCAGTCTGCTGGACTGAATTATCATTTCCTGTTAAAACCAGTGGAGGCTTGAGATACTTTTCTATATGCGAAGAGGAGATAGGACAGTCATCAGTCAATGTTGTGGTGGTGTTCTCCAACTCTTACCAAGCAGCTGGTAAACATGTTTTAACAAAGTGGACATAAAAGGGCTGTGGCTCAGTGGTAGTGGTAGAGTGGGTTGTACAATAACCCGAAGGTTGGTGGTTTGATCCCCGCTCTCACTGCTCGAAGATTGGAAAGGTGAACTGACAGCTGGTGAGGTGTCAGTCCACCTCCTTGCCACAGCCGAGGAGCCCTGGAGCAAGGCACCACATCCCCCAACATCTGCTCCCCGGGTGCTGCGAATCGCTGCCCACCAGTCTGTGTGTATTAGGCATGTGATGTGATGTTCACCTGTGTTCCGACAGGTGCCAACTGGATAAGTCAAATGCGGAAGAATAATTTCACATGTAAAATGTGATTAATAAAGTTTCTAAAGTTAGTTCAACAGTCCATAAGATCACTTGGATTTATGGACTTCAAAGGAAAAACATCAGGATATTTTGTGGCATAGTCAGTACAAGCATAATGTTACCTGCAGCAGACGCAGTGAGCATGCTGCCAGTTCCCAACAATGTCCAACTCAGGAGAAAGCATTTTCAAGTGTTGTTCCAAGATTATGAATTCACAAATTTCTGGTGAAAGGACTGTTTTACCTTTTGGGTTATTTCAACTTCGACAGCTTCAACCGCACATACCGCAACTTTAAGTTCTCATCAGGATTTATATCAAAATCATGGAGAATACTTTATATATGTAAAGTAAAAAGATTTTGCATCATCATCACCAATAGCAGCAGGAATATTGTCCTCGGCATAAGCTACCTTCATTTCCCTGCTCAGAGGGGTCTTCTGTAAAGTTTGCATGATTGCATTTTCTCCATGTCCACTGCAGTGCAGTGCATAGCCTCCTGTCTGCGTCTCTAAACTGGCAACATGCTCACTGCGTCTACTGTAGGTAATATTATGGAAGGAAATAATAATAATACATTTGTTGATAATTAGTGATCAATTAATTGCAGTCCAAGTTTACCAATGACCAATAACATAATAAACTATAAAATTAATTTCAAAAGAAATTTTGAGAGTGCCTGAGACTCTGGCCCCGTCGCCCCCATACATTGTTACTGACACTGCTCAGCAAGTTCAGTACTGGAAAATTCCCACAAAAATTTTGAGACTGACGAGTAGGCTGTTGCTGGGGGTCTGTATTCAAACAGCACACTTCAAATAGTCATTTTTAACATGTTTATTTAGACACAGGAGCAGCTAGCCCTGATGCGCTAGCAATTACCATTAGAATGTTTGCATTAGCATGTTATCCTTAGTATGTTAACGCTGATGCGCTAACAGTTAACATTAACATGTTAACATTAACATGTTAACATTAGCATGTTAGCGCTGATGCACTAGCAATTAACATTAACATGTTAACATTAACATGCTAATGCTAACATGCTAGTGCTGATGCGCTAGCAATTAACATTAGCATGTTTTCATTACCATGTTAAGATTAGCATGTTAGGGCTGATGTGCTGGCAATTACCATGTTAACATGTTAACATGGCGATTTTTGCCATGTTAACATGTTAACTGTTAACATTAGCATGTTAACAGTGATGCGCTAGCAATTATCATTAGCATGTTAACATTAGCATGTCAACAGTAGCATGTTAGCGCTGATGCGCTAGCAATTAACATTAGCATGTTAGCATTACCATGTTAAGATTAGCATGTTAGGGCTGATGTGCTAGCAATTAGCGTGTCACGCCAAAACTATATATCTGACAGCTACAACAGTGTTATCACTGCGACCGCCTCGAATTTTCCTACGTTTGAGGGGATAATCATGTCTGTAGCTGTGCATTTGCGGCCACAGTCGCAGTTTACAAATTTATTTTTCGACGACTTTTTCTCTCCCCCTCCACTCTAGCGATGACATCACTCACTCTAGCTCTGGAAAGTTCTCGCAATACACACCCATTAATTTTTTGGCGTCGTTTTTGGCGATTTTTGGCAAAACCGTTTGCCGAAACTCTTAGAAAAGTCATAGCCATCAATTCCCGGCCGAGCCAGTCGTTTTGTGTATGTGCGACAAAAACTCTGGGAGGAGAAGCGAACCGAAAAAAACACGGAAGACAAACTAGAAAAATTTCTAAAGAAATTTTGAATGTGCATGACTCTGGCCCCGTCACCCCCATACATTATTATATAGCATGTCTTGCTCTGCTGTCTCTGTCTGCCATTTTAGACAGACAAGTTCAAATTAAGTGCCAAGAACTACTAAAATGGCCGCCGCTAGGCTTCTGCCTGCCGGCCCCTTCCCCCTCTCCTCCTTCAAGCAGGCTGAGGTTGCCAAGCAACCAGGACCTAATCAGCAGCAGCTAATCTGCACCTAAAAATTAAAATGTCAGTTACAAATACTGACAGAGACTGAGAGAAAATGTTGAGACCTCCTCTCGAAGAGGAAGGATTTCTGGCCAAAACCGTATTTACAATCATTGAACCGACATAACTGGGAGCATCCTGTGCCCTTCCTGATCGTCTACATAGTCGTTTTGTGTTGATAAATGAAGAAATGTGCTCTTGGGAGCAATGGAAAGAAGCAGTACTTCTGCTTACCTCCAGAAAATTTCCCGCATTTTTAACATGGGAGTCTATGAGGGTGTTGATAGGTGCTGCTGCCGAATCTTCGCGTCTCGAGCCAAAACTATAAAGCTGACCGCTTTAGCATGTGAGTGAGAATGTGAGTGAGACGACAAATTTTCCTACGTTTCTATGTATAAATCATGTCTGTAGCTGTGCATTTCAGGCCACAATCGCAGTTTACAAATTTATTTTTCGATGACTTTTTCTCTCCCTCTCCACTATAGAGATGACCTCACTCACTCTAGCTCTGGAAAGTTCTCGCAATACACACCCATTCATTTTTTGGCGTGGTTTTTGGTGATTTTTGGCAAAGCTGTTTGCCGAAACTCTTAGAAAAGTCATAGCACATATGTCCCGGCCGAGCCATACGTTATGATACCCGTTTTGTGTATGTGCGACAAAAACTCGGAGGAGTAGCGAGCCAAAAAAAAGAATAATAATAAGAAGAACTAGAAAAAATTGTATTTCCTGCGGAAATACGGCGTGGATGCCCTCTGCCAAACTGCCTGATGCATCTGTGGAAATTTGTACGAAAACGTGTCTGTGAAACGCGCACTAGAAAGAATGTGCATCCCACTTATTTACACGTGCACGCGCATGAAACACGTCTGACTGTATTTATCACACCGTAACACAGCAGTTGAACAGTGGTTCATCTACCATGGCACTGGACCTTTAAAAATACACCTGTACCGATCTCATCAAATATGATGGCACAGATCAACAACGTGAACAGAATAAAAACACATGTATGTAACTGAACAAATACACTAACAAAGGAAACAGTTTCATGCTTAGCTGTGTTAAGCTATGTAAAGCTAAATGCACAGTACATTACCGGTCCATAAATCCATAAAGAAAAGAGTTGCGTTGATTTGCCGTCCTGTGAGCTGTTTGTGCAGTGGTGTGTGTAACTTGTCCAAACAGCTGGCAGACTCCATGTGCTGGGTTGTTGACACTCTCGGTTAACTGCGTGCTAACCAGAGACGTCTGAGGAAAGGTAGGCGTGCGCATAGACATATATACATAGAAGCCGCATTGAGCGGGTTGGTCATTGGCGATACGTCAAAGGGTCTGCCATATTGGATGTGGCAAATCTGCCCGTAAACTAATACAAGGAAATGTACTGAACTTCATAAAAAATGTATGTATATATGTTCACGTGTAATGTACACGTTAGTGCTCTTTATTCAGAAAACCCTCATGTCACATCTACATTTCAGGATCTGGTTATTATAGACACAGATTAAATGTTAAATATAAATATTTCAATATTTATCATCACAGTAACAGTGTTACACACATTAGTAGCTGTAAACACTACATAAGGAGTAAACATTTATAATCATCACTTTAAAAGTTACATACGTTGTTTTTGGTGCCTGTTTGTTTCCCAGATATATTAGTGTGTGTGTGAATGGGTGTATAAGAGACTTTAACTTAAAGAACTTTGTAGAAAGGCGCTTTATGAAGTTCGGTTCATTTCCTTGTATTAGTTTACGGGCAGATCTGCCACATCCAATATGGCGGCGATGTACGATTCAGCGCCCAATGCAGCGTCTATCTATAAACGTCTATGGGCGTGCGGCTGATGCGACCCGATCCTTTTCTGGGCAGGAAGGGTTCTGGTCCGGTGAAGTGTCCGTTTGTGCAGCCTTCGTCGCTGTGAAATGGCTGCGCTGCAGTTTAACTCCATCCTCTGCCGCCGTCAACTTGGGCACGTGTTGGCAGCTAACGGCAGCGTAGCTAGTTGGCCGTATTCACGCGAAATCACGGGATCGCGTGAAAATTCTGGACGTACACGAGACCCCGCGGTAAACTGTATATAAAGAAAACGACAACAAACACCTGACTTTGCTTCTCCGTGGAGGAGATTATAAAAAGGATCTGTTGTGTCATAAATGATTGTGTGTTGTTCCACTTCAACAATTAGTCTCTCATCGTTCATGTTGAGACCCTTTGATCGATTGACTGCTCACCTGGTGCCACCCATAGACATATATACATGGACGCCGCATTGAGCGGGTTGGTCGTTGGTCGCGATACGTCACGGGTCCGCCATATTGGATGTGGCAGATCTGCCCGTAAACTAATACGTCCATTTCCTTGTATTAGTTTACGGGCAGATCTGCCACATCCAATATGGCGGCGACGTCGAATGTCAATGTGGCGTCTATGTATATCAAATTAAAATCAAATCAATTTTATTTGTATAGCCCAAAGTCACAAAATACATTTGCCTCAGAGGGCTTTACAATCTGCACAGGAAGTGACACCCTCTGTCCTTAGACCCTCGGTTCGAGTGAGGAAAAACTTGCCCACAAAAAACCTTTAACAGGGAAAAAAGGTGGAAGAAACCTCAGGAAGAGCCACAGAGGAGGGATCCCTCTCCCAGGACGGACAGACGTGCAATGGATGTCACGTGTACAGGACAGATCAACACAAACATATTGTTAAATTACAATGACTGACAAAATGACAATGAATGATAAAACCACAGTAGCAGATATGGTAGCAATAATGACAGTAATAAATGTGTAGTGGACGTCATGCAGGATCACAGCAGCAGCCATGATCCACGAGAACCTGCTGGACGACAGAGCACAGAAACTCCGGGGAAGTTTGGTTAGTAACATGCATTAATGAGACATGTCCACAGATGGTAAGAGAGAGAGAGAGAGAGAGAGAGAGAGAGAGAGGGTTTTTGGTAAGGGAGATGTGACTGCATCTTCAACCAATACCGTGCCTGGCTAGGCATAACCCTGGGGGAGGGGGAGTCCCCCGGCAGTCTAATCCTATGGCAGCATAACCAAGGGATGAGCTGAGCCAGCCCTAACTATAAGCTTTATCAAAGAGGAAAGTCTTAAGTCTATTCTTAAAAGTGTTGACCGTGTCTGCCTCCCAAACCCAGAATGGTAGTTTGTTCCACAGAAGAGGAGCCTGATAGCTGAAAGCTCTGGTCCACCTACTTTTGGAGACTATAGGAACCACAAGGAACCCAGCATCCTGAGAGCGCAGTGTTCTAGAGGGGTAGTAAGGTATTATGAGCTCTTTTAGATATGATGGTGCCTGACCATGAAGAGCTTTATAAGTAAGAGAGAATTTTAAATTCTATTCTAGATTTAATAGGTAGCCAATGCAAGGAAGCCAAAATGGGAGAGATGTGATCTCTGATCTTGGTTCCTGTCAGAACACGTGCAGCAGCATTCTGAATTAACTGCAAGTCCTAAGAGACTTTAGAGCGCATGATAACAAAGAGTTACAATAGTCCAGCCTAGAAGTAACAAATGCGTGGACTAGTTTTTCTGCATCCGCTTGAGAGACAATGCGTCTGATTTTAGCGATGTTACGTAAGTGAAGAATGCAGTCCTCGAAATTTGTTTTATGTGGACGTTAAAGGACAAATCCTGATCAAAAACAACTCCAAGATTCTTTACAGTGGAGCTGGAGGCCAGGGTGATCCCATCTAAAGTAACTAAGTCTCTAGAAAAGAGAGTTTCTGAGGTTGTTTGGGTCCAATTACAAAAACTTCAGTTTTGTCTGAATGTAACATAAAAAATTGTAGGTTATCAACTTTTATATCCTTAAGGCATGTTTGGAGTTTAGTTAACTGACTGTTTCATCAGGCTTGATCGATAAATATAATTGGGTGTCGTCAGTATAACAATAAAAATTGATAGAAGTTCCTAATAATGTTCCCTAAAGGAAGCTATATAAACTAAAAAGAAGTGGTCCAATACAGAACTTTGTGGGACTCCATGACAAACTTTGGTATGCATGGAGGATTTATCTTGACGTGAACAAACTGAGATCGATCTAAGAAATACGACTTAAACCAGCTTAGGCGGTTCCTTTGATGCCAATTTGATGTTCCAGTCTCTGTAAAAGATTTGATGGTCAATGGTGTCAAATGCAGAACTAAGATCTAACAGGACAAGTACAGAGATGAGTCCTTTAGGAGGTCATTTTGTAACTTTGACTAATGCGGTCTCTGTGCTATGATGCACTCTAAATCCTGACTGAAAATCCTCAAATAGACTTTGTTATGGAGAAAGTCACACAGCTGATAGCTACAGCTTCTCCAAGTATCTTAGACAGAAAGGGAAGGTTTGATATCGGTCTGTAGTTGGCTAAGACCTCTGGGTCTAGAGTGGGCTTTTTAAGAAGAGTTTAATTACAGCTACCTTAAAGGACTGTGGAACATATCCTGATATATAAGACAGATTAATCGTATCCAATAAAGAAGGCTAACTAGAGGTAAAACATCCTTGAGCAGCCTGGCTGTGATGGGGTCTAGAGACAGGTTGACGGCTTAGCTGCAGAAATGATTAAAGTTATTTGATGAAGGTCGATGGGGAAAAACAGTCTAAATACATATCAGGTTTTACAGCTGTTTCCAAACTTGCTGTATCACAATGCAGATCAATGTCTGTTGAGGGCAAGAGGTGATGGATTTTGTCTCTAATAGTTATAATTTTATCATTAAAGAAGCTCATGAAGTATTGCTACTTAGACCTAAGGCAGTGGTTCTTAACCTTGTTGGAGGTACCGAACCCACCAGTTTCATATGCTCCTTCACCACCCTTCTTAGTAAAAAATAAAATATGATTTTTTTACTGGTGCACAAAATGAACCGTGCATTAACATCACCTTGTTCAATAAACAAAACCAACACAGTGCATGAAATCACAACAACTTACCTCAGTGGTGACTTCTGCTGTTGCCTTTGAGAGACCAGTTCAGATATGCGTGGCTTCACCTTGGCAAGTGCCAGTCTCATGTCATTTTCACAGCAAAGTCTGTTCCTTTTCTTAGTTTTTATGTCCAGCATCCTCGAAAACGATTGCTCACAAAGATATGTTGTAACAATGGTATAAAATTCCAGGGTGGGGCTCCACCGAACCCCTGAGACCGACTCACCAACCCCTAGGGTTCGATCGAACCCAGGTTAAGAACCCACGACCTAAGGATAGATGGTTCAGTAGAGCTGTGATTCTCTGTTAGTGGCTACAGTGCTGAAGAAGAAACCTGGGGTTGTTCTTATTCTCCTCTATTAATGAAGAGTAGTAGGCTGCTCTGGCATTACGGAGAGCCTTCCTGTATGTTTTGAGATTATCTTGCCAGACTAGATGAGATTCTTCCAGTTTAGTGGCACACCATTTGCGTTCAGATTTACGTGTCTCTTGTTTTAATTTACAAGTCTGCTGGCTATACCATGGTGCTAGCCTTCTTTGTTTAATTGTCTTCTTTTTCAGAGGTGCAATAGAGTCTAGAGTTGTCCGCAATGAGCCTGTAGTACTATCAACAAGATTAATCTAATTTTTGAGGGGCTAAGGGAAGCAGACAAGTCCTCTGTTACAGTTAGACATGGCATTGAATTCAATGCTGAAGGAATCACTTCCTTAAATTTGGCTACAGCACTATCAGATAAACATCTGCTTTAGGAGTTTCTGGACAAAGGCTTATAGTCCAGTAATATAATATATATATATATAATATAATAACTCAAAGGTTATTAAAAAATGGTCAGACAGAAGAGGATTCTCTGGAAAGACTATTAGATTATCAATTTCAATGCCATATGAGAGAACAAGATCAAGAGTGTGGTTCAGACAATGAGTCGGTTTATTTACACTTTGACAAAAGCCAATTGAGTCTAATAGAGAGATAAACTTCATCTGTTTTAAGGATCAAGCCTGATGCAAATTCTGCAAATTCAGATAAAATTCAGAATAAGGACCTGGAGCTCGATATACTGTAACAAATAAAATTGGCTACGATGTTTTCCAGTTTGGGTGAGTGAGGCTAAGAACAAGGTTTTCAAATGAATTATAATTTAGTTTAGGTTTGGGATTTATTAATAGACTTGAGTCAAATATGGCTCCAACTCCACCACCTCGACCAGTACTTCGAGGAACATGAGTATTACAATGACTTGGAGGAGTGGATTCATTCAAGCTATTCATCCTCCTGCAGCCAGGTTTCAGTGAGACAGAACAAATCAATATCATAATCAGATATTAATTCATTGACTAAGACAGCTTTAGATGACAAAGACCTGATATTCAGGAGTCCACATTTAATTCTCTTATTTTGGACTGTTGGAGATGTTGATTTAATTTGTATTAAGTTTTTATGATGAACTCCTCTTCTGTTTGTTTTATCTTTAAATAATGTAGGTGGACGGGGGACAGACACAGTCTCTATACTAAAGGACTGGGTGGGCAACTGCTCTAATGGAGGCGCAGAGAAGCGTGTAAGACTGCAGCTCTGCTTCCTGGTCTCAACTCTGGGTTGTCGACATGATTTTGGTCAGCTAATAAACTTGGCCATGTTTCTAGATATCAGAGCTGCTCCATTCAAAGTGGGATGGATGCCGTCTCTCCCAATCAGACCAGGTTTTCCCCAGAAAGGTGTCCAATTGTCTATGAAGCCCACATCGTTTGCTGGACACCACCTCGACAGCCAGCGGTGAAATGACGACATGCGGCTAAACATGTCATCACTGGTCACATTGGGGAGGGGACCAGAGAAAACTACGGAGTCCGACATCGTTTTGGCGTATTCACACACCAATGAAACAGAAATTTTAGTAACCTCCGATTGGCGTAACCGGGTGTCATTACCGCCGACGTGAATAACAATCTTACTGTATTTACGTTTATCTTTAGCCAGCAGTTTAAAAAAAGATTCGATGTCACCCGCTCTGGCCCCCGGGATGCATTTAACTATGGCCCCCGGTGTCGGACTATGGAGCTGCCAATGACCAGAGTTGGCCTCTCAGCGGGTGTGTCGCTGAGCGGGGAAAATCTGTTTGAAACGTGGAGCGGTTGGTGGTGTACCGTGGGCTTCAGTTTGGGGCTATGCCTCCTTCGAACAGTCACCCAGCCTCCCGGCTGCTCGGGAACTACCGGGGGACGGCTAACTGAAGCTACCTGTGGCTGTACCGCACCGGCTACAGGGGACTGGCTAACTATCTGAGCTACTGACTGTTCGGTGGTGCGGTACCGTGCCTCTAACTCACTGACCCTCGCCTCCAAAGCTACAAATAAACTACACTTATTACAAGTACCGTTATCACTAAAGGAGGACGAGGAGTAACTGAACATGTGGCACACAGGACAGGAGAGAGGAGAGAGGAGGAGAGGAGAGAGGAGAGAGGAGGAGAGGAGAGAGGAGGAGAAGAGAGAGACGCCATTGCTATAGCTAGGCTAGTTAGTGTGGCTAACAGAAACTGGAGAAACTATCAGATTGTAGTTACTAGAGTTCAGAGAGCTGTTTATGCACAGACAGAACAAGTCAGAGAGTAGTGCAGAGATAAGTAGATAGTCGCTGATGTGAGAAATATACGGAAATCTGTTCAGGTGAACAGAGCAGAGAGCACCGTGGCAACAACACCGATAACCGGAAGTGACACAATACGTTACCGTAAAGCACGTTGTCGTCATAACCACCCAACCATGTTTACCATGCTTATGGTTTGGTAAAAGCAAGCCGAATATGATCACATTTTTAACTGCTTTTGTGGCAGAGATCAACAGAACTGGAACAGACTGGAATTAAATGGATGGACTTGAAAACGTAGAGCATACAAGCAAAGTTAATTTACTCCTGTGCTCCTCAGAGCACCATAATGAAGACTGGTACTTGGGCGGCAAGGTCATTAACCCACCTGTGGAGGTCACAAGGGCACCAAAATCAGTGACAGAAAATTCTGAAGTATCTCAGTGGAGGTCATTTTTGTTGTTTTATGCATTGCTTGTTTTAAATGGCATTCTGAAGAAGAAGTATTGAAATCATCTTTTTTTTATTAGTTTTTGCAATACACCCTCTTCTTCAGGATACCATCAAAGTGAGACGTGGATAGATAGATAGATAGATAGATAGATAGATAGATAGATAGATAGAAACTGAGATAAATGTAAATTTACAGATAAATTAAAGAACATTAAAGAACCACATGTGCCAACACAAATAGTAAATAGATTTCTTCGGTGGAGAGGTCTCTCAACAAAAGCAGGGACTACAATGGCAAATACTAACAGCAGAAAGACATTATTTGACAGTACCTCTAGCTTAAGAAAGAAATCAAAGGAGTTTTAACATAATGTCAGAGGTTTCGGCTGCCCGAGGAAAGGTAACACATTTGTGTTGCAGAGGATGGCTATTAAAAGTTTCATAGTGACAGAGTGACAGTTCATTCAGGTTTATTTTATGACCGTTTCATTTGTAGCAGTGTGGTTTATCATTCATAACAACACGAACATTCTGCAAAGTTATGACCCTGGTGGCCTTTACATCTGATGATGGGGCCTCATCCACATCCAACTTCTGTATTTTAGTAAAAGAGCTTACCAAGAGTGGAGGAAAGGTTTGTAGAGATGCTCAGTTAAATATATCATCCACACTTATAAATGAGGTGTCTCACAGCCGTGCATCCCAAATCACTCAAACGTAAATGTGTAATGGGTAAGTCCAAGGACAAAATGTATGTCATTCCACTTCCAAACAATGTTGAAAAAGACTATATCATAATGTAGCACCTCACCAACTTTAAACTACTTGCTTTTCAGCAGAACACTCACATTTTTTGTGAACCTGTACTTTTGAAGTGTTTTTGCCAAACTTATTAAACATTACATAACAACTGCAATAATAAATGGGTTTAAGTGCATTTTCGTAGTAATACTATTGAACGCTTTCCAAAAGAATGTCCTGAAGTACAAGCGTAAATAACTTCACTTTATAATTAGATTCAAATGTAACTTAAAATGCACTCAAACTTAATATTACAATGTCGATACTAATGTGTAGTTTTAAAATATGCTTTCCGTGTATGTTATAATGACAATTTTTAGCATACATTTTAAAATATAGAAAAAGTATGTGTAAAAAGAAATTTCAAATGAGTACACTTTAGAAATTACTCTATAACTTATAACTTTCACTTAAAGTATATTTTTGTATAGTATATTTCTATAAAGTGTAATATAGTGTAATTACTACACATACACATAAAGTGTGTTAAAAGTGTGAAAGCGTGATGTTAGTATACATTTACAAAAAGTACAGTTTGTGTAAGTACATTTTCAAAATACTCAAAATGTGAATATACTTGAAATACAAAAGTAAAACAAATGTTCACTAGGGATAACAGAAGCAAATCTTGACTGTACTTTTGCAGCATTCTTTAGCATGTTACCACCACCTGTTGATCAGCAAAATTGTGTGGTAAACTGTCTCACATTAGTGACATGCGCATGCATTTTTGTGAGCGAGACAAAACAAACAGGAATCTTCACTTGTGAAAAAAATGGTCTATGGTCTATAGCTGGATTTTTCTAGAGCAGTGTCTACATTCTTCATTTTCAAGTTACAGCAAGATTTGATTTTCTGCCTTATGGCCTTTCCTTAGCATTTATCTTATCTAGTGGTAAACTCCATACCATTGGAGAATCTCAATCCCTCACTTGTATCTTTATCTGGTTGTCACATAGAGATGCTTGTGTTTCTTGCCGTGTTGGATTTTATTGTAATATTCCCAGATCTAAGCATTGCTTTGATGAGTGCAATGCTGTCGTACAGTAATAAAACCAAGATCAGCACTAAAAAGTTGTAAAAATCAAATAAAACAAAGGCTCTAGTCCAACATAAAAAAAATAACAGGGGCCCTCACAGGGGCTTGTTTGCTTAAAGAACTGCCAGATCAGCTCCCTAGCCATTTTGGATTTCTTCTTCTGTTTGAGCCTTCTTTTCAAAATGTAACGTGTATTTTGCTTTCAGCATTAAAGTATAAGATGGTGACCTCAGTGTTCATCTTTCCTGTCTGTGGGGTAATTCTGAGGAGTTATGGAAAATTCAAGAAAGAGGGACAGGGAGAAATCATGGATCAAGGGTGTCAAACATACGGCCAACAACTGGCCCACCAAGTGGTCCAATCCAGCCCACAGGATGACTTTGCAAAGTATAAAAGGGAATTAAGAGTAATTTTTCATAAAGCACTTCTATTCCTAATAGCTGGACAAAAAAATATTATTATTTCTCAGTTTCAAAATACATGTAACTAAACATCCTATACCTTTGTAGATTCACAATTGTTTAGATCACACGTCTGTAGGTCACCTTTACTTCCGGCAATTGGCACAGGGGGTGTGGTCATTGTTGCACCTTATTTTTACCTGTGCAGTTGGTGGTGGGATTTTTGGACAAAGAGGGTGACAGGCTCTGGTATATTCTGTTGATCGTGTCACTTCTTATTGTCTTAGCACTTATCTCATTTTATATCGAAAAGTTTAGTTCGTCATTATGCCAATTTAAGTTTGTTTTTACTATTTTGGTTAATAAACATCATGAAACTTATAACGTGGACTTTGGATTTTCATTTTGGACCACGGCATCACAGTAGGAGCCTATTCAGCCTCTTAGCGGCTTTTTAAATGGAAAGCTGTCGCTACAACCCCCTTTCACTTCCCACAACAGTGAGATGACACACAGGAGCTCCAGAGTTGACTTTGAGACACAGTACTGTAGCTTCTTATCCAATCGTGTACTGCAACATACACTGTACATTTTGTTCTCATCAAAATTCTACCGCTAGCCTGCTCTGTCATACATACACATTTACTCCACTCGTCCCTGCAGCTCACTCACTCTTGCTTGACCACTCACACCTTACACACTGCTCTATTACCCAAGGGGACTACACTACTCTTAGAACAGCAGGATGATGACATAATTAATAGAGATCTCAAGTAATCAAAAGGATAATAGTTTATTATATCATTGCAGGAAATATCATTCAATGTAACAATGTCAGATGAGCAGGAGAATATGCATCAGTGCTTCACATTCACCAGGTCAATACAGCTTGACATACTATGTTATTCGGGATACATTTATATTCAATCAGGTCTAAAGTCGTTGCAAGTAAATTAGAGATTAAACAGTTGGAAACATTTACAGTTGTATAATTCAATGTAATGTCAGTTTTAGATGAATATTTCAGTGGAGTGCTGGCTGCCGGTCATTTGTTGACTGTGTAAGTGTGTGGACCTGTTAGAGAGGTATAAATGTTACAACAGTGTGCTGGCTAGAGCCTTGTTACTGGAATGCTGTTCCTGTATGTATAAGTGTGTGAGATGATGGTGATGAAATCAGTGGTAATGTGCCTCTCATCTGCCTGTGTGTGTATATATTTCATAAAAGATCTAAGCCAATTTCTTCTTCTTGCAGTATACGAAGGGGAGTATAAACACAAACACTTGTACATCACTTAATTATTTGCTAATTGTCTTTGTAATGTTGATAGTGAACTATTTCAGCAGCTAGTAAGGTAATAGTCTTAGTCTTTGGAAATGCACTGGCAACCACAAATTATATTTATATATTGCTGTTGGAGTAAAATAACAGGGATGCATCTTGTGAAATGTGTTCAACTCCATGCATACAGTATCAAAGTAAAATTTTCAAGAGGCAAGATCAGAGAGCGGCTGTGGCTTGCTCCCGAAGACTGTGTAGATGTGTATGAATGGTTAGCTCCTCAAACTGATGAGCTGTTGGCAGCTTGCATGGCAATGTCATCAGTGTATGAATGTGTGTGAATGGGTGAATGAGATATGTAGTGTAAAAGAGCTTTGAGTGGTCGCAAGACTAGAAAGGCGCTATATAAGTAGAGTCCATTTACCATTTACAATCACATTTACAAGCACATCAACTACAGAAAACGACCAAATCTGAGCAAGCTGAATAAAAGTCTGGTGGGCAAAATGCTCCACTTCTGAAACACTCCTAAAGTGGTTTGAAGTTGCACGGAGAACAGACCCAAACAATGTCACAGCCGCAACCTTTTAATTTTGAATGCATAAAACCTGCCTACTACTACACTACTGTGTAGTGGAAACACATTGAATTTATTAGTACTGTTACATAAATCTGTACCAGTTTCCATCCGTTTCCGTACCAGACTGTGATACAGCTGGTAAGGATGCTCTCAATAGTGCAGCGATAGAAGTTCACCAGGATCTGAGGAGATAGGTTGTCCTTCTTTAGTCTCCTCAAGAAAAAGAGGCGCTGGTGAGTCTTCTTTACCAGGGTAGATATACTGAGTGTCCAAGAAAGATCCTCAGAGATTTGGGTACACATGGACGTTAACTATTCTGAATATGATGATTATGATGGTTATGCTTGTTGTACAGCTGGTCTGACTCGTTTTACTTAATTAGTGAACAACCAATAGTGCCCAACTGCTGCCCAACTATTGGTTGTTCTTCAAATCTTTATTAGTGTGGATGCCGAAAGGGCTTCTTATTATTCCGTCTTCCATACGTCTTTTTGGGACCTAACTACTCCCACAAATCCTGTCCTACAAATATAAAAATTATATCACCAGATGCCACTCATTCAGGACATGGCTATTACTTTACAAATCTCTACTATTAATACTGTACAAATTACAACATTTTGTACAATTTTCCTACCAACTACCTACCAAATCATTGGAAATCCTCAAATCTCTCAACAGACCCACTAAACTTTAAACAACTACTACTGCATAACCTGCCCAACAGACTTCATTCAAATTACTACTTGTACACAAGATCTTAAACTATTAACCTTGTACTCAACTTTACAAAATCTTTTACCGTTTCTAGACAATCACACACTAAATTTGAGCATGTTTGTACTCCAACTCTGCGTTTATAATGAGTGTGTATTGCGCCTGCTAGTGACGTCAGCGCTAGAGTGAAGGAACAGCTAATCAAAAAATCCATTAATCAAAAAATAAAACAGACCAGCCTCATGTGGCATGCACATTTCGCACTACAGACATGATTACCACTCAAAATGTAGGAAAACTCAATACCTACGCAGTGACACCACTACTGAAGCTGTCAGCCTTATGGTTTTTGTGCTGTGAGCTGAAAGGCACCAGCTAGTCCCTGCAGCACTCTCATTAACCCTAAAAAAAATTACCTACACGAACAGAAAAGCCTCGTAATACTGCCAGTGAAGTCGGTTGTTCGAAAATTGCAACGGTTTGGCCACTAACAACTTCCTCTGTCGGGTAGTTTCTGCTGTTTCCAGCCATTTACTCTCGGTCTGTGTCTCTACCTCTGTCACTCTGACACACACACGCTGCTCTAATTAGGGCCCGGCAGATGGCGCTATATACAAGTTAAAGGTATAAATAAAGTATAAATATGGCAAATATAGCAGTATAAACAGAATGAACAGTATAAATATTGCAGATATAGAAGGATTACTCAACTTTTTCCGGGTGATCTCACACGTTGTTACAATATTGTTGGGACCACGGGGAGTCCACATATGAATTTCGGTCATTGTGTAAATTCAAATGGACTTTCATTGTGAAACACGATAGGCCACAGGTCACGCCCCGGGTCACAGCTCTCCTGTGTTCTAAACGGACCACAAGGGCCCGTGAGCCTCAGTTCGGTCCGCACGACGCCGACCACGGACGAAAGGACAAAGGATCAGGCCGCAGCAGACACGCCTACCTGTCCTCAGACCTCTCTGGTTAGCACGCCGTTAACCGAAAGTGTGAACAAATCAGCACATGCAGCATACAAAGTCTGCCAGCTGATTGTAACGAGCGACGAGAAGTTAACCAAGTTACAAATTTCCACAGATACGTCAGGTGTTTTAGCAGAGGGCATCCACACTACACTTTCCGCACGAAATGTAATTTTTCTAGTTGAGTGTGACTGAAAGAGCACACTATCTATTATTCAGCGCACTTATTATTTTTCTTACGTCCTTTTTTGGCAGGCTACTCCTCCCACAGTTTTTGTCACACTTACACAAAAAAGGTATCAAAATATACGGCAATGACTTTTTTAAGAGTTTCGGCAAACGGTTTGCCTAAAAATCAGCAAAAACCACAGCAAAAAATGAATGGGTGTGTATTAGAAGAATGTTCGAGAGCTAGAGTTGGTGACATCATCGCTAGAGTGGAGAGGGAGAGAAAAAACTGTCTAAAAATTCATTTGTAAACTGCTCTTGAGGCAACAAATTTCACAGAAATAATTTATACATAGAAATGTAGGAAAACTTGTGGTGATCGCTGTGATAACACTGCTGAAGCTGTCACACTTATGGTTTTGGCGTGGGAACACAAAGATGCGTCAGCAACACCCATCCACAGCCTCATAGACCGTCATGCTGGCGGGAACATTTTTGGAGGAAAGCAGAGGTACCATTTTTTTCTGTCACTCTAAAAGTTCAATCTCTTAACTTTAGCCACATAAAATATATATGTAGACGTTCAAAAAGAGCTCAGGATGCTCACAGTGAAGCCGGTTCAATGAATGGGAACTACGCTTTGGCCAAAAATCCTTCCTGTTCGAGGGGTACTTTCAGCACTTTGTCTCTCAGCTGTGTCAAATGTCACAGGAGCAGCTGCGGTTGCTCTGCTCGGATTGGTGGGCTCCATGTTTCCCTGACACACACACACACAAACAAGACAAAAGTCTTTCAAAATAAGTTTTAGTCGCACATACACAAAAAAGATTGAAATGACTGACTCGTCCGGGAATGGTGTGCTATGACTTTTCTAAGCTTTTCGACAAGCGGTTTGCTGAAAAATCGCCAAAAACCACAGCAAAAAAATTAATGGGTGTGTATTGGTAGAATATTCACGAGCTAGAGTGCGTGACATCATACCTAGAGTGGAGAGTGATAGAAACATTTGTCGAAAAATAAATTTGTCACTCTACAGAAATAATTTATACATAGAAGTTTTGGCACAAAGATGTGCCAGCAACACCCTTCTACAGGTCCATAGACTGCCATGTTAAAAAGGCAGGAAAATTTCTGGAGGAAAGCAGAGATACCAGTTTCTTCTGATCACGCTAAAGGTCCAATTTCCTAACTTTAGCCACATAAATTTACCACACTCAACATTTCTTTGGAGATTTTTCTAGTTTAATTGTTATTTAAATTGTATTTTATTTAATTGTATTTAAATATTTTTACCTATTCTACTTTTGGTGACTATAGGAACCACAAGGCACCCTTCATTTTCAGACCGTAGTGCTCAAGTGGGGTAATAGGCTACTATGAGCTTTAGGATATGATGCTTTGTAGCTAAGAAGAAGGTTTAAATTCTATTCTGGATTTTACAGGTAGTCAGTGCAGAAAAGCAAAAATGGGGGAAATATGATCTCTGATCTGGGTTCCTGTCAGTACACTTGCTGTGGCATTCTGGATCACCTGCAGAGGGACTTTTTAGGACAGGCTGATAATGAGGGGCTGTAACAATTAGATTTGTTTTGTTTGTGTTGTTTGCTGGATTGAAAATTACATTTACAATAAACAGCAGCAATTTGTGAAACAGTGTCTCAATTTCATTTTTATGTATGTTAAAGTTAAAATACTGTAACATGTTTTGAATTGATCAAATATATATTATTGTGATGTGATTTGATTTAATTTTGCACAATACTATACTGTACTATATTAGAAAAAAACGACTTGAAGTAACATAGTAGTAAAAAGTAAGTAGAAATAGCAATCAAATTGTTAATGCATAAACTTCCTTTTCCTCTGAAAAATGACTAAAAGTCATCTGGAAAATTCGGTCCCTTTGTCAACCTAACAGTAAGAGAGTAGGCTTATCTTTATTATCTTTGTTACATGATACAGCTATTCTACAGCTGTAGAGTAAGATTTAGGGTAACTGCAGTTCTCTTAGCATATCATTGTCAAAGAGCAGTGTGGTGTGCCTTTACCAACGTAGGATATACATACATGATTTATACACTGCAGATACACTACATACATGTTTAAATACAGCCTCACTCTACTTATGCTCTCTTTTAAAGCCAAGTGAGCTGTGTGAACATTTCTGCATCCATGTGTTTCATAGTAATGTGTTGGTCAACTACTTAGGTATGCAATATGTATGCTCTGATGTTGTAGTATTTTTAATATGTACATATTTGGTGAGGGATGCATGCATAGATGAAATGACAAAGCAATATCATACAGGCCATGCTGTTGTACTGATTATCAGCATGGCCTTGATTGAGTCCTAGACATAAGACCACAAGTTGAGTGCAGAAGATAATCGGAGCCATGCTGATAGCAACCACCGATGAGATGGCACTATGAGAACATTATAATGTAGTCCAGCTTAACACCACTGCAAACTACAACCTCAGTACAAATATATATGCCTTGTTGCAAGTCTAGATTAGCTAATTATTTTGTGCAAAGGTACTTCATCATAATTTTGCAAGTTACAGAACTACTCCTTTTCATACAGCTATCATATAGACCTATTAAGATATTGGGGCAGCTGTCCACCAAAGTAATTTTTGTAGTGCGGTTTGATCCCCAGCTCCTCCAGTCTGCATGTTAGAGTGTTTTTGGGCAAGATACTGAACCCCAAATTGCTCCAGAAGGCTGCACCATCAGTGTGTGAATGTGTATGAATGATTAACTCCTAAAAAAACTGATGAGCTGTTGGCACCTTGAATAGCTAATGCACAGTTAATGCCATTAGTGTATGAATGTGTGTGAATGGGTGAATGAGATATGTAGTGTAAAAACACTTTGAGTGGTCAAAAGACTAGAAAGCTAAATGAGTACAGTATATTTACCATTTAGTTCATCCTGTCCTTTGAAATCACTTTTTCCTCTTTTCTTTTTAGAGTCACTTGAGTCAATTTCAAGACAATAAACAGGGGCAATTTAGTGCAAACAAAACAATTTCTTAATAACTATATGAAACAAATAGATTGTGACAATTAAAGTGAACTAGAGTAATTATTTTATGGCCTTTATTCCACCAAACGGTATACTTAGAGTGAAAACTGAAATAGAAGAATAAACTTGCATCACTAATGCTTAAAATGTTTCCATAATCCCCCCAAAAGAACTCAGAAATGGTTGTAAATATTTTTTCTCTGACAATAGAGGAATAATAATAATAGGTTATTAATGAATGCTTTTATTTTGAAATAGAAATGTGTTGTGTTGTCTTCTGTTAGTGTAATGTTTAGATGTTAAGTTGCAGAAAAAAAGGAATCTATTGGTTGCTAGGTAACGGATCTGACTTTTTTCCTCCTTGTTTCTTTTATGTCGCCGTGGTCGTTTTTCTTCTTCTTTGTAACAGTGTTTTACATGTTTAATGTCAAGCGGTGAGGTCAAGCTGGGTTTTTGTCTTGTCTATTTCCTGTTTTATTTTGAAAGATAACTCTCCTCTCGTTTCAGGTCACTTGCCCTTCCTCATGTGTCCCCGCCCTGATTGTTTCCACCTGTTCCCCATTACCCTGAGTATATATTGTCTGTGTCTCCCTTTGTCTTGTGCCAGAGTGTTTTCTTCATCTCCGCCAGTTTTTTTCCACAGTCCTTGATCAGTGTGCCTGTAATCTTTTGCCTCCATGTGAGTGATTTTTTTGTTGGTAAATTTTCATAGTTTATGGTCATTGTTTTCTGTTCAATTTTATAGCGGTCTTAGCTTTTGTCCTCCCTTTTGTGGACTGATTTTTCTGTTGACCTTTTCCTCTTTGCTTTTATCTTTTTCCCTCTTCGGAGTGGTTTTGTTTTCTAGAATAATTTTCATAGTCTGTTCTTCGTGTCACTCAGTGACAGAGTTATCCAAATAAAGTTCCACCTAGTTGGTGATTTATCTGCATCTGAGTCCTCTTTTAGTCCAGGTCTGACATTTAAATTAGTAAATATAATTGGTTTGAATGAGAAGCAGTTGTGATCTTTTTTTTTTTTTTTTTTTTTTTTTTATAGAAGCTCCAACAATTTAAACAACAGAAATAAGTTAATTAACCAAATTAGTCCACGTGTCCAGGTCAAATGTACAGCCAAGCTAGTGCTACCTAGCTAATGAGCTAATATGCAATGCCAGTGCCTTTATGCTAACAGCAAATCAAAAGAGATTTTTGCTTCTTACACAGTAAACAGGGCAACCGTGGCTCAGTGGTAGACTGGGTCGTCCAATAACCACTGCTTGCTCCCTGGCTGGGTCTCTGTAGATAATATTATAAAGGGTATGGTTTGCTCTATATGGAAAATGTCATGAGATGACTTTTGTTATGAACTATATAAATAAAAATGACTTAAACTGAAAATGGTTAAATTGTTGAATCTCAAATATTATAGTGCTGAAATGCTACAAATGCTCTGTAGACAGATTATCCAAATAAAGTGTTACCAGTGATTGGATTTTGCTTTGGAATGAATATCATGAATATGCATTCCACCTGCACTATATGTCCCAGTTACTTGTATTTGCAGGATTTGTTTCATCGAGCACTTAATATGTTCAATGTAATCGGAGCCAGCCACTCTCTCTCTCTATTAAATTAGTTTGAATATTAACAGAATAACTCTGTTGACTCAGCATCTTGTTGAAAGAACAATACATTGTATATTTAAACCATGGCCTAAATTGAATTCACAGCACAGACTGGTTAGAGGGTATAGATAAATTTCCAATATGCATGATGCTTTGAAGTATTGCCAGAAATAAATGCATACATGATAACTGTTTTTATGATCAGGGTATTTTATTTTGAAAATTGATTTCTGGCCAGCTGGATCTGCTCCACTTCTGGTGGAATCACACACATTGTATAGGACAGCTGTGATCAGCTCCAGTGGCTGCATCATAGCCAGAATGTCCAGTGGAATCAGCAGTTAGCATCTGACTACCAAGATTGCACCGCCTTGGTACGTTGTTTGCCTTGTTTTGTGTATAAACTCTGTTTTTTGCAATTGTACCCGGGGCTTTTTGACCAGAGAAGAGCTAATGAATATCAGGGGAAGAAGACCTGAGGATGTATTTCTATACTTTTCTTCTCCCACCACTTGAAATTTTGGACAATTGATCAAAGGTGCGCTCATGGCAAACGAGCCGGCGCACTCATGGGTCTTTGGCAGCTTGGATTCTGCACACCATTATTGGGAATATTTTTTTCCAATGTGCGTTGTGCCCAACAAACTGGAGTAACTTCAACTGCTGTTGGGGAAAAACAGGGACTTTTCTTCATTTGCTGTTTTGTACTTCACAGAGATGTGGTTTTGTGGATTGATTCTGGATTTTGTGCTTTAGCTGCAGTGACGGCTGACTAATAGAGGGCGCTAGGGCACTGCCCTCCCTAAGCCACAAAAATTAAATTCATTTAATAAAAATAAATAAATAAAAAGTCAGGTCATTGTATATTGTTATGATGGTATGCCTCTTGTTTGTTTGTTTTATTTATTTATTTATTTATATATATATATATATATATATATCATAAATATATAAGTGCAACAAATCAAAACCTCCTAATGGCATCAGACAAAGGACTCATCTCTGTACTTGTCCTGTTAGATCTTAGTGCTGCATTTGACACCATTGACCATCAAATTCTTTTACAGAGACTGGAACATCAAATTGCACAAAGGAACCCCCTAAGCTGGTTTAAGTCGTATTTCTAGATCGATCTCAGTTTGTTCACGTCAATGATAAATCCTCCATGATACCAAAGTTTGTCATGGAGTCCCACAAGGTTCTGTACTAGGACCACTTCATTTAGTTTATATATGCTTCCTTTAGGGGTCATTATTAGGAATCACTCTATCAATTTTCATTGTTATGCTGACGACACCCAATTATATTTACGATCAAGCCTGATGCAACCAATCAGTTAACAAACTCCAAGCATGCCTTAAGGATATAAAAAGTTGGATGACCTACAATTTTTTTATGTTAAATTCAGACAAAACTGAAGTTCTTGTAATTGGACGAAACACCTCAGAAACTCTCTTTCTAGAACTTAGTTCCTTTGATGGGATCACCCTGGCCTCCAGCTCCACTGTAAAGAATCTTGGAGTTATTTTTGATCAGGATTTGTCCTTTAACGTCACATAAAACAAATTTCGAGGACTGCATTCTTCCACTTACGTAACATCGCTAAAATCAGACGCATTGTCTCTCAGGCGGATGCAGAAAAACTAGTCCACGCATTTGTTACTTCAAGGCTGGACTATTGTAACTCTTTGTTATCAGGCTGCTCCAATAAGTCTCTTAGACTTTGCAGTTAATCAGAATGCTGCTGCACGTGTTCTGACAGGAACCAAGATCAGAGACACATCTCTCCATTTTGGCTTCCTTGCATTGGCTACCTATAAATCTAGTAGAATTTAAAATTCTTCTCCTTATTATAAGCTCTTCATGGTCAGGCACCATCATATCTAAGAGCTCATAATACCTTACTACCCCTCTAGAACACTGCACTCTCAGGATGCGGGTTCCTTGTGGTTCCTATAGTTTCCAAAAGTAGATTGGGAGCCAGAGCTTTCAGCTATCAGGCTCCTCTTCTGTGGAACAAACTACCATTCTGGGTTCGGGAGGCAGACACGGTCAACACTTTAAGAGTAGACTTAAGACTTTCCTCTTTGATAAAGCTTATAGTTAGGGCTGGCTCTGGTCATCCCTTAGTTATACTGCCATAGGATTAAACTGCCGGGGGACTTCATCGTATCATCATATCTGCTACTGTGGTCATTTTATCATTCATTGTGATTCATTGTCATTTTATCATTTATGTAATTGTACATATGTTTGTGTTGATTTGTCCTGTACACGTGACATCATTGCACGTCTGTCCGTCCTGGGAGAGGGATCCTCCTCTGTGGCTCTTCCTGAGGTTTCTTCCACATTTTTTTCCGTTAAAGGTTTTTTTGTGGCAAGTTTTTCCTCACTTAACCGAGGGTCTAAGGACAGAGGGTGTCACTCCCTGTACAGATTGTAAAGCCCTCCGAGGCAATGTACTTTGTGACTTTGGGCTATACAAATAAAATTGAAAATTGAAATTGAATTGAAATTGAAGTATTGTCCGTGTTTGCGTCAACTTGGGGGGGTTTATAGAGATTAATGATCGTAGGCAGAATGATTTCCTGTGTCGCTCTGTGGTGCATTTAAGAGAGAGGAGTCTGCTACTGAAGGAGCTCTCAATCCAATCCATCCACTTTATTTATATAGCACGATTTTGCACACACCGGGTTTCCAAGTGCTTCACAATACGATAGAACCACAATGAATAACAATATAGAACCACAACAAAACATCAAGTAGATAAAAGAGTTAGAAAACAATAAAAATAAAATGAATAAAAGGCACTAGATAAAAATAAAAAAATAAAAAATAGACAAAAAATAGTACGTAAATAACAAAAGCATGTATGCACATAAGAATCAACCACTACATGGTGTTAAAAGCCAAAGAGAAGAGGTGGGTTTAAGAAGGGTTTTAAAATGAGACAGAGAAGAGGCCTGTCTCACGTGCAGCGGCAATTTGTTCCATAGCTTTGGGGCTGCAACGGCAAATGCTCGATCCCCTCTGAGCTTAAGCCTAGCTTTAGGGACAGTCTGGAGCAGCTGGTCAGCTGACCTGAGAGAACGGCTAGGCATGTAGGGGTGCAGCAGCCCAGAGAGGTAGGGTGGGGCAAGGCAATTCAAGGCCTTAAAAGCAAATAAAAGAACTTTAAAATGAATCCTAAAATGGACAGGCAGCCAGTGGAGTGAAGCTAAAATCGGTGAAATGTGCTCCTATTTGCTTGTGCCAGTTTAAAAGACGTGCAGCAGCATTTTGGACCAGCTGAAGACGACTAATCGAGGACCACTAACCCCCAAATAAAGTGCATTGCAATAGTCAAGCCGAGTGGTTACAAAGGCTTGGATAACTGCCTCAAAGTGCTGTCTCTGGCGGAGCCAGGCGTGTCGTTGAGTGGGTGTGAAACATTGTCCAATAGGGGACTGAAGCCTGACAGCGTCCTCCTCTCTGCCACAGTCGTCAGTGTCCAGCTCCTCCCCCACGACATCACCAGCTCTCCTGATCAGTTTTAATCTGTTGGTGTCTGCGATCTTCAGCCCACTGCCCAGCATGTGACTGCGAAGAAGATCACATGGCCACAACAGACTCGTAAAACATCCTCAGCATTGTTCGGCAGATGTTAAAGGACCTC
>NC_040023.1:13049628-13049833 GCF_000972845.2 Larimichthys crocea
TGTGCCCAACAAACTGGAGTAACTTCAACTGCTGTTGGGGGAAAAACAGGGACTTTTCTTCATTTGCTGTTTTGTACTTCACAGAGATGTGGTTTTGTGGATTGATTCTGGATTTTGTGCTTTAGCTGCAGTGACGGCTGACTAATAGAGGGCGCTAGGGCACTGCCCTCCCTAAGCCACAGAAATTAAATTCATTTAATAAAAA
>NC_040023.1:13051763-13228786 GCF_000972845.2 Larimichthys crocea
CCAGGTAGAACAACTGTAAATAAGTTCTGTGAGAGAAGCGCCATCTCCTGGTCATACCCTGTAATTACACGAATGGGTGGAGTTACAGTAAAAAATAGACACGCCCGGGAGAAGGAGGGGGGTCTCTCCTTTCCCGGGACTTTGCAGGGAACCGGCTGGAACTCAGCTGGAAGACGGCTGCCATTCAGCTGGCGTTCAGCTTGAACGGGAACTTTTAAGTTGCTACTACTGTAGGGGTGCAGCAGCCCAGAGAGGTAGGGTGGGGCAAGGCCATTCAAGGCCTTAAAAGCAAATAAAAGAACTTTAAAATGAATCCTAAAATGGACAGGCAGCCAGTGGAGTGAAGATAAATCGGTGAAATGTGCTCCTATTTGCTTGTGCCAGTTAAAAGACGTGCAGCAGCATTTTGGACCAGCTGAAGACGACTAATCGAGGACCCACTAACCCCCAAATAAAGTGCATTGCAATAGTCAAGCCGAGTGGTTACAAAGGCGTGGATAACTGCCTCAAAGTGCTGTCTCTGCGGAGCCAGCGTGTCGTTGAGTGGGTGTGAAACATTGTCCAATATGGACTGAAGCCTGGACAGCGTCCTCCTCTCTGCCACAGTCGTCAGTGTCCAGCTCCTCCCCCACGACATCACCAGCTCTCCTGATCAGTTTTAATCTGTTGGTGTCTGCGATCTTCAGCCCACTGCCCCAGCATGTGACTGCGAAGAAGATCACACTGGCCACAACAGACTTGTAAAACATCCTCAGCATTGTTCGGCAGATGTTAAAGGACCTCAACCTCCTTAGGAAAAAGGCTTTGGTCCTTTTTGTAGACAGCCTCTGTATTTCTAGTCCAGTCCAATTTTTTATTCAAGTACACCCCCAGGTACTCCTCAACAATATCCACAGGGACCTCCTGGATGGAAACGGGGGTCACTGGTGTTTTCGCCCTTCTCAGATCCACTATTAGTTCCTTCATCTTTGTCACATTGAGCTGCAGATGGTTCAGCTCAGTCCAAGTGACAAAGTTGCCCCCAACAGTCCTGTATTCACTATCATCACTCTTTTCAATACAACCAACTATTGCTGAATCATCAGAGAACTTCTGAAGGTGGCAGGATTCAGTGCAATAGTTGAAGTCTGAGGTGAAGAGGGTGAAGAGGAAGGGAGGGAGAACAGTCTGTACTACAGTATGTAGTATAAAAGCACTTTGAGTGGTTGGAAGACTAGAAAGGTGCTATATAAGTACAGTCCATTCACCATTTGGTAGCAGGCACGGCAGAAAAAGAGTGAGCAGAGCACTGAGTTACACTAGCATTGTTAAATACAGTATATGTTGATATATGCTGACTGCTTGAATTAGCTCCCAGGCTTTGCATCATTCTTTTAAGCAGTAATTAGGTTACCAAACCAGACTCTATATTAAACTCAAACTCCAGATTATTTGAGCTTCAGCATCTTTAGAATTTTGTTTTAACATTGCTTTTTTACTTGAGGTTAGCAGAGAATTTAGTTCCAAAAAAATAAACTTTTTACCTTCTAAGTAGTTTCCTGATAATCTCAAATAGTTTTTAATTCTCCATTTTCTCATCTCTTTAATTTTCATTTTGATGTAAATCTGAAGGATCCAACTACTGTGGTATCATCAGTAAGCCTTTTATTCCCTTGTTTATTTTAACTTCTTGCCTCCTACCCTAGAAGAAGTCAGAGACCATTACAGGGCATCAGCTACTGTGGACATGTTATTATGAGCGCAATATTTGTCTCTGCCTATCCCCTTATCTCTCTATTTCTTTCTTCAGGGTCATCGGTCAACCAATCAGCTGACCTGTTCGCCAACATTTCATGCAACATGGCCACAAATGATTCAACATCCTGCTCTCCTGTGGATGATGGAGAGGGGACAGGAAGTCCATATAAAGCTCTGGAAATGTTTTTTATTGCCTTGGTTACAGGATCTCTGAGCTTTGTGACTGTCACAGGAAATATTTTAGTCATGCTGTCCATCAAAGTAAACCGCCACCTACAAACTGTCAATAACTATTTCTTATTTTCATTAGCATGCGCTGACTTGATCATTGGTGTTTTCAGCATGAATTTGTACACAGTCTACATAATTGTTGGCTACTGGCCACTGGGGCCAGTAGTCTGTGACTTGTGGCTAGCTTTAGATTATGTTGTCTCAAATGCCTCAGTGATGAATTTATTGATCATTAGCTTTGATCGCTATTTCTGCGTGACTAAACCCCTAACATATCCAGCAAGAAGGACAACTAAGATGGCAGGATTAATGATCGCAGCAGCATGGATCATGTCATTCATCTTGTGGGCTCCAGCTATTTTGTTCTGGCAGTTCATCGTTGGACAGCGAACAGTGCCACCTGGAGAGTGTTATATTCAGGTACAATTCATTTTATTTATATAGCAGACCAATGCACACAGATTAAGAGTACCAATAAAACTAATAAGAGGTAACTTAAATATCTATAAAATGTAATGGATATATGAATTATAGTAGTAATAATTACAATCGTGGGCATTAGACCAAGGCACCAAGCTCGACCAATCACTGATCTTTGATCTTCATGAGAATCTGCAGGATGAAAAAGCAGAATAACTTTGGGGAAGAAGCTAAGTTAGTAACATGCATTGATGCGACATGAATGTATACAGATGGAGAGGCAGCGATAAAGAGAGCTCAGTGCATCATGGGAGTCACCCAGGAGTCTAGGCTATATTCAGACAGGATCCGCACTGGAGCGCCGGTTTATCAGAGAAATAAAAAAATATTTCCTGATAGTTTCACAGTGGTTACATTCAGCAAAACAGACACACACAGCAGCAGCGCCCCATCCCGCTACCCCCACCACACCGTTGCACAACACTGAGGCAATACACAGTACCTGATCCTATCTGAATGCAGCCTAAGTAAGGAATGGCTCACCTAAGCTAGCCCTAACTACAAGTTCCATCAAAGAGGAACGTCGTTCTAGAAGAACTTTAAGAAGGATTTTAAATTCTACTTTGGATTTTTACGGCTAGCCAATGCAAAGAAGCCAAAATAGGAGAAATGTGATCTCTGATCCTGATTCCTGTCAGTACACGTTTTACAGGTTTTTGGGGCTAATTAAAAGAACTTCAGTTTTGTCTAAGTTTAATACCAGAACATTTCAAGTGATCAAAGTTTTTATGTCTTAAAAGCATGCTTGAAGTTTAGCTAACTGACTGGTTTCCATCTGGATTGATAGACAAATATATTTGTCTATCATGGGCATAACAATGAAAATGAATGGGTGATTCATAATGATGTTTCCTAAAAGGAATGTATATGTGATGAATAGAATTGGCCCAAGTACAGCCTTGTGAAACTCTGTGACTAACTTTGGTCAGCTTTGTATTGGCTCACATTAGACAAGTGTACAGTAAACTGGCAACTATTTACTGTATAAACTGCATGGTATGTATTCTTTCTTTCTTTCTTTCTTTCTTTCTTTCTTTCTTTCTTTCTTTCTTTCTTTCTTTCTTTCTTTCTTTCTACAGTTCCTTTCTAACCCTGCAGTCACATTTGGGACAGCTATAGCAGCATTCTATCTTCCTGTCATTATTATGACAGTCCTTTACATCCACATCTCCTTGGCCTCCAGGAGCAGGGTTTCCAAACACAAACCAGAGAAGAAAGAGAAGAAGGGAATAAAGTAAGACTATCAATGGAACTAGACCATATTATACTTCTCTGTTCTTTATTATATGTGAGACAAGCTTGGTAATAAAATTATCAATTTGATTTTATAGATTAAAATTACATTGAAACGACAAATAAAAAAAAGTGTGAATAGTACAGCTGTTCAAAGCACCCTCCTGTAAAATACTGTAAGTATTTAAACCCATTAAAGAACATGATTATGTGTGGAGTGGTGCTGAAATCGTATGCACTCACTAATTTCTTTAGCAGGTGTCAAGTAACGTAACCTGTAACATGCTTCACAAATTGCAAGTGAGGAATATTACGGAAGCCCTAAAAGGCCATACATACATACATTGTATTCCACCCGTTTTCCCGTGATAACGAGATAATTTCCTCCGTTTTCCTGTGATAAAGAGATAATTATTTCGAGATCTCGAGAAAACAAAACAATAATCTAGTGTATTAAATCAAGTGCGCTCGTATTACACAATGTATGGCAAATGCATGTAGTCCACTTTATTGGCGGGGCGGGCTGGGGCGGGTCGAATAATGTATATTGGGATTTTTTTTCCATTTTCTTTAGCCATAGTTACTAGTTACTCCTCCAAAAAAGTACCTGCGTTAGTAACGTAATTACTCTGTTGTAGAAATAACTCGTTACTGGTAACAGACGTGGATAAACGTTTTCCCCCAGCAACAATCTGCACTTCACATATACATTCTTATCTTTCATCTCAGGTGAAGTATTGCGTGTATCGACAATTTGTATATTTGTGTATGGAGGCGTCATCGTCTTAGATTAATCAATTGATTGACAAAGCTTTAATTGGTGCTCTGAAAAATTTTTCGGCGCGCGCATAGCGCGCAATAACTTTTCTCCTCTGTGGGCTAAGCCACCCCAGTTTCTTAAACCTAGTGACGTCCCTGTTCTTAAGTATGCTGATGACTCTCTAGTCTTCTTAGTAGGAGGCAGGATTAAGGCCCAGTCCATGATGACTTTGAAAATAGGAACACACTGTTTAAGCACTACTGCACATTACTGGTGCTCCCCTTTATGACCTTCAGCCCCTGTCTGAAGTGAGAGCCACCATAAAGCATTATTGTTTTATTTTTAAGATCCTTCACATGCCCACTTGCAGATGCTTCCATCTGGGCTGCGGTTCAGTCTCCCTAAATGTAGCACTAACAGATACAGATTGTCCTTTGTTCCATCTGCTAATGTTTTTTGAAACAAACTATAACCCTTGGATGTCATTGTGTTGGTGTAAGTCACCCAGGCTATAAACATCAATCAATTATATACACAATTTGGTGCACAATGAACTACACATTAATCTGATGTCTATTGCATAATGTGTTGATCGGCACATTTAAAATAGTGTATAGTAACATTATATGTATGTGAATTTATTTTTTTATTTTTTTATTTTTTTCAGAACTCCCAGTTTGATTAAGAGTCACCTGTTAAAGCAGAACAATAACAATGAAACTAGTCCTCAGGCCAGTCCCCACTCTGCACCCAAACTCAGTCTAGACTCAACTACCACAGCACTGGAAGCTGTAAAGAATGGCAGAGTGGAAGCACCAAAACCAGTTCAGCCACAGCCTCTAACACAGCCCAGTCCAGGACTCACACAGGTACTGACTCGTACAACATCCCTGCTTACATATGGCCACCAGACTTTGTTCAGTAGTGTGATAGCTGCTGTGCTGTAGCTGTTGCTAATCTTAAAAGTCATAGTTAGTGTGAATCTATCAATCTATCAATCCATCTATCTATCTATCTATCTAGGAAAAAGAGAGCTCCAACGATTCGTCCACAGCTTTTATTCCCCCCACAGAACCAAAGGGCAACACCAACAAGGAGGTGATATCTGAGGTATGTATTATTATATATTTTTTTGCCATTCCATGTATTTCCAATACATATTTAGAAATATATTTTCTTTGAGGTTTAAAGTACCAGTGTGTGGGATTTAGTGGCATCTAGCAGTGCAGTTGATTGCATCCTCATCTTAAACATCCTATCTAGAGGCAATGTTTAGACCTACTGTTCTGGCCTACTGTAGAAACATGATGGTTAAGCATGGTGGACTCCATGGAAGAGGACCTGTGGCATCTGTTGATATAAAAGACTCTTTCTGGGTTAACAAAAACATATTGATTGTTATTTGCAGGTGAACACACTAATATCATCAAAAACAATATTTGACAACTTCCTTTGGATAAATTATACACAATGCATATGCACAGAAGCTGGTATTCATTGTGTAATACCTACAAAATATTTCATTTTTGCTTAATGCAAATGGACTGTACTTCTATAACACCTTTTCTATTCTTCTGACCACTCAAAGCGCTTACACTACATATTTCATTCACCCATTCACATAGCCATGCAAGGTGCCAACTGCTTATCAGTTTTAGGAGCTTACCATTCATACACATTCACACGCTGATGGCTCAGCCTTCAGGAGCAATTTGGGGTTCAGTATCTTGGTCAAGGACACTTTGACATGCAGATTGAAGGAGCCAGGGATCAAATCGCTGATCATCTGATTAGTGAACTACCTCCTGAGCCACTTTATTTTATCTTATCTCAGGATTATGGGGTTAGTGTTCAAACTCAAATACTATGCACTGAAGTTTTTTTATGTTCTTTTTTTTTACATTACTGTCACACACAGTACTCACTGTGAATGGGGAACAAAACTATTTTAGAAAATGTGCTCAATCAATTGAAAAACTGTAAATCTAGATGCTTTAGTACTCTTTCTGGACCAGCATTCCAGCACTGTTGTTGTGGTAAGCAATGACTGTTTTCATTAAATATAGTTTCTAACGTGTCCAACTTCATCGACCCTGAAAAAGGTCACTGGTTATAAAAGTTCCTAAAAATCTATCTTCCGTGTGTTACAGGCTGCAACAAATCCCAAGCCAGTTTCCACAGCAACAGCCAATCCTGCTGAACCAAAGATCAACTCAACTTCGAAGTGGTCCAAGATAAAGATTGTAACAAAGCAGACTGGGGACGAATGCATCACAGCTATAGAGATTGTCCCTCCTGTAGAGGGAGCCGAGAGACATTCAATCCCAATCAGCCGTCCAAGGACTGTGGCAAGAAAATTTGCAAGCATTGCTAGAAGCCAAGTGAAGAGGAAAAGACAGATGGCTGCCAGAGAGAAGAAAGTATGTTAATCTGACACTGCACAGGCATATATAGATAAACAAGATACAGAGTGATAACAGATGGATATACATTATATGAAATGGATATACATTTTATTGGTAGTGGAAGGACACAAAAGCGTTTTTGTTTTTTTTTTAATTATTATGATTCCGTTGATTAAATCTAACATTTTTACCGTACCATGATGCAGTTTACATCATCATTGAGATCATCCAGACACAGAACATAGCAATAATTTATCAAAACAGAAATTTAACAAAACAAAGCTAAAATTGTTTTCTCATGGCATTGTATGTTTCTGGTGTAGAGATGGAATGATGGGAAGTATGAATATATAGATATATAATAATAATATTAATAATAATAATAATAATAATACTGTATATGCAGCAGCTGTTAAAGTTCAGTTGCTTTTGTGTTGCAGTCACTTAATTATTGTTCAGAACAACAGATGGCATTTAGAAATGTTCCTCTGAGCTTTAAAATGACAGAGCGTAGTTCTTAAACCCTATTGGTTTGGTTCTGAGAATCCTTCTCATTCAATTTATTTTTCTTAATACTTAATACTTTATTACTTATTACACTAAAGACATCAATAATATGAACTATGTTCAATTATGCTGTAAACAAAAAAAATATCTTTCTATTTTGGAAGCAAAAATAGATGGCTTAAGTTTATGCCTCTGGACCACATTACTACAATGCTTACAAGCCTAACAAACTAAGCGCTTCACAATCTGAAACCCTGCTGTTCTCTGAACTTACACAGCTCACCACTGCATTCTGACTTTATGGTGGTTTAACTTTTTTACTTTTTAAGTTGCCATTGCTGCTTGATTTGGGAGTATGGCAACCAGAGAAGCCACAGAGAGGGAAATGATTGATTGATTTTACTGATCTAGGATTTCTGATTTACAGCAGAGAAGGGACAGGTCAGTGAAAGAAGTAGGCTTAAAAATACCAGCTTCTAAGTCTGATTATCAATAATAAACATGTCTGATATTAGTTAGCAAAACCTGCTATAATAATTGTATCTATTGCAAACAATTTCCTCTAATTTAAGATACAGCCTGATCTCTTGCTGCATGGTGAGATTAGAATACAAAGTGAATATCCATGAATCCATGAAAAAAAACTAAAATAATAAAGCATTATTATTTCTTGATTAAGATGTCAAATTATAGTTATTTACTACACTCCTTATAGATAGCTCTAAGATCTGTGTTCCATTCCATGACAATTTGGCATCTATTAAATTTGAAGTCATCTACCACTTCAAAACCCTTCCCATCGATAATAATTTATTGATGGCTAAATGGTAAATGGACTGTACTTATACAACACCTCTCTAGTCTTCCAGCCACTCAAAGTTCTTTTACACTACATATCTCATTCACCCATTCACACAGATTCATGCACAGATGGTATGCAAGGTGTCAACTCACCTTCGGGAGCAGTTTGGGGTTCCGTATCTTGCCCAAGGACACTTTCAGACAGGCAGACTGGGGAGCCGGGGATCGAACTGCTGATCCTTTGATTTGACCTACTAACTAACAAGGTAGAGCAGGTGCGGTTACCAGTCCTGAAATCAAATTCAATTTATTTTCTTGGTGTTTACATTAAGAAAACTGGACCTACACCAACCAACAGACTGATCTACCCCACATGGTAACTGGTTCCATCATCATCTTGAAAATTTAATTGCTGCCTAGAGAGTAGAAAGGATTACAAGTGTTCTGATTTCCCTTTGTCTTGATCTTTCTTCAATATTTCTCTGTCTTTTCTTTTCATTCTTTAAAGGTGACCAAGACTATCTTTGCCATCCTGCTGGCTTTCATCATCACATGGACACCATATAACGTCATGGTGTTGATCTCAACCTTCTGCCAGTCCTGTGTTCCTGACACTGTCTGGGCAATTGGCTACTGGCTGTGTTATGTCAACTCTACAATTAACCCAGCTTGTTATGCACTTTGCAATGCAACATTCAAAAAGACATTCAAGAACCTGCTGCTGTGCCAGTATAAAAATATAGGTACAAGATGAAATGGGAGGAGAAGACTAAGGGTGGGATGGATAAGGAAGGGGTAAACTACTGAGGGGACAGAATAAGGGAGAGAGAAAATATTGTAGAAAGGTGAGTGACAGAGGGCTGAAGGATCTGGAGAAGAAAAATGGATAACAGAATTTAGTAAGAGTTCCTTTTAAAGAACAGAGACACCTGTAGGAGTGTAGGCTTATTCTGCAAACCAATGCCATCCCTATTGGTACATATAAACCTAGAGGAAAATATGTATAAACAAGGGATTCCTTAACCTGCCCAGCTTCCCCTAAGATGGAAGACATTAACAGAGTGGAAACTTTGTTTCACAAAAAAGGGAGAATGCAGCCATAATATAACATTGAATTGAGAAAAGAGGTTAGTAGTAAATGTAGGAGGAGAAATAGGAGAAAAAAACAACAGATGAATGGGGGTATGGATTGATGAAGTGATACATTAGGCTGTACTAATCACATCCATGCATGATGCATGATAGACAGTAGACTCAAAAGATGGATGGATGGATTTTAGACCGAAGGGATGGATGCATAGGAGTTGTCAAAGGCTTTACAAGTCAATGGATTGAAGCATTTAGGGTGATCAAATTCATTTTATATTATATTATGGTGGTCACAAATTTAAGAGAAAGGAGAAAAGTGCTTCTATCTGTTGTCAAGCTAGATCTGTCCAGGTATAATACACCATTCTGACTGACGAAAATGTATTTTCTTATCTTACTGGTTCTAGATAATGCTAAAATTTACTACAGTACTTTATTACTACCACTCCTATCTCCTAAATAGTGGGTTAGGAAAATGATTCTTAACTGGTTGGTACTATCACAGAATATGCACAAACAAAACAATCATAAACAAACTACATGTCAGATTGTTTATTTACTATCCAAGGTCACAAAAATAATACTCTAATACTATTAGCAAGGTTTTCTTCTACTTAATGAGCTGTGGCAAGAACAAATTATTTGATTGGTATAAGTACAGGCACGTGCCCATCCACCTACTAGCTCAGTCTAGTTATTCAACCAATTTGCTCAGGACTACTCTTCAAGTTTTTGTATGTCTCAAATGAAATACTTTTCAGTAGTGAAGTAAAGGTGCATATATTATATTCCTCTGGCTTCTCTGCCTCAACTGTTGGTGATTTACAACATTTACTAATGGACATACATACATACCTGTACTCTTTGTTAATGTTAACAAGCAGTTAGCTACTTTAGCCATTAATTCATCTATGCTAACTACTAACGGACTGGGAGTTTCAGTCATTGGCGCTCCTGACCATCATAGTTCCTGTACTAAAGAAAAGTTAAAGACCAACACTGTCTCAGCTCTGAGCTCCCAGTCCAGAATGAGTCAGCTAATCGGATAGCTAGATGGCTAAATGCTTAACCAGTAACAACAAGTAAAGCCACCTGTCCATCAGGAGACTGAAGGTGAGCAGCTGGAGGACATCAGAGAGAAGACCAGAACATATTTTCTCCATAAAATATGATACAGTGTCTGATCCATGTCAGTAAATAAAATGATAAAAGTTGTGTTTTTGTAATGTAATCAGTGAGTACTGGTTCCCAGAAACAACCTAATTCTCAGCTTGTGTGTTCTGATAAACAGTAAATTAACAAATTCAGTGTCCTACAACACTATTTTCCAAGCTAAGTTACTAAAACTGTCATAAAAGGGTAAAAAGTTTCACAAGCACTGGGTGCAGTCCCTCGCCATGGTCCTGTGAAGTTGCCCAATCAGTAGAAAGTGGGCTGTTGGGGAGTTACAGTGAACCTATTATGGCCCTGCTGTGGTCACAACAAGCCATTGTAAATAAACATTATACATGCTATTGTACCATATCATAATGTTTCCATGCTGTATGCTGCTGTTAGAGGATCAATGGCAATGCATAAAATATTGCGACTGAACGTAAATATAGTAATAATTGAATAATTAATAATAATTGAATAGAATTGAAATTTAATAATTTCACACCATGACCTTTTGGGGGCTTTTGTTTATTCATTTTTCATTTTTATAAATAATGTAATTTGTTCCATGGATACTATACACCATAGAGACCATAAAACTGACTGCAGTACAACAAATGAAATTAAGGATTCGAAGTAGCATACTACACACTGTGGCAGATGTTGGAAGTTGTAACACTTTGGGTCCATGTTTCTTCTAAGATTAGCTTGATGAGCATAGATGAAGACCATAGTCAAAAACTCACAGTCACTGGGGTTTTCACAACACTTGTCTTTTATTTCCAACAGATTCTCTCTCTCTTTTCTCAGTTTATTCATGGCAGGTTTGGTTAACTTGTCCAGATTCAAATGGGGTCCAAAATATTGGATCTGTGAAGATCTCTACTGTTTCATATATGTTATCTATAGTGTTAAATGTTATTGTAGATTGCAGGCTCATTTATAACTGAGGTGGTTTGTTTTGTATTGTAGGTGAAGAAATTTTGTCAACACAAATGTCATCAAATCCTGACATTCTTAAGGATTAGCACCACTGTACTGTTCATGTAAGTTTGCTCAAACCATACCAGTTTGCTTTACCAGGGAGCTTTATGATTTAAATACTGAGAAAATGCATGTTCGAGAGGCAGTAAAGTGATGGGGGAGAGAGAATGAGTTCATGTAGAGAGTGTGTAAAAAGAGAAAACATCTGGATTGGTAGAGGGAATGAGGAAGAGGGAATTAGGGAAAAGCAACAATGAGCTTGTGGAGGAAAAGTAGGCCATGATGGGAGGAGAATAGATGAAGTACAGGAATTCCTCATTTAGTCCCCATCTCTAATGCTTATGCTGTAAATTTACTCAGACACACAGACTAAAAACACAATAATTTAACTAAAATCATGAAAGAACCATTTTATTAGCACAAATAATTATTTAAATCTTATTAACTGTCTGAATGGCTTTGTAATGCTGCTGTCTTTCTGATATTACATATCCATGATCAGTGTTTGGGTTTGGTCCCACTTGCAGAAACAGTTGTACTTGTAGTTGTAGTTGTAACAAGAATTGCCTATTTAAAGTGCAGCTATCCTGTCTGAGAAGTTAAATGTCTACTAGACATCCAAATAATAAAAAGAACTCATGGTTCAGCAGGACTTGGTGCTGGGTTCCTGTCTGCTTAGGAAGTGACTGCATCAGCTTAGCATGCAACAGGAGCTTGTCAAGACCTAGTCAAGTTCCTATTGCTCAAACTGAAGAGAAAAAGGATGCAAAAAGAACATCATGACATTCTGTTCATCCAAACCTGGGAGTGAGGAGGAGTGACTAAAACATAGAACTCACTGTTTTCTTAATATACTGAATCTCATTGAAGTTCAAAGTGAGTGTGTAAGTATGCTACTGTAAGTAGTGGACTTGTGAGTATGACTTGGCCTAGTTGATTGTTCATTATATCCATACACCCAAGACAATAATGACATAAATGACATATGGGAAAACTATCAATAGTCAAGGTACCAGTAATCTATTAGAGTCCTTGTCACAGCCTGCTCAACTAAAGGCCTGAGTAATAAAGAGCTGTGCTCAAACCTGATTTTTTTTTCTTTTATCTCTTTACTGTCTCCTTTGTATGTTTGTACTAGGACTTTTTAAGTCTTGGCTAGTCTCCATTTTACTCTTTACACTCAAGCAAGTCCAGTTGGCTTTTTGCTTTTTTGTTTTGTTTTTCATTGCTACTTAGTGTGGCTTGTGGCTCTTGCAGCAGACCAGAAAGGCTGCTATGCAGTCAGTCAAAAGTCAGTTCTTCACACAGAGACACAAAATGTATGTAAGGTGATGCTTGTTTTTCAAAGTGTGTCTTTGCCATTTAACAACCAACCATTCCAGTTTTAGACATGTATTTTTGTACTCATTGTTGTAATCATTATTTTAGTTAAATTGAAAGATTAGGCAGAATACGAGGGTGAAAGTTGAGGAGTGCGTTAGGAGGGTATATCAGAAATGTGACCCTCTGAAAGCCTCCAGTTACTGGAAGCTAAAATGAGTGGATCTGAGATCTGAATAAATGTAGTGATAATATGCTTGGGAGGACCAATGGTCTATGACTGTATCAAGTGCTTGGGGATTCCGTTGTTGGAAGCTGGGCTGGCAGCTCCAATTCTGAAGGACAAGCAAGAGAAGCCAATTCTGTGAACTTCTTAAATGAGAAACGGGAAAGAGAGTAAGAGGTGGCATTAGAATGTCTGGGACCATGAGCTTTGCGGAGAACATGCAATAGCCACAATCATCTGAATGGCATGATGGATGGGACGTCAACCTTGTTGATTATGTCTGCAACTGTGGAGTTATCTTAATACAAGGATGGACTTGCAAAACAATTCATGGCCTCACAGAATAGCTACCATTGAATCTACCATAATTTTGAAAAGAGATTAACTGGAAATACCTGTGGATCTAGTTGTGGAGACTAAGTTTTTAGCTTTTGTTGCTTGGTTTGCTGGCATGGGTTGATGTGGTTGTCCTGATTTCATCTGAATAATTGTCTTATAATAGTGAGACAAAGTCCATTTTCAAGATGAGGTAAATGGATTGATAGTTTTTCGGAGGATGAAGTAGTAGCTGAGTGTGCTTCAGGTGATGTTGCATGATCAAAAGAAAAAAAGAACTGCTCTCATGCAGGCAAGGCATTTGGGGTCTAGTTTAGGTTCAGCTATAATGTCACCAGAAGGTGTCTGAAGCAAAGTTCTAGGCTAGAAAGCTTTAAAACTTTACAGCACAGCTGTGGCTCAGGAAGTATGGTGGGTCATCCACTAATCAGAAGATCGGCTTTTAAGTAAAAAATGAAGTTTTCCTCTAGAAAGTTTTTTTTACAATATATAGTAGTAAGCACTGTCCATTTACCATTTACTTGTCTCAAGTTCGTTTAAAATCTGTCTTGAATTGGTAACTTAAATGGTTCCTTGTTGCAGGTTTTTCCATCCCTGTATGGTAAATCTAAAGGTCATGGCAATGGAAACCATTCTATTAACAAGTCTTGAATGAATGTTTCAGTTTGTAATTCACCAAATAAAGGCTTTAAGACACCAAGAACACTTGCTTGGTGGATGACCGATAACATTAAAGTAATTTAACTGAGCTGAGGAGTTATACTAGTACTAACCCTCTCCAAGGCAGTGCAATTATACTTAAATGTATGTATGTACTGTATGTTGAAAACTAATAATTCATTAGTTCATGATTTAATAAGTTAAATGTGTTGTGGAGAAATTGCTGAAATCAAAGGCCAATGGTGAGGTCAGGAGTTCAAGAAAGTGTTCAGGAGCCTCTGATGTCTTATGCTGTAATATTTATTGACACTTGGCCAAGGAGAATTAGAGACAATCTCCATGTACATCAAAAGTGCCTGGTGTAAACCAGACTCTAATGGTTCAACCACAATTAGCCCTAAATGGTTGATGACATACCTGTCACTGATATCGATAAATAGTAGAAGTAAATGTATTTACATCTCATTTCAACCTGTATTGTGTGAGAAAATGTCAAAGCAAAACTTAAAAAGGAAATTTCAGACTTGGAAATCTTCATGGTGACCTGTTACCCTCCCAATAAACTAGCACACAGATATCAACTGATATGTTGAATAGTGTTGACAAGTGGGAGGAGCTATTTTGTGCACTTCTGGAAGTAAAAGTTTTTTGTATTATTTCCCCCATAGGCAGTTTTAGGAGACTCAGAGTTGGAGCACTTCTACAACTCAAGTGGACATTTGAATTGAATCATTTGTGATTCCCATGGAATTTGTTTTTCAATCTCAGTGGGGCACTTTCCTTTAAATAGAATTAAACAGATTTAAATAGAATTTTCAAAAATCTAAACAGGTGTAAGCCCATGTACCTGTTTTTGTTTAGTACAAAAAAATGGTCAGGGAAGTTCACTACCATTTCAAATTTGCATTTTGGCCAGAAATATGCACTCAAAGAGCTTAAAATGCTCTGTTAGTGTAAAAGCTAAAGTTTACATTATTGAGAAACCTGTCAATGTAATCTCAAGGTTACATTTCGAAAATGGATTTTAGGGTTAAATTTTGATGATTTAGCAACTGCTTTGTTCACAAAATTGACAGCAAAGAATTTAAAATTTTAATTCACTGAATTCACTAATTCACTAAAAACTGATAGACAAAACATAATGATCTTTAAGAGGCATACGTTAAGTCTTTAAATAATAGTCTTGAATTGAATGTGGCTCCAGCTATACCTCCTCAGCCCCTACTTCGAGGAATGTGAGTACTGGGGGAAGTGGATTCATTTAAGCTAACATAGCCAGGTTTCAGTAAGACAAAAAAAAAATATATCATAATCTGATTAATTTACTAATATAGCTTTAGAAGACAGACATCTGATTATCCTATTTTGTTTATTTAAAATACAAACAGCCCATAGCTGGTTAACTAAACCACATAGTAAAAAGAGCATGCCATAGTCCAATAGATGATATTTTTTTATGCAGCTGATTGCCCTTTCTGTGTTGATCAAACTCTTGAGTGTATGTAATTGTTTTCTTTACTGGACTGTCCACTTGGTCCCAAGAATATTGGGATTACAAGTTTTACATTTACAGTACAAAACAAAAGTTTGGACACATATTCGTATTTAGTAATTTATTATTATTTCCTTCACACCTAATGAAGCTGATTAGAAAATGTGAATTGAGTATGAAATGAGTATGATTGTTATCAAAGCAAAAGCTACTTTCATAGTTTTGATGTATTCGACAATGTAGAAAATTATGAACATAAAGAAAAGCATTGAATGAGAAGGTGTGTCTAGAATTTTGGCTGGTACTCTCACTGAGGTCTTTGACAAGAAACCCTTGATCTGCAATGACCTTATGTCTGTTACCTGTTTCCAGGAGGTTAAGATGTCTTGACTCTTTGGTAATTTCCATATCTGAGATGGAGCCTCTGTACAGGTTACTGACTTTCTGGCTAATTGACCCAGAAGCTATGCCAATCAGTGACTTCTGGTGCATTGTGTGTAAGTGACCTTGTTAAGAATCGTGGAGCTTGCAGTTTGGATGTGCATACAGGTGATACAGGAGATTGATCTGTCTCTGGTATTACTAGACCTCAGTCCTCACAGTATTTTGGTTGAAAGGCTCAGGCAGTGAGTAGGTATCTCTATATCAGCTTTAGGCTGGTTCTCCTCATATCTGTGAGAATGTACCTTTTCGGAACAGTTCATAATTACTCTTGTCTTTTTCATGGTTTTGTCCTGGGACTGATGCTGTTTGCGTTGTGCATGGTTGCTCTGACATATAATAATTAATTTTAAAAGTGATAAATTGTTATACAGACTATATTCAATTATACATTTCATTTAAACTTCATAATGTTTTAAAACTGTCTGTTTAACTAAATTGCTTGAACTATATGGAAAGTCTTGGCTCTTTATCCTCTTTGGCTTTAAGTCTTGACCAACAGGTGAATTGTTTGCATCTGTTTACCAGCTCAGAACCCAGCTGAGACCCATCATGTGCATAGTTGAGATAGAGATGTTGTACATGCATTTATTTTTGTCCCAACCGATTAGCAAGACATCTCTAAACCACTTACAAAAAAACCAAAATGCTGCTGCCAAACCTTTAAACAAGTCAATGTAACACTAGTCCTGATGTCTTTACACTGGCAATCCATTCAATTCAGAATCCAGTTCAACTTTCTTGGAATCATGAGATCTTCATTAGAGCTTTGCTTGGTCAAGCCCCTGCCTACAATAAAGAGCTACTGCAATGATTTAATGCCAGTAGAGATCTAATGCAGTGGTGTATTGGTGCCTGGTGTGGGTATACTCTTAATTTTTCCCCCATTTTTTTTAAATGGCCATCCAGCAAAGAATAAATGCCTTCTGTTATAATTAGTGACATGACATCCTCTTGCATGTTTTGTTCACCCAAAAATGTGCAAACAGTATTTGCACATTGTCACGTAATGCTGCTTTACTTTAGGGAGTAAGGATCATTATGAAACTAGAAAAAATTCCAAAGAAATTTTGAGTGTGTTCTACAAACCTGTCTCCAAAAAGTTGTCTCACTGTGTAAATGTAAATAGAAACAAAATGTGATGCTGTGCAAAACACTGAAACACCATATGTTATTGAGAATAGCCAAGACAACTTGTCAAATGTTGAAACTGAGAAGTATGATTTTTGGAATGCCAGCAACATGTTTGAAATTGTTAGGACAGAGTCTGTTTACCACTCTGTTTGAACCACACTCTGTAAGTGTCTGTGAACTAAGGACTGCTGTAACACGGAATGTTTTCCTATTCTTGCTTGATGTAGGATTTCAGCTGCTCAACAGTTTGAGTCTCCTTTGTCGTATTTTATGTTATATAATGTACCAAACATTTTCAATAGGTGACAGGTCTGACTACAGGCAGGCCACTTTAGCACCTAGATTCATTGACTCTTGACATTTGAAATACATACAGATTGTAGTTTGCCATTGTCTTGCTGAAATGAGCATGAAAACCTGTATCTATCATTTAGAATTAATGCACCCTATACAATCACAGATGATGGCTTTTTAACTGTGTGCTAATAACAAATTGGATGGTCACTCTCCTCTTTAGACCGTGACATGGCATACATAACTTCAAAGCAGAACTTCAGGTTTTGACTTTCCACAAGTTTTCCACTTTGCCTCAGTGCATCTTAAATAAGCTTTGGCTCACAGAAGGTGGCAGTGTTTGTGGATCTAGTGTTTATACGATTTTCTCTTTTCATGGTAGAGTTTTAACTTCTGTCATGTCTGGATCAAGCGGTGATCTGTGACAATGAAATCCACAGATTATTCGCAATTTTACATTGAGACATTCCTCAACTACTTTCCAGCACAGTTTTCCAGCTTTCACAGAGTGGTGAAGCCCTCCTCATCTGTACTAAAGACACAGACTGTCTCACTGCTCCATTTATACCTAGTCATGTCACTAGCCTATTGGCAGTTAACCTCATTCATTGTGTGCTATTCCCACCAGCTCGTTTCTTTTAGCATTTCACAACTTTCCCAGTCTTTTATTGCCTCTGTCCCAATTTTACAAAGTGTTGCTGGCATCAAATCAAATTAAATTTTAGTTTCAACATTCGATAAGTTGTCTTTGTGTTATTTTCAGTTAAATATGAGTTTCAATGTTTTACACATAATCACGTTTGGTTTCTATTTACATTTTACACAGCGGGCCAACGTTCTTTGGAAATGGGGTTGTAGCATAATCTGTTCATCGGGGATCACAATCAGGATGCTGCACTGTAGCTATAGCGCACCCCCACTAATTTCAGATGCACCAAAGTCATGTTGTCCTGGAACCAGGCCCGACTGTCACAACATAGAGAAACATGATAGATGATAAATTAACAGTAGTTTGTGTTGTCTAATCCAGCATGTATCTGATCACCAACCACCACTTATTTTAGTGAGAAATCAAAGTTCAGTTCAGTTCTATAACTAAAAGGCAGTATACAGTAAATGGTTACCTCTAGTGCATGTGCTATTAAACTACTAGAAGAAATATGTTCATTTTTGTGGTAGAAAGTGTGTTACAATCTAAGATACAGATCTAAGGTCATGACAAATACCGTTATTGGCCAACACCTGTAAAGCAGAGTGATGGGGGACATTAAGCTTGACCCTTAAACCAGATAAAGTAATTATTGTAGGTGACTACAATATTCATGTGGACAGCCATAATGATAGTCTTAGTATGGTTTATCTCCCTGTTAGATTCAACTGGCTTCTGTCAGAGTGTAAATAAACCAACTTGTTAAGATAATTAAACAAAGGAGGCTTGAGATATAAAGCATGAGGCACAAAAATCTGAACCCATGCTACTAAATTGGAAGAATCTTGTTTAATCTGGCATGATGTTTTAACATACAGGAAGGCTCTCTGTAATACCACAGCAGTCTATTACTCTTCATTAATAGAAGAAAACAAGAACAACCCCAGGCTGCTTTTCTCCCATCAACCTTTATCAATAACTTCAATGATTTCTTCATCTATGCCGTCAACCTGTCTCGTATAACTAATCTGTGTTTATTATTAGGATATGTACCACAGTCCTTTAAGGTAGCTGTAATTAAACCTCTTCTTGAAAGCCTACTCTTGATCCAGAGGTTTTAGCCAATTGCAGACCAATATCAAACCTTCCCTTTCCGTCTAAGATACTTGAGAAAGCTGTAGCTAATCAGCTGTGTGACTTTCTCCATAACAATAGTCTATTTGAGGATTTCCAGTCAGGATTTAGAGTGCATCATAGCACAGAGACCGCATTAGTCAAAGTTACAAATGACCTCCTAATGGCATCAGACAAAGGACTCATCTCTGTACTTGTCCTGTTAGATCTTAGTGCTGCATTTGACACCATTGACCATCAAATTCTTTTACAGAGACTGGAACATCAAATTGGCATCAAAGGAACCGCCCTAAGCTGGTTTAAATCGTATTTCTTAGATCGATCTCAGTTTGTTCACGTCAGTGAGCTCCATAAGGTTCGGTGCTAGGACTGTAACTTGAAATAGTCAAAAATGTATTTATATTCAAAGTTAGTTGTGAAAGCCCCATACTCTGTCCTTGGTCCTGGAGATGCCTTAGCCACACATGGCAGTGCACTGGCAGTGACATATCAAAATCTCTCTTACAATATCTTGTCAGTTTTTTTTAGCCACAGTCAGAAAGATTGTACTGAAAAACTGTGTGTGTACATACACTTTGTCCGGCCTGTAATATCAACACCATTTTTGCCTCCAGGTCTGTAGAACTCCATTTTAGTGAAAGATTGAAAAAGAGTTCTACTGTCAGGTGCACTAGCGCTAAAAAGCTGATATATATGGCTCAGTGTAGTATCAGATGGTGTTGGAGAAGCACTAGAGCAACTCTTTCATTAAGCTGATTGTCTCACTAGACTTTTCATCAAGTTTTACCTGATGAAAGCTGATGACAGGTTTTATCTGTTAATCAGAAGATTTCACACAGAATGTATTTTGTCTGATAAAACAACATGAGTATCAAAATCTCATTTTCTGCTTTATAGTTTGGGATGAACCCTGTAACTGAAGCAATCGACTGGAGAAACCTTCAACAACTTGATGTTTTTCTTAATTTCGTAGTTTACTGTAGAACGCTGTAAACTCTTTTTTAATGCTGTATACATAAAAGTCAATGTAATGTATAACACAAAGGTAGTAACCGGCCATTACTTTAAAATACACATACACTATATGTGCAAAGGTCAATTTGAAATGCATTGCTGTAAATACACAACACCATAATTCTGAATATTTGTGCTTAATATATGACATATTGAATCATTCCAAAGAGAAGATGTGGTCCTTGTGTTCTCTCAAAGTGTATGAAGCCTCCCAATGTACAGAGCATGTACTTTATAGTGATCTAAAGACATTGTGAATTGTAGTTTTATTTACTGTCTGTATTGCTATTAAAGGTTTAGCTCAATGGCATTAGTTATGTAACAACAAAACATGTTCACCATACCATGAAGAACAATTTTTATGTCAAGAATACATCCCTACATGTGTTTTATATTGAGAGCTGGAAATATATAATACAAATGCCAGCTAAAGGAAGCACCCACATATAATGTCTTAGTAATATATCCTTTATGTTGAAAATCACCTGTATATATGCTGTGTATGCTTTAAATTTAATCTACAGAGCTGGGCTGCCAAAGGCGCACAAGATGCTAACAAAATGACTCTTTAAAGGGTAAATCAACACTAAATGTAGCAGGTGTTTTGGCTTTGGAATTGGATTCTGAAATTAGGATGCATATGGCTGAACATTTCCACCCTCAAGCTCAGGATTCTTCAAAGGATTCTTTGGAAATACACAAACAGGCCTTTTCCACTATAGGAACTTAAGGTGTAGCCATTGTCATGGGTTCTGCTTTTGTTTCCATAGTTTACCCTCTACTCTGGGGTCCAGTTCCTTAACCTAAATTTAAGTTCCAGGTACTCTCAGGGGAAAGAAATTCAACAAGTGGTTTGCAACATGTTATTAATTAACACAGGACACGTAAGATAAGCACTACAATTCTGATTTAGAAAACTTAATGTGTGTTTTGCTGCCTTGTTATTTTTCACTGTAAACAGTAGATGTAGTATATATATAAATGTAAAAAAAATAATAAGTGCCACTTTTTCCATTGTCTCACAATTGAATTGCCCACTCACCAACCAGACAGAAGTGTTCTGGTTTGTAAAACATAGTGGAGAACATGGCAGAACATAGAGAACATAAACCTTATAGGTTCTTAGAAGTCAAGCTTAAAAGCAACTGAAAATACTCTTTGCCTTTTAAAAAGCGCAGCACAGTTGTCATGCATCAAACTGACCTGTGTGACAACTTACTGCAGTCAACGGATCAAAGAACACAAAAGTGTTCATCTGCTACATTTGTTTTTCTGAAAAACACAATGCAGTAATGTGTTTATACCACTTAATGATAATTGGGTATGGTCAGAAGTGCTGTTAACCTGTAGTGCACCCACATACCCTGGAGTACACTTCAACATCACAGCAGCAAGGTGAGAAGTTAAACCACTGAAGATCAGCAAAAACACAAACTTGATCTGCTGTTAAGTTGCTCTGTAAGAACAATACTTAAGCTGCAGAGTTAGTCAGGATAAATACAGTAACTAGTAAAGCAGTAAGAAAGTAGGGTTTACCTCTTACTGGAGTAAGTAGAAGTACTATAGTGTAATTTGTAAGAGTTGTAAGAATGTAAGAGTAAACCAGTGTACAATAGTACAATACAGTACAATACTTAAAATTATTTCCCACATTGGCCATATAGCAGTGAAACATGTTTGAAATATGGTTGATTTACTCTTTAAAACACTGAGTGCCATTATAGTCAAGTCTTTTCTTTACTTTGGTTTCCTGTAGTGGCTTTTTAATAAAGCCTAAAAGCTACCACTCTGGTGATTGTTTGGTCTGTATAATGCTTTATGGCTGTTTGTACTTTCTCCTATACTTTTTCATGTAAAACACAATTTAAATAGCTGCATATTTTTCAGAACAACATACATCGCCTGACACAATACAGCAAGTTTTACTTTTTAAATGATATGTATGCAGATATATCAGAAGAAACTTTTGTCGATACAAAACTATAATGCTAATAAACACCTGCTGTTTAAAAGTTGTATAATGTGTGTTGTCTCAAACTACACTCAGTGATACACTTAAAATGGGAACACATTTTGCACATACCTCACAATGCACAGTGAAGCTCAATCAAAGAACAGGATGAAAAAAACAACTAATAAATGAATACTGAACACCGTGGTTTGGGAAATAAATCGAAGAGGAAGCAAAACAAAAATGTTATTTTTTAAAATTTATTAAAGCAAGCATCAGTGTTGGAAACCAGAGATAGCCCCTCCCACTGGCAGTGTAATGCCAACACACACTCACACTGTAACCATAGCAACACACATAGAAACTACACACATCATTTATTCCAGTGTCGATTCCGGCAGTGTTGATGAAATGGAACACAGACATCAGAACATGAGAGCTGACCTAGATTGGGAGGAGCAGGTCATTAAGAGACAGAAAAATGAATCAAATGGACAAATATCATATTGTTAATTACAAAAGTTTATGCAGTAAAATGTTCAGACATTTTTATTTCAGCTTTTAGTGAAGCATTTAAATTGCATGGCATTATATTTTACTGGTCAATTCTAAGATGCCTCTGCTACAGATTTCTCCAATTTCACTAACAACTCACACAGAGAGAGGTAGAGAGGTGGTGTGTTGCCATGGTGAAGATTTAATGATCATCATCATGTTTAGCTGAACAGCTCTGTGTCTCGTTATGAGGATGAATAATAATCATCAGATGTAAAACGGTAATTCCGAGATTATACGCATGAGGCATCACACACAAATACACACTTGACACATGCACATACCCACCAAAATTGACTGGGGTACATTTTTTTTAAGGTTGTTAATATGAATGAATATGAATGATTTTCCTTCAAATTTGCAGGTTGTGCAGGTTCTTTCTGTGTGGGGTGAGTTCTATCCTCTGCCCCAACCCAGTATTCCTTCCTCAGATTTATATTTCACCTTTCTGTTGAGCTGCAGAAACACTTCTCTTCTAAGGAGAAGTGAGGAAGAGACCAGGAGGTCAAGCAGTGCCAGTCTCTTCTGTCCTCTGTCAGTGCCATGTACATCCAGCACACACAGGCTGTGTGGGACACTGAAAGCTCTTCATCTGCTTCAACTCCAATCATTCGGGCAGGCACTAGGCTGTTCCACTAGGCTGTAAACACAATTCTGCTGAACAATGTTTAGACACACTTGAGTCGTGGTGTAGTATCTCACAGGCCTTGTGGCAGGCCTTGTGGCAGCCAAATGTGCAGTAGGCCCACAGTCTTATGCAAGTATAAACCCAAACCCATTAGTCTACGCAGACCACATCAGCTTAAAAGTCAAACACATTTTTTCCATTCTTCAAGGCCATATCAGTGTGTGTGACACATGACATGGCTGAATTGCCCTCTGGGTCCATGATGCCACTGTTTGTGGCACAGGTTAAACAATATTAGATATGAATAGAATATATTATTATACTTATACTAGTATTTAAAAATATCTAGCATGTAAATTTTGACAAAGGGCCTGACAGGACCAACAGTAAGGTACTTATCATTTAGTTTATAGTGTTTTAGTAGCACATATTTCCAAAGAAATTTACATTAATCAAATAAATGCAAACCAGCTGATGCTTAGTGAACATGGTCTACCCTTGATACAAATAGAATTGAAAACACTTTTTTACTCTTGAGGTGACTTTTTGAATAATCCATGATTGCTCCTTACAGATCTGAAAACCCTCCTGTAATGATAACACCCACAATACTCTGCCCCTGATTGGATGACAAGTCAGAAACACAACCTCTGTTTGGTTGACAGACTCCATCCGAGGTATGACTGGATTGATAGTGCTAGTGGCCGGCTAACAACAACCATAACTGTCATTTAAACTGATGCCTTAGGTACAGCATAGATTCATACCTTGTGCTGTAGGGCTTTTGTTTTGTTTTTTTGTTAGAACCCTGTGTCACTTCCTCTGTGTCACACAGTGAAATAAGTAAGTGTGCTGAACATGTTCTTCTGCTGCTGGGGGTAGGGCTTGCCCCACTGCCATTTGATTTACCCTAAAATATTATCTTTCAGTAAGCATACAAAGATCTCTTCTCTTCTCGCTTAGGTTATTCCATTTGTTCCAATGGAGTATAGTATAGTCCTTGGTGTGGAATCAAAACCTTTTTTAAATTGTTGACACAGTACTGCTGTAAATTAAATAAATAGTCCTTCGGGGTTTCTATCCTGTAAAATTCTGTAAACCCTGGCAAGCTTTTTTTTATTCTGTCATCCCTGTTGGCAGCCTCACATTCCTTTATTTTGGTTTTGATCTTCCTTTGTTCTCATATTGTCTTTACTTCCTACAGCTGTGAACAAGCATTTTAAGGGGCAAGTGGCCTGGGAGCACTGGAAAGGAGAGCTAGACAATGGCAGGGAAGGAGGTCAGAGAGGGACAGCCAGAGAGCAAAGCAGGTGCAGATGTGAAAAAATGCTCTAGTGGATAGGCAGGAGGAGGACCTGGAACCAGCAATGTAAGTAGAACCCCTCTAGAGGCCAGCAGTGAAGGCAGAACCCTACAGAACCCTGCCGAATCTCGGCCTTAGGGACCTGCTGCAGCTCAGGAGGAACCAGAGATTTAAGCATGGGCACTGAAGACTTGATACAGCTCAGGCTTAGTTGTTTGACCACACAAGCAGGTGATAGGCAGGCTGCAAACGCCCAGGGCGCCCAGGGCGCAAATGTAGCCAGAACCGACGCTGCTGATGCTGATGCATGCTGGAGGTTAGCAGACTTGGGGCCTTAGAGTTTGGAGACTTGTTTTGAAAACTGGGCATCTGGGGCGGGGGCTTGGGCTGAGCAGAGCATGGTTCGAATTTCATTCCAAAGAATGAGATTGACTGGGCAAACTCAGAATCCTCCTTCCAGAAGACAGCGGGGCCCTTCAGTCAGGATCTTCAAAAACAAATTCTGCATTACCCTAAGTGAGGCTGTCTGTGTTCACTGAATCCATGTGTGATCAGTTTACACTGTCACATGAGGAACTGGATCAAAATGCAGAGAACTAGGGGAAGAGCTTTGGCATTTCAAATGATTTGATTACATAAAAGGGTAATCATGTAAAACTTTCTTTAAAGAAATAGATAAGTTTTAAAATAACAGAAAAGGACACAGGAAAGAGCCCTAGTGTAATTATAATGAGTAGGCAGTGAGCTTTGAATATGAATACGAACTTGATTATTAGAAAGAAAAAAAACATGCAGAGAGAAAATCAAACACTGTGACATTGAAATATCTTCTGTTAGTGAGTTGGAAGGGTCTCATCATAGAAAATCTAAAAAGATAAAACAGATTGTATCAGATAACAATACAAAGTTCAGCAGACTTCACAAAGCTCAGGATAAGCTACATGTGTGAAACCTCAACGAAATGTGAATCGGTGGATGAAATGAAGACAGCAGAAATAAATCATTGCTGCAGGGAGCTGTTTATTTATTGATGAAAGCTTTCTTCTCTTGCCTACATCAAAGGCAGAGTGACACACTAGGTGTGTAAGTGTGTATACTGTATGAGAGAGGCAGAGAGAGAGACACTGGCTGTGGAATGTGTGTATGATGCATGTGTTTTACAGAGACAGCCAAATCAGGTCATTAAATTGAGATCAAATTGACATGACAACCACATCATCAAAATCACAGACCTGTCTCCTGTCTATGTCAGTACAAAATTCACATGTGAGAAAATACTTAAAGGTAGCTGCAATAATTCCCAAGAGATTATTTTGTGCATGTGACTAAAAGATAAATAGTTTGGCTGCCATTAAAACATTCACACCAGTTTGATATAGAGCCAAACACTGAACCAGTCTGGTAATACCAGAATTTACTGCTGGGTGTTGCAGTGACTCAGCACCCCTGAGTTGAAAATAATGAGAGCCATGAATGAGAGTTCCACAAACATGTTCCTGCAAATGTTCTGCAATAAAAGCCTTGAAGGCTAAGTTTGTATTATCAGGGCATTGCAGTAACTTTAAATGGGCAAGCAAGAGTGGTTCAAAACCAAGCTTCAGCCTTCATGGGTGTGAAGTGAAGTCTGTGTGGAAGTGCCAAAAACTGCAGTTCCTCAAGTGTCCACTTGAGGCTGGCTGCAGAATGAATCAGTCTCCATAAATCCCCAAGTTAAATTGAAAAGTTCATGGCTGTGTATTTCTTAGAAATCTGAGTAATATCACATAGACTACGGCGACAAATTTACCTGATCAAAAACTAGCTGCTAATGTGAAAGGACATATTAGTGCATGAGTGAGTAAAATAAATATTACAAAAATAAAATCAGGAAACAAGTCAATTAAATTCAGAGAAAACAGTAGGCTACATTAAATGAATTACAATGGGGGATACACTCTGCTCAACATAACTAAGGGTACCACACATGCATGACAAAATACTATTGGTGCAGCGCTACACAAAATTCATGGTTCGGTTCGGTTCGATACTTTAGTGTCATGGTTCGATACAAAAAAGAGAAATTTCCAAGCCCTTTTTAACTTGTAGTTAGATTAAATTACCAGCATTTGTTTCAACTCAAAAGTATAGTTTTTTAATTAAATCTCGGGGTCACACTTAATACAAAAACCAAAGTAGTTCCAAACGCCAGATCTGAAGGATGGTGGAGGATCTTCGATTTCAGCAAGCAGCACGCGTCAAGTTACACAGAGCACCTCGAGCGGGCGGAAGCCAGGCACAGAAAAAGCAAAGAGAATCCGGTGGATTTTCAAAATAAAATACCTCCTGCAAACTGCCGGTTGTAAAAACAGACAAAAGCGAAAAGAATTAACTACGTAGCATACTTACACATGTAGAAGCATGTTTAGAAGAACATACAGCGGGAAATGGCCAAATCTAACAGGTTAACAAAGTCTGGCGGGTTCGCTTCTGAAACGCTACGCCAGAGACGTGTGCAGATCCACTGAGCTTTCAGCACAGAGCGCATCGTCAGAAGTTCATAAAATAAATATAAAACTGCGTATTGTTTGATTCATAGTGCGTAACGAACCGAGACCACTTTATACAGGTTGGTTCAATACAACCTGTACCCCTACAAAAATCAGTAATATTGGCATGCGCCAAATCACAGTCTTGAATGTATTCTCATTAATCAACAGTGAAACAGGTGCCTCTGCACTAAGTCTGATATGGAAGCTTTTTTTTCAAGTCAAGTCAAGTTATCCAGTGTGCAGACCCATTTCTACCTCTGACAGGTAAGACATCCTTTAAAAAGGAGTCATTGTCACTGTGTCTATCATTTTTATGTCTGTGTACAGAGTACCATGGGAGAGTTTTATGTTATACTACCTTACTGAGAATCTTAAAATTGATATTGGGGGGTTGTTGTGGGCTGCTCTGGTCCAAAATGCCAGGGCCGATTTTTTGTCCCAGTCCGCCCATGGCTGGGCCACCTCTGGATTAAACCTTTAAGAAAGAGGCAAAGGGAAAATAGAAACGCGGCGCTTACGAGAATAACGAGTTTGTGTCTGAAATAATGCAAAAAAAACTTACGAGAATAACGAGTTTGTGTCTGAAATAATGCAAAAAAAAAGAAAAAAAATACAATGTCGGAGTATATTTTAAAATTTAATCAACAAAAGAAAAATTTATATAATACTGTAATAGCAAAACTTTTACAGGAAAAAAAAAAGGTAATTTGAAAATGGTGAAAATTCGGGGAAGCCAAACAGAAAATGTTTTATTATTATTATTGTTATTATTATATTCAGTGTGAAAGCCCAGTATTACAGGTGGCTTGTGTAGTCCTAAAGCAAATGTATAAACCTGATATTACAAATCCACTGAAATCTAAACGTAACTATTAATAAGTAATTACTAATTATTGAAAGGACATGCAGTTACAGTAGTGTGCAGATGCTACTGGCACATCCAAGATTAACAAAGTTAAACTGGAAAAACTTTTTATTAACACCAAGCATAGCATAGACGAGCTGAAAAAACTTGCTGAACAGCTTCCCAGAGTAGCTGTAGAGATGTCCAGATACATTTATCCTATGAAAGATTTGGTACTTATGGGTCAAATTTAGAAAATGCCATATTGAAAATATTTTTCACAATATTTAAAAGCAAAGCGTATAATGCCACAGATCATGCTCATGTGTACTGTCTTAATCTAGACATTTAGTATTTAAAGATGTAGACACTCTTCTCTGTTTAAAAATAAAAGTCATGTTTTGTCATGTTTGAGGCAAAATCATTGACAATAATGCTTTTGTTTGTTGGAGACTCATCATCATTTCTAGTTCCTCTTGCCTTTGTTCTTCCTTCCTGGACAAAAGACGAACATAAGCACAAATGTTACTCACATCATTCATTCACAAAATACTGGTCTGTTGAAAAGTAAACACTACTACAAGGTTGTTTGATGGATTACCACCAAACCTTTTGTGTTTAGTGCTAATTAGCAAATATTTACATGGTAACATGCTAAATTAATATGGTGAATGTGTTAATTATGAAATGTGCTAAATGTCAGCACATTAACGTGCAAAGCACTGTGGTGTCAGTACAGCTTCACAGCTTTCATGGCTGTAAACACCTGCTAACTTACAGTTATTGAGCATACAAATACTGTACACAGCAGTGGTGAAATGATTCATTCATGCAAAAATTCACAAAGTTGCAGATAAATTATGTGGTATGTACCAAGATTTGTTTTTTTTTCACGGACATGGAGAAGCAACAGTGAATTTAGTCTAACCTTTGGGTTTTGTCTTGTTTTTTCCATGGCACGGTTTGAAGACAGAAATTGTCTGTTGACAGTCTGCATTATACAGAGCCCTCTTCAATGTTCCTGTTCTGGTCCGCAAGCTAGAGTTTGGATCACACTCTCCCCAACTAGGAAACCGATACTTACAGTCAACTAGAAGAGAGGGAGACAGACAGGAGGCACATGAACACATGCTGTATGGCGGATGGTCCAGTGGGAATTGGTAACTCTAATGAGTGCCATGAGTACTTGAGGCAGTGAAAGCAGTTTAGAGTTTAGAATATGGATCTGAGTTTCAGTGTCAGGAAAGTTGTATTCTTACGTGTTCAGAACTCATCGTGTACTACAATAAAAAAAAAGGTCAGGCAATTGTCTGACCTTTCCACAAGTACATCTGGTATACCTCAAGGTTTTACCCTAGGTCACCTTCTCCTGTTTGTGCACTATATGTTACTACTTCCAACCATAGGCTTCTTCCTAATTATTATGCCAGTGGAATGCAGTTATACATGCCGGTCCAAACTAATGAATCAGTCTTGCTTGTTACTTACTTTTGGTAAACTCAGATAAAACTGAAATGTGTAGCTTCACCAGCCAAACATAAACATGTATTCAAAGATGTTTCTCTGAATGTTTATGGTTGTGTATTCCATCAGAATGTTACAGGAAAAAGTCTTGGTGTCATACTTGACCCTTCATTGTCATTTGAAGCTCACAAGTAGACTGTCATGTCAGCTTTTCACCACCCAATCTACACATTTTCGCTTCATCAGATACTAAAATTTGGATTCATATATTTCTTTGTCTGCCTATTGTAAGTTTTTTCACTCACAACGGATCATTTAGTCTGTAATCTCTTCTGTATTATAGAATTTACTACGACCTGTTTTCATTTTAATATATTCTGAAGTTTGCAGTCTGTTAGTACTTTTGTTCTTTTCATCGTCAAGTGTGTTGAGACATTTTTATGTAATAATGCAATAAAAATTTTAAAACCTCTTTGCTAACATTATGCTGCCCATGATCCAGTATGTTCCATCTGATTTGAGAACTTCAAGATCAAGCTGCATGTGAAGTAGTTTGTTTTCCTGTACTGTAGAAGTGATGTAAGACAAATGAAATAAGACAAATGAGAACAATGCATGCCAACCTGCAGATTAACCCATCACAGTGACACCACAATTTGCATCATAGCTACACAGACAGAGTTATGCTGCTGCACTGCATTGCATCATATGTTAAAGGTTGATGAAGAAAATGTATATTGACAAATAGAAAACTTGAAGCCAGCCAGTATCCATCTGGGCCTAGCCTGTAACCCCTACTGATCTGATCCCTTGATCAAGGTAATACACATTTTGGGGGCAGCGTGGACCTGCTAATTGAGTAACCAAACAATATCTAGGAATCACCCCAACACCATTGTTTAACTCAGTGAACTTTCCTCACATACCAAATGTGTATTTTTACCTTTTGTCTGTCTGGCTCCAACTTCCAGACCTCATGTAAATGTCTACCTTTTGTGACACATCCCCCTCCTCTCCATCTACCCTTTGTTGTATGGCTGTTGTCTGTATAAAAGTGTTCCTCTTCATTTGCTCTGGGTCAACTCACTGGATCAGATACCCTCTGTGACCGTCAGTTCAAAAGTGTGCCGGCATGCTTTAGGAATAAACACACCACCACAGCAAACTTCTTAACTGGACTTGATGATTTCCTCGACAAGGTGCTTGTAATGTTGATTCCACCACCCCAATATTCTTGAATAGAGTACATTCAATTCAATGTATTCATTTTATTAGCATGTTACTCTTTAAAATATACAATTTATTATTTAATTTATTTCCTTAATTTCACCTCCACTGTATCCATCCATCCAATCATTATGTGTGTGTGTGTGTGTGTGTGTGTGTGTGTTGCCATGTGCAAGCGTGTTACCTCCAAATAGTTTTTTCCAGTTGCAAGGTACTTTACATTTCATCTTCTTGTTTTGCTGGTCACATGACCCCTCTCTAAACCCTGCTCCACAGTCCCCGTTGCTAGGGACACAGTTGCCATAGCGCCAGTCAGTGCATTCTGACCCGGACTGGGAGGGTTTGTTTTTCTCTGAAGACAGAATAAAGGTTTATATTAACTTATTATTTCAGACATGCATCATGTCAAATTTTATTTCAGTGTGTAATCCACAGATTTAATGGCTATGCTACATGTGACCAGTCTGAACTGCCCAGTTCAGCCAGTCTGCTAGTGACTGCTGGCCACTTGGACCTGCCATGAAAACAAATTTAAGCCAATAACCTGAGCAACACTTACAAATGTGAAAGTCAGCATCCATGAGTCATTATTTATTGCTTGAGACTATTGGCTCAAAAATTGATGCACCAACCTCCACTGTGCCCATGTCACATAGACTTTGAAATAATTGTGTAAAGGGATAAATTAAATGGTATATAAATCATAATGAATGAATGCCCTCAGCTTCATTGTACATAACAATAAACAATATAATAATATATATTTATAGTAAAAGAAAATATACAAAGAGTGAGAGCAAGGAGGGAAAAAGAGAGAATGTTACCTTTCTTGTTTTTCCCTCCAGCTCCAGTTTTAATGCTGATGAGAGTGACTAACAGCAGCAGCAGCAACGCAGCCCTCATCCTGTACAAACACACAGCAGTGAGGCAATCAACATTAAAAAGGTTCACATCATCATAAGTGGTAACCATTAAATGTTGACCTTCACCATGGGGTTATTTCATGTGAAATCATTATCTGTTCCTCTCACCACCACCATCACAGCTCATAACAACCCAACAGGGGACTTCATGACACTGGCTGTCTTTACACAAGAAAACAAGCACATGCACTGTTTTACAAATTCAACTTTCAGACCTCTTACATGAAGTAAAAATGTTAGGATCACAGAACATATCAGCTACCAGTTATGTTCATATATTATAGGCTTAAATAGCTAAGGTGGTGGGTTGGTGTTGTTATTGTTTCTTTTCTTATTTAATGATGATATAATATTGACTGTATTGAAATTAAAGAAAAAAAAATATATGAGCAAATTCAATTAGCTGATGGAGGCCATGAGAGGTGACCTGACAAAAATCTTTTGTCAAATGGTTTCCAAGGTTAAGAATGAGCATTTAAGCTCAGTACACAGTGAAATGTGATGGTTTAAAGGTATATAGTGCCTCCTCAACAAATTCAAAATTCTCATTTCATTCAGACACATCTATTATATAATATATTTTTCAGACAAAACGTTTTATTCCTGTCTTTTTAAGACACAGTGCAGGGAAAGCTGGTGGAGCATGGTGAGTGGATGTTTCACACACCAACCAGGCTGCAATTATGCACTGCAGCTCTAATAACCTGTCCAGGGACTGGAGTTGAAAAGAACCATAGCAGCATCCCATGAGGAACCACTGCAAGCTTTTCCAGGATCCACCAAAGCAGCAACATCAGGGATGAAAAAAATATTAATGGCAATAAAGCTTAAAATCATCAAGACCTCAGTCAACCAGATCTTTGTGTATGTATGGACAGATGCTGATGCTTTAAAAATAAAGCTGCTGAGCAGAGAGGACTGTGAAATGATGGGACAAATGAGGCAGAGGATTTCACTACACAAAACTACATAACAGCTTTAAATGGTAAATGGACTGTACTTATATATCTCCTTTCTAGTCTTCCGACCACTCAAAGTGCTTTTATACTACATATTTCATTCACCCATTCACACACATTCATACACTGATGGCATTGGCTACTATGCAAGGTGCCAACTGCTCATCAGTTTGAGGAGATAACCATTCATACACATTCACACACTGATGGCACAGCCTTCGGGAGCACTTTGGAGTTCAGTATTTTGCCCAAGGACTGGAGGGGATCGAACCACCAATCTTCTGATTAGTGGACGACCCGCTCTGCCTCCGAGCCACAGCCTTAAGAAATAAAACTAATACTGATGCTAATAATGACCTTATGACTGAAACAACAGATTCCTCAGGTTCAGAGTTCTGGGTCATAGGTCACCATCATTGTGTTCAGTTAGTGTTGATTACCTGTAAACATAATAGAATGGAGAAGAAGAAGAAGGCTTCGTATATCCACGCTGTTGTTCTTCACCTCTCCTGTCACGTGTCTTTCATAAGGAATTTAGCTATAAATAAATATCCTCATTAATATTGTGTGTTCTTTAAAAGGGGTCACAGCATATATGATCATGACATTGATATGTTGTTGTTATTTTTGCAGCACAAAACAGTAAGATGCAGATGTATGCCATTAAACCACCATCGAGAATGAGTGTACACATCAGAGTGAGTGACAGATTGAGAGAAAAAGAGAAGAGGCGAGAGAGACAGCTTCATCCTCATCATCGTTTTAGAACTGAACTATGGCAGTGAAAAAGACTGAAAGACAGAGAGTGTGTGACTTAAAATATGCATGCACAATTCTTGATTGTATACCAGTGTCTACCAACACAAACCCAAGACACAAGCCAGAAAATAAATGATGTAATAACACCATATCTCTCACATGAACTACAACAACAGTAGTCTTTTTCGCTCATCTGTATGTTACATAAAAATGGTTGTGTCATTACTAGTTTTTATCCTGTGTCTGCCGTTTGGTGGCTGTCAGAGCTTCCAGAGAGTAAAATCTCCTGAGCTGCAGATAATCTATTTCTCAAAGTTTCTTACAATGAGAAATTTAAATGAACCCAGTGTTTTTGTTGTTTCACCTGAGACATTTCTGTCTTTGTGTTTTTCTCTGAGCTCTGAAATACTTTTTGAAGTGAGCTGACATACATCTATGCACCAAATAGGGTTTGAACATTTGAAAAACATTTGAAGAACACTTTGTGAATGATAGTTACTCAGAGCCACACCCACACCACTCTGATAAAGATTTGTTGAGTGTTCTGCTCTGAATGAAAAAATAAGGATACTGTTACGGCCAGCCATTATGTGATGTTTGTTTCGTTCTGAACCAGAGTGTGACCTCCTGTCTTTGTGAGGACCTTTGCCTAGGTTAACCACGGCTGATTTCAACCCAGCTGATCAGTGAGGCCTATTTAAGACCCAAGGTACAGTCAAAGTCCTTTCCTAAGCACCTCAACTTGACCTTGACCTCGATAGAAAACGTCAGAATGTCAAGGAAAGATGTGAAGGAGAGTTCATAAGGAGTTAGGAGAAGACGACCATGGTATTCAGAGAATTCGACTGCTCTTACACAAGACTACGTCATCATGTGATGGCGAATGTTATTGACGTGGTCTGTGGTAAAACTACAAAGTTCAGAAGATGGACTAGAAAACGCTTCATCTGCGATACTTACTAAATACTCCCCATGTGCTCTTACTGTGTTGTTTCATGCAGGAAATATAAATGCGGTGAAAATGTGACTTCATTATCTACGTCAGAATTCAAATAATAAATGAATATTGGCCACTGTCACTGAAGTCACATGAAGTGTTTGTTACGCTGGTATGGTCGCGCACCCTTCTGTCCACTCATACAGAAACATATTAGCAAGTTATGGCAAAGTTATATAATTACTCAGCAACGGGAACTTCATGATGATCTGCAGGACACTGGATGGCACAGTTCCAAACAGTTATTACTCTGTGTGTGAACACACTTCATTTTCTTTTATATCAGTCATCACATCTGTCCATATTCACACACTCTTTCTGCTGCAGTCTGCATCACACAGTTTCAATGAATTGATTTAATTAATTTATTTTTTTTATGTCTGGTTGTGAATGACCAAACGGTGCACCGATTTTTTGTTGCTGCCGCACTAGTCACTTTTGTATGTTGTCACCCTTGATGTCACCACACTTAAATACTTAGGGACGTAACAGATATCTAAAGATTTATTGCTTTCCTCAGAATTCTTTTGCATCTAGTATAAAGACAAGTAAACATAACGAGGGACTGATTTCATCTATATGAATTTTGGGTCTGTGTATAAGCTACTACAGTCACTGTTTTAATCTGAAACACTGGCACTAACTTTTTTTTAAAAAACTGGTCAACAGACAGAAAAACTCTAAACTCCCTCGAGTGACTCTTTTCTCTCTGCTCTGATTATCTCTGTAAGCGCCTAGAGGACCGTCTTCCATACAACGACAAAGGGAAAAAAACATAGTAAAATCAGTCTTGAAACCACATTCCAAGCAGACAAAGTAGATTTCTTCAGGGTCATGATGGTATGAGAAGTTATTTCCAGTGGAATGACTGTATGAAGGATAGAAAGGAAAAAATGTTTTCTGTCTTCTTCACTGACTGTAGTGTTTATTGTGATGGACATGGAGTCTTTCCCCATGAGTGAGATTAAAATCGTATATAGCCAGTGGCCATTTTAAATTCTTTTACTCATTTGAAAGTCAGTTCAAATGTACCCGTCAGGTTTACTGTAACTCAGGACAATCCAATTGGGTCAAAAGCAATAGGCATGGAAAATGAACAGTGATGTAGCGGGCTACTGTAAACTGAAATGTTGTCAAATAAAGATATAAAATAATAAAATAATATTAGAAACAATGAAAGGTTGTGAATTCAGTCCCCTTTTAAAGCTATTTATAATGGCTTTATGGTCAAACCTAAGCAATTGTTGTTAAAAGTTGCTATATTTATCTGTTTGTCCTGCACAACATTTCACATGTTCCTCTTCACATTTCATCACACTGTGGCTGATGAACTGAAAACACTGAGTTATTCACACTAAGCAGCAGCCATTTCAGCTAGCTCACCAGTTAGCCAACCTTAGTGATAAAGCGACGCTAACGAGTGCACTTCATGTTAATCATCCATATACTCACTATCCTATACACTGTTACATGAAGTTGGAATAAAAATATTTTGACCTCTTCTCATAAAATGAAAAGTGAAGTGTATCTTGTCAAAACTTTATTGATCAATCTCTTCCAAACAATTAAACCACAATTATTATTATTATTATTAGTTTGGCATCAAAGGAACCGCCCTAAGCTGGTTTAAATCGTACTTTTTAGATCGATCTCAGTTTGTTCACGTCAATGATGAATCCTCCATGCAGACCAAAGTTTGTCATGGAGTCCCACAAGGTTCTGTACTAGGACCACTTCTATTCAGTTTATATATGCTTCCTTTAGGGAACATTATTAGGAATCACTCTATCAATTTTCATTGTTATGCTGACGACACCCAATTATATTTATCGATCAAGCCTGATGCAACCAATCAGTTAACTAAACTCCAAGCATGCCTTAAGGATATAAAAAGTTGGATGACCTACAATTTTTTGATGTTAAATTCAGACAAAACTGAAGTTCTTGTAATTGGACCCAAACACCTCAGAAACTCTCTTTCTAGAGACTTAGTTACTTTAGATGGGATCACCCTGGCCTCCAGCTCCACTGTAAAGAATCTTGGAGTTGTTTTTGATCAGGATTTGTCCTTTAACGTCCACATAAAACAAATTTCGAGGACTGCATTCTTCCACTTACGTAACATCGCTAAAATCAGACGCATTGTCTCTCAGGCGGATGCAGAAAAACTAGTCCACGCATTTGTTACTTCAAGGCTGGACTATTGTAACTCTTTGTTATCAGGCTGCTCTAATAAGTCTCTTAGGACTTTGCAGTTAATTCAGAATGCTGCTGCACGTGTTCTGACAGGAACCAAGATCAGAGATCACATCTCTCCCATTTTGGCTTCCTTGCATTGGCTGCCTATTAAATCTAGAATAGAATTTAAAATTCTTCTCCTTACTTACAAAGCTCTTCATGGTCAGGCACCATCTTATCTAAAAGAGCTCATAATACCTTATTACCCCTCTAGAACACTGCGCTCTCAGGACGCTGGGTTCCTTGTGGTTCCTATAGTGTCCAAAAGTAGATTGGGAGCCAGAGCTTTCAGCTATCAGGCTCCTCTTCTGTGGAACAAACTACCATTCTGGGTTCTGGAGGCAGACACGGTCAACACCTTTAAGAATAGACTTAAGACTTTCCTTTTTGATAAAGCTTATAGTTAGGGCTGGTTCAGGTCATCCCTTAGTTAGGCTGCCATAGGATTAGACTGCCGGGGGACTCCCCCTCCCTCCTCTCTCTCTCTTTCAGGGTTAAGCCTAGTCAGGCACGGTATTGGTTGAAGATGTAGTCACATCTCCTTTTAGTGAAAACTCTACTCAAATCCTCTCCATCTTCATCTGTAAACATACATGTCTCATTAATCATGTCACTAACTAAACTTCCCTGGAGTTTCTGTGCTCTGTCGTCCAGCAGGTTCTCGTGGATCGTGGCTGCTGCTGTGGTCCTGCATGACGTCCACTACATATATTATTACTGTACTACTGTAATCATTTTATCATTCATTGTAATTCATTGTCATTTTATCAGTCATTGTAATTCATTGTCATTTTATCAGTCATTGTGATTCATTGTCATTTTATCATTCATTGTGATTCATTTTGTCATTTTATCAGTCATTGTAATTGTACAATATGTCTCTGTTGATCTGTCCTGTACATTCATTGCACGTCTAAAATCAACTATTAGTGTGAGTTTTATAACATTTGGAACTATCAGCACTATATTTTTTTATAATGTTCGGCAGTATTTTGGCACTGAAGTTCTTCTATGTACACACACACTGATTGCAAACCCACTCTTGTGGTCAAAATTTGTTCAAATAAAGCAAGGTTAAAATTCATTTTGTGTTCAGTCTGAATGTACCTTCAGAATGTTTGTATGGTGCACAATGGTTTCCATGGTTACTGTGGCACGACAGCCTGATCCTGTTTTTTTTCTATAAAGATAGCAGGGTCATTGTTGGGATCATCTTTGCTTCCTCATCACATCTCATCTCATCAACAAGGTGCTGCTCTATTCTGGCATAGCAGACCAACACACATGCCTCATAATAAACAACTAACACTAGAAATTCCTGCAGTATGTTGGTTATGTTTTTTTTTTTAATCTGAAAAGCCATGTGTGCTTTGAGTTTGGATTCTGACCAAATTATTAGAAGTGAGGAAGATTGGGGTTGAAGGCTTGAGAGCTAGTGAATGTGTGTGTGTGTGTGTGTGTGTGTGTGTGTGTGTGTGTGTGTGTGTGTGTGTGTGTGATCGTTGCTGTTGACTTTGTAATTAGGGATTTTGTAAAGCAGCCAAGTGGAAATGACTTTTTATCGGTCCCTGTAAAACCTACTAACTATTCCAGAGAGCCAGACAGACCAAAGAAAGGGGTGGAGACAGCTGAGACTCTGTATACACACATCAGTGTCATCTGTAAGTAACAGCCCATCTACAAACCTCGAGTCCATCTGATGTAACAAATATGCTTCAGTTGTACTCAGTTTAATTGTATAACTGCAACTATATATATATATATATGTATGAAGTTGAACCAACTGGACTAAGTAAGTAAAGAGAGTATTTCAGTTCAAAAAGACACTCAAAAAAAACAGCAATCATTTATAAATCATTGCAGTTTTTTTTGTCTGCATAGTTTCAGCTGTTATTATGCTTAACTGATAGTTTAATCATATTATTACACAGTGATGCTTGAGGCGGAAGAGGGGGCAGCTCAGTTTTGGTGGGACCTGAGCCAGTTAATCTGTTCATGTGTGCAAATGGATGTTATGGTGAATTCATCAAAACAGCTGGATATGAAGGACGTTTTCAAAATATATGAAATAAGAACAATTATATTTATACAAAAACAACAATAAAGACCTGGTTCAATGTGAGGCCACTTGAATGTAATTAATAGCTGACTGGGTCATAAATACTGACTTTGGGGCAATAATAGTTGCCTCTGTCTTCCTCTCTACTTGTCTTTGAGTTGCAGCTCACCAGTCTGTCCTGTTGCCTAGTTTGTCAGCAAAAAAGCTCACTCTCATCTGCCTGTCCTTTCTCTCTCTCTCTCTCTCTCTCTCTCTCTCTCTCTCTCTCTCTCTCTCTCACACACACACACACACACACACACACACACACACACACACACACACACACACACACACACACACACCATGTGCCAAACACTATGAGCACAACACTGCAAAACTTCTTGTATCAGCAAGTAGCAAAAACATGCATTTCTAAAATTTCTAATCAAGCCCTAAAAATAGGCTACAATAGCTTAACATTTCCCCAAATTTCCCTGCCCCTCTCCACAGTATTAGTGCAATACACACTCACACACGACAATGTGTGTGCTTTGAGCTTTACTTGCAGTATTTTAAAGTTGAGTTGTGGGGAAAGTGCTGGGATGGATCTGGCACAGGAAATGAGACAACTACATAAAGACTAATAAAACCCAAGCAGGCAGAGTTTGACATAAACATAAAATGTGCATTCTTTTTAAATGTGTGTTCCTTTTCAACACCTAATTCAGCTATCAGCTATGAGCTCATTTGTTTGTTTGACTGTAAATAACACGCTGAAACAAAGACAGCACTTACTTGTTTAGCAGGCAGTTGTAGAAAGACGCAGGGGAAAAGTTCTGTCCCTCTCTTGTTTCCTGTGTCTCTCTCACTCATGCACCTCCCCTAGCCCCCTGCTTTTGTCTCCCAAACCAGTTCATTCTGGTTACATTAGTCCCATTCACCCCACACCCTCAAACACACACACACACACGCACACACACACACACACACACACACACACACAAGTACAACTTTTGCTTGGTATATTTGTTTGTTGTATGGCTGCACAGCTGTAGTGAGGAGAATTTCTTTTCAGCATGTGTTTTTTTCTTTGATCATTGTGCTGTCTTATCAGACGAGACTGAATCAATTCGCATCTCTGCTTTCATCTTATACCCATAATTTGGACTTGATCTACATCAAGGAACACCAAAGATATAAAAAATCAAGAATAACAGCAGAGAAAATAACCATTTTGAAGCTATTATGTATCAGAGAAACTTTGATGGTATTAAAGCAGGGCAAGAGGGAAAGCCAAAGCAAAAAAGATGACATGACTCATGATTTTTTTTTTTTATAAGCTGGCAATACCCATAATAACCCTTGAACCACCAATTTATGCTGTTACAGAATACATGGAAAAGCAGGTCCACAAATTGTGGTTATAGATACTCCATGCCGCACAGGAGATAATATAGTTTGATTAAGCTTTGTAAACGAGCGTAAGAGCAGTTGGCAGTGTGTCATACTCGTGATCAAAGGCACTAAAATAACCTCAGAACTAAAGCTTTCATTATTCATGAGAAATGAGCCTGCACTTGTCAATGGGAAAATGAATAGAGATTTCACAGGAATAAATGCAGCAGCATACATTACACTGCTCTGCCCTTACGTCTCTCACTAAAGCAGAATCTCAATTCAAGGTACGTGTGTGATTCATTCCATCACTAATGTTATCTGTACATGTTCAGATTGTATCAAATATATATTCAAAATTCTTAATTGGAACATGCTCTATTAGCCTCCATTTTTCTTCTCACAAAGTGTTTTGCAACCGAAGGTCAGTTTGGAAAAATGAACACAGGACAGGATTCTGATTTGAATATTTATAATATAACATCTTTCCATATTTATTGTTATGACCACAGTGAGAGGACTGGAACTGCCTTCAGTGTATGAATGTGTGTGAGAATGCGTGAATGTGACAAGTGTAAAAGCTCTTTGCATGGTCGGTAGATCAGAAAGGTGCAGTCTACATTCCGATCCAGAGTGCTGCCAGGAACCAGGATCAGAGATCATATTTCTCCCATCTTAGCTACCCAGACCCTGACTCCACATTTAAGAGTAGTATCAAATATGGATAACTAAATATATTATAATATAGGAATATACTTTTTTAAACACAACATGAATAGTTTGATATTTTAGACAACAAAGAAATGATGGTATTATAGATAAATAACATAAAACCCATCTGGATTCTCTGTAAATATATCAGGATCCATGACTGGCAAACTGTTATTTCTATGCTTTGTTCAGTGGGATAATTATGAGAGATGAAATGTCACAGTTACAGTGACCAATTTCAGCAGCCATGGATCGATGAGATCGATTAAATACATCCTTTTTTTTCAAACTCCACCCTGAAGTGTAGAAGATTCTCTGGACTTTTTTTTAATCCTTGGCACAAAGAGTAAACTTTGACTAATTGTGGTCTAGTGTAGTCAGTGTAGTGCATTCCTGTTTACGGGATAGCAGCTCCGGAGTAATCAATCAAGAGAAGAAAAATAATCAATACAGGCCACTTGTTCCCAACAATACAGCTGTTCATTAAGTAAACTGACAACAAGACAAAGTGATCAATACATTTGATCTGGAAAGAGCAGTTATCTATCTAAGAACAGTTCAAATATCAACCGGATTGACTGTGCATTAGGACAACACAGGACACACAGCACTGGGTACAATAAATAGGAAATCTATCACTTTTCTTGGTAAGTGGTATTTAAACAAAGTGAGCTGTCCACATTGTATCATAAAAATATTTGAAATACCTGCTGGACATGGACTGTAATGCTTGAACGTCCCAAGAATAATGCACTAATGAACTTAGACTTACTGTTTGACTGTGTCATAAATGGAATGATACTGCAGATCTACACAGCCTCTCAGATTCAAACGTTCACATGACGTACCATTTTATTTTCACTGAATTAATGACACACCAGATTTGTTTGACTCATTGACAATATTGAGACATTGGCAGTTTAGAACCAGGCTGCTTGAGAACATTTATTAAAATCAACTATTAAAATGCTTGTGTTGTGAACAAAGCTGATGAAGGCTATGCTTATGCTTTATCATTAACTCTGGGTTCCTATAGATGGCTTCAATAAAAACATAAAGACCACTTCAGCAGAGAGACACGAGTGAAGATCGATCAATCTATAAATAGTAAATGGTTTTACCTAGGTGGTTTAAAATCAGAATGTATGGGAGCTAAAGTTCATTATGATGGCTTCAGGTTGGACAGAACATAGTGACATTTTCATGATTTCACAGTAAACCTGATCATTTGAACCTTGGAACTAGCTTTGTAGTGGCACGGTAATGTGTTTGCAGGAAGAAGCAGAAATAATGAAATGCTAAATTCAATTTGCTGTTGTGTGTAATCCCATGTCTATAAAAACACAAGAGGAACAAGAAAAAAACACAAGTCCTTAAATATACTTTTTTATTATATATAACAAATTATACAAATATCAAAGAACTTAAAACAAAACAGACAATGCAGGATTAGAAAGACAGAAAAAAATAGAAAATTAAAACTATTTTTACTGTTTCACACCAAAATATTTACCCAAAAACAATGTCATAAACAGAAAAGAACAAAGACTAGATAAGCCACAGAGGTGATAAAAAAAGAGAATAGATCTAACCTGCTTTACATCACTGTGATGCAGTACATGCACACGTTTTTTTGTCGATGCAAAGCTAATCTGAGGACACCAACACATTTGAAATGCTAAAATTCACAGGCAAAACGAAATCATAAAAGTCAGTGAAGCTAGCTTGAGACTCGTGTTTTTGGTTTGCCAATTCTAATATTTTAGGAGTCACTGTGCTGAATTCAGGTCCATTCTAATAATTTACTATACAACATTTAGACACAAATCAAGTCAACTCAAAAATCCTAGTACACACTTTTTCCTCATCTATGTTTGGGAATGGGTCAGAGGTCTGAATGTCCAGCTGGTCACTGCTAGTTGAAATCATTTTCTGATGAATGACCAAGCAGATTGTTTCATGATATTCATTTTCAAAGCTCTTTGGTAACATCATCAAAATTTGTCTGTCAGTTGTGTTGACAAGCAAACAAAATATCCATGGAAAATGTATCTTTTCAAAAAATATCACAATCAGTCCCAGGGAATGTTTGAAAGTGGAAAAACACATGAAGTTTTCTCGGACTAAACTGAGGCGAAGCTGTGACCGTCGTCACACGTGAAAAATCATTTCATGTTTCATGTCATGTAATGAGCGCTGACTGATTTCCCCCTGTGCTCACAAAACCTGGGTGACTATGTCTACATGCACATTCATGTACAGTTCTGAACGGCTGCCTGGTTTTGAACATATGAAGATATGATGTTCGATAAAACATGAGGAACATTGTACTTTGGATTTAACAGGATGTTATTGTCACTGGCTGCTTGCTGTAATATTTCAATTAATTAATGAATTGATCTGTTGACACACACACACACATTTCATTCTGCTGTTATGTCCAGCAGCACCTCCAAAATCAAAATGTTCCTCACAGCTCAGTGTTGATGTTGAGCTCAGCACAGTTCACAGTAGTTTGAAAATCTTACAGTGATCAAATGAGATTTCGGTTGTTGGTTTGTAGCACTCTAATGGTGCGTGCTTCATCTTTAAATTTGGCACAACAAACTATAATAATCCTGCAGGATTCAAGGCTTGACACACACACTCTCATTACTGTACTCTAACGGAAACTATTTGAGTGATAACATTAAGATTTCATCAGTTGGTCTTTTTAAAAGAAAGAAATGGAGTGTGCACTGCTGACTAATCATTGAAACACTGCTTGTGTTATGGTCTTCAGTTTTCTGTGTAAAGTCATCCCAGGCCTCAGACATTCAATCCTTTAGTATAGGCACCAGAAAAAATCTTCCAACTTATAGATAATAATCACCTACAGAATATGTTGCTATGAGTTGTATGGTTGAGGTGAGGGTGATGGAAACTCTCTGTTCCTCTCTCTGACAGGTTCATAACAGAAGTGATGATGGCATTAATGCTCAGTGAAATGATCACAGAGTAGTAGTCTGTCCAACACTACTAGACATCCATGAAACCTGATACTCATGTTCATGAATCCTTATGATTTCAAAACCCTTTGACCTTCATCATGCCAAACTTTCAACTCTCTTGTCTGTATGTTCATGATAACAGTAAATGGTGCACTTTCCATTGAATAACTTGTGGATATTCATGGTAAGACGATGGAGTGTTGGAGGTGGGGGACTGGGTCTTGTGTGTGTTGTTTTATTCAGTTACACCAGCTAACTACGTTATGAACTATGGACTAAGTTTATCATGAGGAGTCAACCTCACCCGCCATCCACAGAAAGTGATTCAGCAGCATCAGAATCAGCCGATTAATTCTGTTTTAGGCCACATGTGGACTGCTGGCTACCTAAGAATGTGACGAGGAGCCAGGAGGAGAGGAACGGTGGAATTGGTCAGAAGTGGAAGTGTGGATTTGAAGAGTGAGGATTGTTCTGGTTTCATAGTTGGAGAATTAGATACAAAATATGGTGCATGTAGCTGCCAAAAAAAAAATCTCCCTGGGGAGCATGCTCCTAGGCTAAACCTCTGCCATCAAGCTCCACCCAATGTTAACACTCCTCAAGATATTTCAGTTACAAAAACCTGACTTCATCTCATGTTTTAGTCAGGTGTTAGTCAGTTTAAATACACCACTGCTTTCCTGAGTTTTTCATGACATGAGTCTACAGACTCAGCTCGCTCTCTGATAGTGCGTGGGACATCTGATCCTACATAACAAACTGTAGAGTCTGCTGACTTTGTTTGATACGAAAGAACAAGTTTACTTCTCAATATGCAAAGTCAAAATATATTCTAATTGTCCTAGTTTCTATTTTCTTGACTTCACTAATAATTCTATTACTGAGATAATCAAAAAGAAAAGGAATGATTCATGAACATCTCATCATTTGACCATATATCTGACCTTCATGTTCATTAACGTACGCCTTAACCATCAATAGAACTGTCATTATCATCATCATGGTTATAATCATTACTAAATGCATGTTTGGCACAGCTTCACTCTCAGTCTGCACTCTGTGCTTTAAGGAGGACACATGTCAGTCTGGAACCATTCTTCCTGTCAGTCTCATGAAGACCAGGAAGAAGACAGAAGGCAGTTTCCTCATGGCTGTCCTGTTCATCAAGAGTTCACTGGGTTCAGACAGCTGTCTCCTGGTCCTCTCTCTGTATCATCTGGTAATGCTGCCTGTTCTCCAGATAAGCAGCCAACTCAGCGTCATGAGCCTTCTCAGCCCTGTTCTTTGGAGTATCACCCTGAGCACAAAGAACGACACAAACACAGATTATGTCTCTCATTTCAACTTGTCGTTACTTTACACAGCATTCAAATATCTCACAACAGTTACAGGCTGGGTCGTTTCTTCTAACTTTTACTGTTTTTTTGGTGATTATGATGAGGGACTCCAAAGGTTGACAGGAAAGACATCCAGGGTTGTCGTGTGTGGTTACTTCATGCCCGCACCCTCCCTACCCAAGAGCCAATCGTCCCCACCCGAGCCACAAAAGAATGCATTAATCAACCACCCGAGCGCGAACCCTTAAATCGCCAACTTTACGCAACAGAGTAGCACAATTGTCAGGTGTGAGCAGTGCTGCGCATTCGAAAAGCTGATCCTGCTGGTGGGAGCAGCTAGAAGCTGTCAGAGTGCTCTCTTTCTCCTCCGCCCACAGCAGTGGGAAGATCTAAGCTAAATAAACAGCCAAACAGTTCCAAATGTGTGTTTTATTGTTGAACAGCAGCAAAACACGTAATCCGTCATACGCACACACACACACACACACACACACACAGGAACGATGTATCCTTTGCATCTTAACAGTGATCTAAATAAACATATACAGGCTTTTTAATCCAGTGTTTGGCTGCACTGTCAGACTACGGTTCCAAGATTGAGCCTGTTTCACCACTTCCACTCTACTTTCCACTAAGCTGTGCAGTAATTATGCTACAGGTGTTCAATTCTAAATGAAGCTGCACTATATGCTTTACAAGATCTATCGGTGAGGATGAAAAATTCTACACACGAGTCAATGCAGGGAAGCTTGCAAACACTTTAATGCTCTTGGTCAATGTTCATAACAGAGTACAGTCATCACTGAAGAACCTGGTTATTATCTCTGAATAACAGTCATTAACAAATGATACACAGACTTCCATAACTTCATAAGTCACGAACCACAGCAGTGTGTCCAAACCGTGTTTAGCACTTTAGTGTCCTCTCAAAGTTCTGTTGTTGTTTTGTGTAATTACAGTATTTGCTTTCTACATGTTTGCATGCGAAATGCCAAGAGTCAGCACTCTACCTAAATCTGAAGAACCAGGAGAAACAAAAAGCGACGCACGACAGAAAGAAGACGTTTCCCCTGATGATGCTTGTTTGTACAAATCAAAACAGAGCCTGTTGTCTGCATCATCTGTGGAGGTTTCTGCTTGTTCCTTCCTGCTATATTAAAAACCGATCAGTTGACCAAAGAGCGCATGTTCGTATCTACAAGGCTATGCTGAATCACTCCAGAGTTTAATTAGTTTAGTCCAGTGTGTGTGCGTGAGTGAGTGAGCTTTATATCAAAGAGACCAATCACAAACAAACTGCTACCAAAGCCTCCAGTTTACACGAAGCATCCTGAGAGAAACTCTAAGTAATGCAGTAAGATGCAGAGATGAAACAGAGTACTTTATAACCTATGTCAAAATCATCGTCTTCTCTTCTCAAGGCATTTGTCCATTTTGATTTATTGCACTCTCTCTCTCTCTCTCTCTCTGTCTGTCTCACACACACACGCACACACTCTCTCTCTCGTCTGTCTTACATACACACTCACTCTCTCTCTCTCGCTGTCTATCTGTCTCACACTCTCCATTCTTTCCCCTCTCTCCCTCTCTGTATCTAGGTCATAGCCGAACTTAGCCCGTTAGGAGCTTTTTCTGCATGGTTGAAACCTCCATGGAAAACTGAACAAAAATGAAAGAAGATGCATATTTGAGACTGACACACACACACACACACACACACACACACACACACACACATGCGCATAAACACCAAGAGAAAGCCACAGTGGTTTCACAGTGACTTTATCAGAAAACCCAACCTTTTCTTGTGCGTCCACAGTGCGCACTGTGCCATCCATTTAGCCAAGCAGCAATCACAGCCGAGTTACGAAGTCAATGCAGCAGAGCCTTCAGTCACTATGTATGCCATGAAATGCTCATGCTAAAAGGCTATTCACATGTTGTCATGTTTATTTGGATAGAAAAAAAAGAATCTTAGACATTTCATAACCAACCTATACATGCCAGCTCATCCTGGGCTCTTCAAAAGGTGCTCACATGCCAGATGGGATATATAATGCCCTTAGCATTTCCTGGTATGCCAGTGGGAACTGTTGGAGAAGCTTCTAGGGGAGGCATCTAGCAGGCACCCTAATCAGATGTTAGAACCTCAGCTGACACCTTTCAATGCTCCTTCTGAACATCGAGGTTCCTCACTTCATCTCCTACCTACAAGGGAAACTCATTTCCACCACTTGTGTTTGTAATCTCCTGTTTTGTGTCACTGCTTAAAGTTCATGACCACAGGTGAAGGTTGGAATGTAGACTGAATGTTAAAGTTCACACACAGCTAGCCCGCAGGCACACTGACCTCCATATGGCATTGAACATAAACGCACACTATCTAGGGTTTTCAGTGTTTCAGGGAGATTCTTAGACACCCTGTCCATTCACAGAGGGCGTGTGTGCCCGGTTCAGAAGTTTCTCAAAGTGACAATATTCCAATTCAGAGCATTTAGAAATAATAATTAAAAGCCTAAAAAGAGAGATATGTTTAGGAGCATTTGTCTGATTGGCAGTGATTGCCGCTTATCATACTCAGCCACAAATTCCACTTGCTTACCTGAGCTCAGATCTGCATTCTGTCCTGCTTTTTGTGGCTGAAGCGACTGACAAAGATAGTAATGTCTCTGGAATTGGATCATTGTTGGAAAATGATTGCAACAATATTTTAAAGTAGAGGAAACTCTAAGAAGAACAAAGCAGTTTACCTATTATAACATTACATACACTACATACATTACATTTACTTTCTTGAAAGGTATCGTATATCTGTTAAAGAAATCTCTGACACACAGTATCTGTGTGAGTCGGATCTGTGTTTGTGAATGAGGAAAATAGCTGTTTGAAAATGAGACCTTCAAATTGGCAGGGTATTTAGAAACAGTAGAAACCGACTGCCAGTAAAGTGTTTGTGATATTATGTATCCTGATGTGTAAATGTTCTATAAACGTTGGACAGAACTTACCTGTAGGTCTGTTTTCATCAGTGAGGCTCCTGCTTCTACCAGATAATGACAGATGGTCCTGTGACACAGAGATGCAGCTCGATGAAGAACCGTCTCCCCACTGGTGGTCCAGAGTACAGAGATAGAGAGCGAGCATGAGATAACAACATCAGACATCTTCTGGGAGTCAAGCACCACCACCAAGTTCAGGCACCCCACTGATTCTGTTTGGTTTCTTATGTTTATTCTCTTTAAAATTTGGTACACTTGCTACGATGCCCAGCATATATAGACAGACCGAGATCTAGTGGAACATCATCAAAGCTGGGGGCTCACAGGACAAAGCTTTAGGATTGTACACTTTCTCAGCCACACTGTGTCACCTATCAGTCCATGAAAAATGATTGTCATAGATCAACTATCCAAGGATTGAAAGAAAATCAACAACAAAACACATTGAAGATGTTTTACCCTTACATCTGTTTGATCTGTTTGAATTGTTGAAACGTTTAGACAAGAAAGAACCATGACTGCACTTACTGCAGTTTTTCTGTGACATCCAGTAGATCACTCGGAGCTGAAAAACAAACAGATGGGAGATTACTGTTGAGAGACATGGCACATGGTCAACAGCACATTGCATCAGCCTACTGTATGCATTTATTAATTCTGCTCATCACAGTAAATGGTACCTACATCATGCCTTTCTAGTCTTCTGACCACTCGCTTTGACACTAGATATCTCATTCACTCAGATACTGACACAATCACACACTCACACACACTCATATACTAATAGCATTGGCTGCCAAGTTGAGATGTGAGATGGTGACAAATAACTAGAATGTCCTTCATATACTTACAATCATGTCGTAATGCGTAAGAACAGATTAAGTGATAAAAATATTGATTGAGAAATATCACATCTGCAACAATTAATTGATACTACCACATAGCAGAACACTGATCTCGTAATTTACCACTGTTATAACCTTCACAGTGTGCAAAACATCCTATGACAGTTCAACCTAGTGTTCAAAGAATTAAGTTGATATGCAACTGTTGTGCAATAGTTATTTCCTGTGCGTGGTAGTGTGATGCTTTATAGCAAGTGTGTGGTTAGGGGTTTTACGGCCTTAAAACATGTATGATAATTGTACTTACTTCGCGGATTTCGTTTACGCCCACTGCGTCTGTCATGAAACAGGCAACCTGCCCTAGCAACCTGCCGTAACTAATGTATACAGCAGCGCAGATCTGCCGCTGATGTGCATTCACATTCATATTCATATTTGATATTTGAGCCGACCTTGTTTGGTTTTATTTTTTTCATTTAATGAAAAATATTTGTTCACGTTGTCCGTTACAAGAGGGACACAGGACACTTTTACTTTCCACAGGTTACAGCGCACGCACGTGCCAATTAGTGTTCCAACCTGTGCGTCAAGTAAAGAGACTGCGAGGATGTTCTGGCTGCTGTTTTGTCACGTTACTTATCAGCTACTTTTCAATAAATGTTATAAACATATACATAGGTGTGAATCTGATGAAATTGTTTAATTTTGACAGGAACATGTAGGTTTATAAAAAAGATATTTAATTATAATTATATAAGATATAATTGAGATATATATATATCTATTAAATTAGCTAATATTTGAATATATAGTAGCTATGATATAGAAGTAATATCTATATCATATCTATATAACTCCCCAATATACCTACATACATACATACCTCTATCCCTACTACATACCACATACCTCACAATAATTATAGATTCACAACATCCCAGGATTGAAAGAAACGTCACACAAACCAAACACAATTGCAGATGTTTCTTCCCCCTTCCCCTATCCCTCCCTCTCTCGCTCCATCTCTTATCTCGACTCCTCTCTCTCTCTATCTAGCTCTACTCTCTCTACTCTGCCGATTCCTCTCTGGCTATCTCTCTCTCTCTCTCTCCCTCCTCTCTTCCCTCCTACCCCCGCTCTCGCGGGCCAGATTAATTTGGCTGGCGGGCCCGTTTTAGGACCCAGCGGGGGCCGATACTTGTAGATGCCAGACCCCTGCTTTTATGTGCCACGCGGCCTTCCGACGCGCTTACACCGGAGCGTCCAGCACCCATTGCAGCACTCCGTTGTGGGTTTTGGTCCACCGCTATCCGGTTTTGGTGCACCATCTCACGTACACACCATGCAGCTTACCCCGCCCCCTGGTTTATTCTCACAGGATGACTCTATATCGTTCATGTTAATTGTCAATTCACCCCTGGCATGGTAGCTTTGCGGCCTTCCCAGTGTCCAGGATGTACGCTGCCCTCGCTTTGCTTCCTGTAACTGCCCCCATAAGTGCAATACAACTGCAGCCTGATAGGTCCAGTGTCGGTGAAGTCACGGACTCCCCTTCCGGGCAGCTTCCTAGCAAACTTTTTGGTGAAATGGAGGGTTATGAGCTTTAGAAACACCGATGAACAACATTCTAGTCGACTGTATATGTGTTTGAGGCAGTTAAAATCAAAAGCAGGATCGAGCAATATCTTTCTGTACTCCTCCCGGTGGGCACTTTGCGCATTCAGTTTGGCCAGTAAAGTCAGAGCCAACAAGCAACTTCATTAGATTCTGGGTTTGTATAACCTGTTTGATGGAAATCCCGCAAATATCGACTCTATTCTGTTAGCTTCTGATTGTCTGTTATCCTAAACAACTTCCTCCACAAGCACCGAAGGCGCTTTCCATGCATTGTTACCCGTTGGCTAGGTTGTTTTGGCTCATGTTGTTTTCTTGGTTTTTAAAACCCAAACCTGAATGAGAAATCCCACAATCCACATACACTATACAACTGAGGAAATGACGTTTTTTTACTATTAAGTCTGTGAAGAGTTGTAAAACAGCTCTTCACATCTGTTAGAATGAATATCAACATTGGTGATACAATGGATAATGATACTCAACTTCTTCACATCCATCCTGTTCTATCCACACACTGCAACACATTTCTAGATTTGAGAAGAGAGAGAGAGAGATAAGGATTCATTTGCTAAGTGCAAAATACACAACAAAAAAAACTCAAATCTGGCTAAACGTAACCCAAAACAGACCAAAAGTAAAGAAAAAAGAGAAGATGATCTGAAGCCCTATTTGTATGCTGCAGACAAACAACAAAGGGTCCTCAGCGGGTGGTAAGAGCGACAGTTTTGATTGGTCCATGCTTGTACACTTCTTCAGCCGCTTTTAAGACACTCCAACTAATGTTCCATTCACACCATTCCATCCAACTGGCAGGGCCCTGGTTACCACCTTGCAAGACAGGTCGTATATTCAGTGAGAACACATTCAAGACAAATTTGGGATTCAGTATCTAGCTTGCCCGGATGACCATAAAGACGGGGGGGGGACTACCCGAAACATCTGATTAGTTGAGGGACCTTGCTCTGTTGGTGTGGCCTTCTCTGTGAGCTGTTTGTTTTTGAGAGGTGCGGATTTCAATTTCAGTTTTCTTCACCTTCATGTTCTGATAGACAGTCACACTCGAACATGGTAATTCCTGGTTGAATAACAGTAAAAGCAAGTTTAGGACTAAAACGTTTAAGAAAGCGTGGGAAGGGGCCTGATGCAAGCACCAGGATTAAATTGGCGTCGTGGTAATCCAAGTCTTCTCACATAATAGAGCAGAATGCAGAATTTTTTCTGACCAAGGCCAAGGCAAGGTAAGTTTTATTTGTATAGCACAATTCGTACACCAGAGCGAAATTCATAGTGCTTTACCAGGCAGGAAAAACATAATGGAACATAATACAGCACATAGCAATAGAAATAAAACAATAACAAAAGAGAGAACATTCATTAAAACACATCAGAATGTCATTTAAACCAATTAAAACAGCAAATGTTGAAACTATTTAAACATTAAACCGAATCAACAGAGTATGATATAAAATGATTTCACAAAGAGTCTCAGCCATAGCACATGAAAGAGAAAAGTTTGTTAACTGGATGCAAACAAGTGCTAAGAGTTGGGGGACCAGTCTGTGCACGCTGAGTTGTGGTTGAGTAATTGTGTAGTGGGGTGGTTGTGTTGTGTGATTGATCAAGGTTTAACACTGTTGGCCCAGTTGTGGGTAATAGCACTGCACTCAAATCAGAACTTATCAGAGACTCAGCAGATATAACAATACTGTGTGTCAGATTTCACCACACAGCTAGCCCGCAGGCACATGACCCCTATGGCATATTGAACCTAAACGCACACTATCTCGGGTTTTCAGTGTTTCGGGCGATTCTTCGGACACCCTGTCCATTCACGAGGGAGGTGTGCCCGGTTTCAGAAGTTCTCAAAGTGACAATATTCCCATTCAGAGCATTTCGAAATAATAATTAAAAGACTAAAAAGAGAGAGATATGTTAGGAGCAATTTTCTGATTGGGCGTGATGCCGCTTATCAACTCAGCCACAAATTCCACTTGCTTACTGGAGCTCCGCTCTGCATTCTGTCCTTGCTTTTTGTGGCTTGAAGCGACTGGACAAAGATAGTAATGTCTCTGGAAATTGGATCATTGTTGGAAAAAAATGATTGCCAACCAAATATTTAATTTTTTTAGTAGAGGAAACTCTACGAAAGGAACAAGCCAGTTTACCCTATATAACATTACATACACTACCTAATTTGTGTATATTTACTTTCTGTAAAGGTATCGTATATCTGTTAAAGAACTCTCTGACACACAGTCTCTGTGTGAGTCGGACTGTGTTTGTGAATGAGGAAAGGAGGAAAAGAGCTGTTTGAAAAATGAGGACCTTTCAAATTGGCAGGGTATTTAGCAAAAGTAGGGAAAAACCGACACTGCCAGTAAAGTGTTTGTGTATTATGTATCCTTGATGTGTAAATGTTCTATAAACGTTGGACAGAACTACTGTAGGTCTGTTTCATCAGTGAGGCTCCTGCTCTACCCGATCATGACAGTGGTCCTGTGGACACAGAGCTGCAGCTCGATGAGAACCGCTCCCACTGGTGCGTCCAGAGTTACAGATGATAGCGAGCGAGCATGAGATTACCAAACATCAGAACTTCTGGGCGTCAAGCACCACCACCAAGATCAGGCACCCCACTGATTCTGTTTGGTTCTTTATGTTTATTCTCTTTAACAATTTGGTACAACTTTTTTGCACGATGTCCCAGCATATATAGGACAGACCGAGATCTTTTGAACATCATCAAAGCGGGGCTCACAGGACAAAGCTTTAGGATTGTTACCTTTCTCAGCCCCACGTTTCACCTATCAGTCCATGAAAAAAAATATTGTCATAGATCAACATCCAAGGATTGAAAGAAAATCAACAACAAAAACACATTGAAGATGTTTTACCCTTCCATCTTTTGATCTGTTTGAATTGTTGGAAACGTTTTTTTAGACAGAAAGAACAGACTGCACTTACTGCAGGTTTTTCTGTGACTCCATCAGTAGATCACTCGGAAGCTGAAAACACAAACAGCTTGGGAGCTTACTGTGAGAGACATGGCACATGGTCCAACAGGCAATTGCATCAGCCTACTGTATGCATTTATTATTCGCTCATCACAGTAACTGGTCCCCTACATCCTGCCTTCTAGGTCTTCGACCAACTCGCTTTGGACACTAGAGATTCTCATTACTAGATACTGACACCAATCACACCACTCAACACACGCTATATAAAAACTAATGCATGGCTTCCAAGTTGAGATGTGAGATGGGACAAATAACGAAATGGCCTTCATATACTTACAAATCAGGGTCGGAATGCGTAGAATCAGATTAAGTGATAAAAAGAGGGATGGAGAAATATCACAGCGCAACAAGTTAATTGAGACCTACACAGAGCAGACATGATCTCGGAATTTAACCACTGGGATAAACCTGCACAGTGTGCAAAACATCCTCTGACCGTTTCAACCTAGTGGTTCAAAGAATTAAGTTGATATTGACATGTTGTGCAATAGTTATTTCCTGGCGTGGGTAGTGTGATGCTTTATGCAAGTGTGTTGTTTAGGGTTTTACGGCCTTAAAACATGTATGATAATTGAACTTACTTCGCGGATTTTCGTTTACGCCCACTGCGTTCTGTTCATGAAACAGGCAACCTTGCCCTAGAACTGCCGTGCACGAAGGTATGACAGCCAGCGCAAACTGCCGCTTGCTGTGCATTCACATTCATATTCATATTGACCTTTGAGCCGACCTGTTTGGTTTTATTTTTTTCATTTAATAAACACATTTGGTCACGTTGTCCGTTACAAGAGGGAACAGGACCCTTTATTTTTTTTTTTCCCCCCCCCACCAAAAGGGGTTACCGCGCACGCAGTGCCAATTAGGTTTCCAACCTGTGCTCACGTAAGCGGCCTGCGAGGATGTTCTGGCTGCTGTTTTGTCACGTTACTTATCAGCTACTTTTCAATAAATGGTGTGACATCTGTGATGAATGAAATTGTTGTATTTTGACAGAAACATGAGGTTTAAAAGATATATTTAAATCTAGATCTCTTATATATATCGAATATATATATATATATATATCTTTAAATATATATAATATATATATATATATTATATATATATATAATATATTACACATAACATACCTACATACATACATATATACATACACATACATTAATACATATATATATAGATCCAACTTACCAAGGATTGAATTGAAAGACCACTCAACAACAAAACAATTGAAGATGTTTTACCTTACCCTTACATACATATATCTATACCTATATATATATATTATTATTATATATATATATATATCCTATCTATATATATATATATTAAAATAAATCAACGTCATCTAGCGGGCCAGATATAATTTGATGGCGGGCCAGTTTTGGCCCGCGGGCCGCTAATTGCCGACCCCTGCTTTATAGTGAAAAGAGACTTAAGAGAGATTAAAGGAGAGTACAGCACACTTGATCTAGAGTTGTGTTTTGTCCAAATCTAGTCATGTTTTGTGCAAAGCATCTAAAGTTACACAAAATGAGCTCTTACAAAAGCACCATGGTTTATTCTCAGAGGACTGAATCTTCGTTATATGTTAAATTGTAATTCAAAATGCATGTTAGTTTGCTGAAATTACCATTGTCCAGGATGTACCGGACCATCTCTTTGCTTCCTGTACTGACAGCATAGTGCAGTAAACTGCAGCCTGATAGGTCCAGTGTCGTGAGGTCTGCTCCCTTCAGGTGCAGCTCCTGCAGCTTTTTGGTGAAATGGAGGTTATATGAGCTTTAAAACAAGATACAAACATTCTGACTGTATCAATTTTGAGCATTAAAATCAAAAGCAGGATCTGCAATATTCTTTCTGTCTCCCTGGGAACTTGTGCGCATTCAGTGTGTCCAGTAAAGTCAGAGCAACATTAGCATTCATTTAGATTCTTGTTTGTATCAACCTGTTGAATTGAAAGTCCAATATCGACTCTCTTTTAGCTCTGTGTCTGGTATCCTAAAACTTCCTCCAACAATGCACCTAATGCGCCTTCCATGCATTCTGTACCGTTGCTATGGTTTTTGCTTCATGTTGTTCTTGTTTTAGCCAACCTGTGATGATAAATCCCACATCCACAGACACTATGACAACTGAAGATGGACGTTTTCTTTACTTTAAGTCTTGTGAGAGAGTTGTAAACAGCTCTTCACATCTGTTATGAATGAATATCAACATTGGTGATACATTGGATAATGATACTCACCTTCTTCACATCCTTGTTCTTCACACACTCAATCAACATTTCTAGTTGAGAGAGAGAGAGAGAGAGAGAGAGAGGATTCATTTCAAGATGCAAAATACACAAAAGAAAACTCAAATCTGGCTAAACTGTAACCCAAACATCAGAAGAAAAAAAGAGAAGATGATCTAGTGCCCTATTTTCATGCTGCATGCACAAACACAAAGGGTCTCAGGGTGGTAAGGCTGACATTTTGATTGGTAAATGGACTGTACTTATATAGCGCTTTTACACTACATATCATGTTCCATTCACACACATTCATACACTGAGGGCACTGGTTACCATGCAAGACAGGTGCTATTTCATTTGAACACATTCACACAATGTGGGATTCAGTATCTTGCCCAGGATGACTATAGACGGGGGGGCGGACTACCAATCATCTGATTAGTGGAGGACCTGCTCCTGTTGGTGGCCTCATCTGAGCTGTTTTTTAGAGGATTGCGATTTCAATTTCAGTTTTCTTGCACCTCATGTTGTAGACAGTCACATCACATGGTAATTCATGTGATACAGCAATTTAGGAATAAAACTTTAGAAAAGTTGGAAAGGGGCTGTGAAGCACAGGATTAATGGGCTCTGGTAATCCGAAGTCTCTCACATAATGAGCAGAATGCAGAGTTTTTTCTGACCAAGGCAAGGCAAGGTAAGTTTATTTGTATAGCACAATTCGTACACAAGGCAATTCATAGTGCTTTACAGAGGCAAGGAAAAACATTGGACATTAAGACAAGCAATAGCAATAGAAATAAAAAATAAAAAAAGAGAAGAAAATGTAATTAAAAACATCAGAATGTCATTTAAAATCATTAAAACAGCAAATGTGAAAACTATTTAAAACATTAAACGAATCACAGGAGTATGATTAAAAATTATTTAAAAGAGCTCAGCCATAAGCACATGAAAAGAGAAAAGTTTTTAACCTGGATTCAAAAGTGCTAAGAGTTGGGGACCAGTCTGATGCACGCTGAGTGTGAGGTCATTGTGTAGTAGGGTGATGTTGTTTGTGTGTGATCAAGGTTAACACTGTGGCCAGTTGTGGGTAATAGCACTGCACTCAAATCAGAACTTATCAGATACTCAACAGATATAACATACTGTTTCAGATGTCAGATGCTGCAGGGATTCAATGAACTGAAGGGGAAGCTATATTATATTATAATATAAAATATATATATCAAATAAATATATAAAAAATGTTGAAATATTTCATCCACTAATCAGATGATTGGCAGTTCGAACCCCGGCTCCTTTAGTCTGCATGTCGCAGTGTCCTTGGCCTTACTGAACTCCAAATTGCTCCTGAAGACTGCACCATCGATGTGTGGATGTGTATGAATGGTTAGTTCCTCAAACTGATGAGCAGTTGGCACCTTGCATGGCAGCCAGTGCCATCAGTGTATGAATGTGTATGAATGGTTAGTTCCTCAAACTGATGAGCAGTTGGCACCTTGCATGGCAGCCAGTGCCATCAGTGTATGAATGTGTGCGAATGGGTGAATGAAATATGTAGTGTAAAAGAGCTTTGAGTGGTCAGAAGACTAGAAAGGAGATATGTAATTACAATCCATTTACCATAAACATCTTTTTTGTTCTATGAAAATTATATTGAATATTTCTAGATACTATACTCTGTTGAAACTGTTTTAGGCAGGTGTTGATTCAACCATATTATCAATTTGGACAATGTTTGTGATGCTGTTGAACTGTAGGGTTATACTGACAGGTGTTTGTGTTATAGACATAGAGAGGGTTAGAGAGAGATAGTGTCAGAGCATGACCCAGAGGACACATACCCAATAGAGGCCCTTCACACTTCTGTCAAACTCTGTCAAAGAACTCTACTAAACACCAAACAATGCCTGTGGGGCGTGTCTGCTAAACACAAAAAAAAAATGGGCAAAACCATTTTGGCCACATCTGAATTCAAAGTCCAGGAGACACACTGCAAAGCACTGAGAGCTGACCCCTGAAGACTGCCCTCTAAGTCAGCTAAAGATGGAGCCAACCAACCAACCAGGCTCAGCACTGACTCAAAGCACAAAAACCACAAAAGAATGGAAACAACTATGAATGAGTCAAATGATTTATATTAATAACATTTGACAAGGTTAAACTAAGTAGAGTAAATAGTGACTATAAACAGAGAATATAAATTGGCTGAGTATTTTCACTCTGGCAGAGAGACAAAACACCAACTGGTGGTAGAAACAGGAAGACACAGGAAGAGAGGGAGCGTAGATGCTGTCACTGCTCGACCGGGGTGGTAGAAACAGAGATGCACTTCCTCCTACACTGTGAACTTCTCTTTAGTAAGAGATATCTACAATGGGGAAATAAAGGTCCTGATGTTAACCCCAGCCATTCGCCTACTTGAAGAGTCAGTAGCTGTTTTGAAAGCTAAAAGCTATGTATCTGCCTGCCACAGCCTGACAGACCCACAATCACAAGAAGATCCCAACAAATTAGGATGTACATGGTATGAAGCAGCTGTATTAAAATGTAGTGCACTGCATTATATAGCAGCAATCAATAATGGACTGCATCCATTGCATGTGTGCACAGTTGAGTTTAGGTTTTACGTAAATTCTGTGGTTGAGACAATGTAGTGCCACGCAAAGAGCAGTCTGACAGCAAGGTAACACAGTGAGGATAAAATCACTACAGCCTCACTTTGAAGACAGGTTCCTCTGCTGACCCGGTGCGCAGCAGTTCTCTGTTGGGACTTCTGTCTGCCCCTCTAAACTGGGACCACACTGACTGCCATGTACTGTGAATAACACACTGATTATTTCATGCAACCCCACTTCAAAACAGAACTATTCCTTTCATCTGTAATGAAGACATGGAAACTGCCATGCCAATAAAGCTATTTAAATTACAATCAGTCCAATAGCCAATATGGAATAACAAGACAATATAGAGGTGTCATCATTGTAATGTACACCTTCATCAAACACAGACATACATCATGCTCTTGTCACTGGTTATTGGTTGAAACACATGCTATGTGTATGGCTGAAGCCAAGCTCACATATGAGATGAATTCTTATTAGGTTGACCTCAATACTCGCTCTCACTCCCTCTCTCTCTTTAAATAGCGGAGTCCTAATCCAGTTATGTTAGGCTTAGTGTGAGAGTGTGTGTGCAAGGGGGGGGGGTAGAGAGAGAGAGAGACGGGGAGAGAGAGCAGACTTCAAAAACCTCTAAGAGCTTTTGTGGCTTCAAGACAAATCAAAAACAACACACACAGCACAAAACCCAACACACACTCTGAATGTAGGAATTAAATGAATTTAGCCCAGGGAAGGAATTAAGTAAACCGGAGAAAATGAGAGGAGAGGAGAGGAGAGGAAAGGAGAGGAGAGGAGAGGAGAGGAGAGGAGAGGAAAGGAGAGGAATTGGCAAATATTTCCCCTCCCCTGCTCTCTCTTGGTGTCTCATGCACGCACAGGCACACACACACACACACACACACACACACACACACACACGTGCATGCACAGACAGACAGACAGGCAGACACACACACACACACACACACGTCACTTGCTCCATTGAACTCTTCAGTTTGATGCAGTCAACCTGTCTGACCCTTATGGGAGCTGTCTCTGTGTGTGTGTGGATGAAAGAGAGAGGATGAGTGTCTTCGTTAGAAATAGAATGTGCATGTATATTACACAGAAAGACAGATTGCAATTAAATGTTTCCATAACTGAATCTGTTTCTTTTCAAAGCAAAGTATGCAAATTAAGCATAACATCACCTAGTCAACAAACATTCATGTGCTGTCAGTGAGGAAACAGAAGTTTCTCTGGTTGGCTGTGGAAAACTGGCCACAACTAAACACCGGTAATAAACCAAATAGGCTTATATTAGCTTCAGCTTAAAGTTTGAAGTCATTTTTACACTAAACAAGGAGTGTGGAGTTTTTTTTATCCGTCTCTGACAGTACAATCACTGGGAAGAGATCTCTTCACAGCCAGTGTAAAGAGGAAACACATCTAGAAAGCACATTTTCTCCATGTATGTATGGCATGTGAGCATTGTTTGAGGATAGACTGAACCTACCCCCTAATCCTGGCTTAACTTTTTCCTCAGTGAGCCACTGGGAACTTCCACAGACTGTGTGGCTTACAGCGAACACTCATAATTCATTTATACTTGGTATTCCCAGAAAAAACATGAAATCATTAAAAGCTAAGAGACTCATCTAAATGCACCAACAAGTTGATTCTTTGCATCTTAATTGCAGACATAAATGTTTATCTGATATAGATAATATGGAGATCGATGCATCCATTTCCCTGATTACTACATCTCCTTTTGGAGGAAGAACTGAACCACAAACCATCCAGGGCAGGAAACTGGACTGATTACCCAGACCCCCATGAAAGCACAACATTCAGTGAACAGTAAATGGACTGTACTTATATAGTTTCTTTATAGTCTTCCGACCACTCAAAGCATACAGCTTCATGCTCATCTGTTTTAGGTTCAAGGAGCTAACCATTCACACACATGCACGCACTGATGGCGCAGCCTTCAGGAGCAATATTCTGAACAGTCAAACGTTGCTCAGAATGCTTTCCTCTGAGGCAGCTGGCTTTCAACATCGCTCTTTCAGAAACACTGCTGTATCGGTTGCTGTTGTTGCAGAATGGGACTGATTCCCAGTACTATAATCACTGACAGTAAGAAGAGGATTGTGTTCAGCTCAACATGCACGACACTAAAACTAGAATTAAACACAAACCTGCTGGCAAACTCGCTGCTAAGAAAGACACACACAACTGAGCCAGATCATGCAGTGAAAACATGCAAGCTCCCAAAGAGAATAAAAAAATAAAAAGAAATAAAAAAACACAGTGACGCTGACAGAAAATTCCCACATGCTCAACTCCCAGCATGCAAAGTGAGCACAAGGAGATAGAGAACAGAGAATATGTGTCAGAGAAGAAAACAATCTGTCTTGAGACACAGAAGAAGCAGTCCCACTTCTCTTTCTTACCCACAGGCACACCTGTCAGCTAAAAGGTTCAGTTCTGTGTGTAACATGAAACGTCAAGTCGTAACAGCCAGGTCCAACAAACTACCTATAGGGACACAGGAGTGTGTGTGCGTGTGCACAAGTAGTTTTGCACCATTGTAGTGAGGACATTTTGACTAGTCCGTAATACTTCCAATACTTCTGTGTGTGTGTGTGTGTGTGTGTGTGTGTGTGTGTGTGTTACCTTTTTCTCTCTCCCTCTCTGTTTCACTCGTCTTTTGGCGCTTTTCCTGTCTGGAGAGAGAGACCAACACAGACGGAAGAGCTGCTTTACTGTTTCTGTTCAATCTATATTTACATTTATCAGCCATTTGCAGTGCTAAAGATACACCCATCTGTTATTTTCACAGTCAATCACACACACACACAGAGTTAACTGCATATCAAAGCATACATTTACATTTAATTATTTTGCGGATACTTTAATCCAAAGTGACTTACAAAAAAAATCAAGACCCAGTGCGACTGCAGCAATAAGTACTGTGACAGTTCTAGAGCGATAGATTTAACATGTCCAGTTTAGGTAGTGCTACAGTAGGAGCACTCTCTGGCAGAGCCAGTTTATTACAGTGGGGGTCGTCTGTTTCCGCACCGGCATCCAGGAGAGAAGTTGAGTCAGAATTAACTTTTGGGAGAATGGAGCCCCACGTCACGCACCGGCCGCCAATCAGACACTCAGACCGGTCAAACCTCCACAGCCTGAAATGTTTCTGAAACTAAGTCTCACTTTCAGAAACATTAAACTCTGATAATCTACCTGTGTGTGTTCTCACTTTGTTTATTTCAGTCTGACTCGCAATTTATGCTGCAAAATATAATGACATGAAGAAGTTTAATTTGATTTGTGTCTGATGATTAGAGAGAGAGAGAGAGAAAGAGAGAGAGGGAGAGCAAGAAAGAGAGAGTGCGCTTTGGTAGAGACACATAGACTAACAACACAGAGAGTGAGTGCTGGCCTTGATAAAGCTGTCATTAATCGAGAAAATAAAAAGTTATTTCCTGATTGTTTCACAGCGGTTACATTCAGCAGGTATAGACACATCCACAGCAACACACTACCACTATACTCCAAAAAATCTCATGGGCAAAGCCACAAAAACATAAAGGTATCCGACTAACATGCATTATTTGTGTATCAAAGTCTGATCATATTCCTCTGTGCCACAGAGCTCCATTGTTGTCCTATTAAAATAATATTAAAACACATATCAGTGAGCCACACTATTGCACTAGGGGACATGTTCCTTCATTACCATAAAAAAATGCACGCACGCACGCACACACACACACACACACACACACACACACACACAGGCCTGTATTTCTAATTACCTCTGGTTAATAATAGTAATAGTATTTAGTATTTGGTCAGATTTTTGTACAAAGCCTATTTATTGAATGAATCATCAAATAACTGCCATCTGCCACGGGAATAGGCAATAATAGACAATAATACCAATTGTTGTGGAGAAATTGCTGAAGTCAAAGGTCAATGGTGAGGTCAGGAGGGAAGAAAGTGTTCAGGAGCCTCTGATGTCTTATGCTGTATTATTTATTGACGCTTGGCCAAGGAGAACTAGAGACACTCTCAAAGTACATCTGAAGTTCTTGAGTCGGTCTCGCATTCTCACGAACTCGTGATGGTGGATATACTTTAAACCCAAAGATCTCACCCCAAATACTATACGCCCCAGAATTAGTCAAAGAGAATGTCTTTACTCTGGGAGGTGTTATTGTCAACATATTCTAGTCTGGGGACACAGATGTCCGCTTACGCAGATTGGAACGGCAACAACAAGCTATCTATTATGACTAGGAAGGCAGCAACAGGTCTCTTCGACCCTGGCCACCACAGTGAGATATGGTGGCACCTAGTCATAAGACAAACAGTTAATACTGCAGAGGACCACAAGGCTCACACGTGGCCTCAACTACTAAGGACAGAAAATTCCATAACACCAATGTAATGAAAATGTACATTATTAGAAAGACATACTAATTTATATGTCTACATAAAACCCACTTCACTGAAAAACAAATAAATAAATACAAATAAATAAACAGATGATAAAGCAACATTCAAGTCTGAATGGGGGCTTAGTGATGAATGGGATGGCATGTCGTGGTTCTGGGAAGAATGACTGATGGCCTGACATCACAGCTATACAGTAGGTCAGATGTGATGAATCGTAGAAGGGTGGATAACATTTGAATATAATATTAATATTAACAATAATAATAATAATAATACTGAGAAGATACAGAGAATGTTTTGACAAAAAATATAATTCTACAATAACAGTATATAAATGATCTTTTGTTGTATTTTCAATATGCACAATTGGACAGACGGCAAGTTTAGAACAGCTGGTAATTATAAAAGAATGAAATATTACAATTGATGAGCAGCATTGAAAAGAATAACCCTGACGACCTCCAATTCTCTGTGGAAAACTGGTCAGCAGCTCATTTCACACACACACACACACACACACACACACACACACACACACACACACACACACACACACACACACACACACACACACACACACACACACAGTGCAGCAGTGTTTTAATGAACAGAGTGCTGCCTTGCTTTAATGAGTACGGGCTTGTTTTAACGAGCAAGAAAATGTGATGTATAGACTGGACTCACTAGAACTTTGCATAGCGAGAGTTAATGAATGAACACTGTAGAATGGACAGTCACACAAAGAGACACATCAACAACACACCACTGATGACAGACCGATCCAAACCAAGCACTTGTGGCAGTTTGGCCTGGTAGTATTTGTATTTGTGGTGGCTTAAGCCATGTCAAAGGTACACTGAGTAGTACATGGAGTTACACAGTGTGATGGAAACATCTTTACTGTATTGGTTTAAATAACGGTGCAGTGTGTATGTGTACTGACCTCAGTCTTGGTTTAAAATCAGCAGCGGTGGTATTCGAACGATGGATGCAACCTGCCCTGCAAAACACAAACCACAAAAAGTATGCACCTGACATATAGTGATCTCTATTGTTTGTGGGTCCTTAAAAATAGCATGCAGTATTGAAACAGTGTCTGAGCTCGTCTTTGCAGGGTGTTGATTCTCTGTGTAACTATTTCACATCATTTTCACTTAGGTCTATGTTTGCTTAGTCTTTGTGTTTTGTCATGTTAACTCAAACCACTTACTGGTTAGTGATGCACTTAGGCTGCATCTTATTTTTATGAGGGTATACTAACCTGCTGAGTTTGCTGACCACAGGTGTTGAGTTGTGTGTTAAAGCTTCAGCTGCAGAGCTGTCACTGTTCACTCGCTGCCTCTGGGAAGAACTATAGCAGAACACAAAGGAAACAAAGTCAGCCGGGGATCGCTTACAGCCAGGACTGAATGTTTCCTGTACTGAGTTCAGACATTCACTGAGCTTCCAGACAGCCCCAGGAATGTATGGAGGGAGATAGAGGAATGTAAACCACCTCAATATTTTTTCTAAATTAAATAATTTTTCCATATAAATATATTTTTAATATTATTATACAACATGAAAATCTTACTTCCTTCAAGGGTCCTTTAACTTAATACACTGTGTATCTGAAGGCAGCACCAACCAAATTTGTAATGCAACAGATTTTCACATAATTTCACACTTGCAGTGATAAATAGAGGATTCAAGTCAAATATCAAAACTCCAAAGAAAAAGTTTGGATCCTTGCTAGATAAAGTCAAAGGTCAAACAGTTGCACACTGAGATAATGAGCATGAGTATAGAGGCAGAGGGCAAAACACGAGGAAGCAGAAGGTATGTGTAATTCTTGTAGAACTGTTAATATGCATAGAAACTGTAGCAGTCACTAAAAGGGAATAAGAATCTTACATAAGGTCCCCAAACTGCAACACTTAGAGAGAAACCACCGGCAACAGGAAAGTCCAACAGATGTTTAAGAGGTCCTCACTGCTTTTAAACACAGGGCTGCCATGATGGTGGGCATAATTGTGTCTACATAGTAACCCTAAATCTGTGAACCTCTTGTTAGATTTGTACTGGTTGTTTCTGCATGTGGTAGACATCTGGCTTTGTGCCAGAAAACCGCTGCTCCCATGTGACATCAAAACTTAATGTGGGCTCTCAAATGCAGCGACTAAATAAATGGAAATAAATAATGGCATACATTCCTTTCCTAAATTTATTAAGATTAAAGATTAAAAACCAACTGAACTAACTTTCAGACTCAGCTTTTAAGATCATAAGCTGCAATACTAACACTGCCTTTTTCCAACCCAGAGATGATTCCAGAATCAGAGGCTTTCTTTCCCAAACTAAAACTCATCCATCCATTTGTGACGAGCTTATTGCAGTTGGGTCCTTCAGACAAAATAATCCACAATATAATCTATAGAGTCAAACTTTTCCAGATCTCAGCTGCATTAGCTCTATCTATCCTTTTGGTTTATAAAGCACTTGTTAGTCTGACTCCACAGTACATCTCAGATAATGTATAACCCCAGCAGATCTCTCTGGTTCTGATTACAAGGTGGAAATCTCCTTGATGTGCCTAGAGCACTTCCAAAGTCTAGTGAGACGCATTCAGTATTTATGCACCTAAAGACTGACACAGTTTGCCTGCTGATCATAGACTTGGTCTAACACTGTGATTTTTTAAATATTTTTTTAAATTATCTTTTTATTCAGAAAGGCAGACCTCCATCACATACAACTTTTCATACATACATTAACTCAGTTTGTCACAAATACAGTGATGTTGAACATACTGCCCTTCTAGAGCTTTCTCCCCTGGATCCAAACTATTCCAGATGGAAATAATAACACAAAAACAACCAAACCGGGGAGCGCACCCCTACGTGTAATATACACTCTGTTCACAAAAATAAATAAATAAATAAAATAAAATGAAGAGGGTAGGTTTATACAAAGCATAAGTAGCGTCAGATAAAATCAGCTCTGATTGGTTTTACGTACTCAGCCCATTTGGTCTAGATCTTATAGAAATTTTCTCTCTCTACCTTGAGGGAATCAGAAATCTTCTCCATGACATAAATTTCGTAGACAATATCAATCCATTCGTCAATGGTGGGAGGTTCCACTTTTAACCATTTCTTAGTGATACATTTTTTACTTGCAGCCAGCAATATGGTCAGCAGTTTTTTGTCCTTTATGGTCCATGTTTCAAACATTATATTTCCCAAAAACATGGTTTCACATTCTAATGGAATGTTCACATGAAATATATTTTTAATATGTTTGTGGATCTCTTCCCAGTAGGATTTTATTACTTGACAGTCCCAAAAAATATGGAAGTAGTTGGCTCCATTTGACCCACAGAGTCTCCAACAAGCATCCCCGCTACCCTGATGACGTTTCTGAATGGGTGTGATAAAAAATCTTGTTATGCTTTTCCAACAGAACTCCCGCCAAGTGTTTGACGCGGTTGAGATCCATTGTAGTTGACATATTTTCTCCCAGCTCTCCCGTGTAATATTTATCCTTATTTCCGTTTCCCATTTCCTCTTTATGTATTCTGTATTTTCTGGTTTGGACAATCGTATGGCATTATATAATTTTGAGATTATTTTGTTGCTAGATCTGGACTTAATTAATGATAGAATACCTCAATAAATCCTGACTTATCTTTTCTTAATGCCTCTTTATTATTTTTGTTATAATAGTGTCTCACCTGCAGATACCTATAAAAGTCTTCTTTCCCTAGGCCATGATCCTTCTGTAGGGCCTCAGAACTTTGAAATGCCCCCTTGTGGATAAATGAAAAATAGGTAGTTAAACCTTTTGTGGCCCATGTCTTGAATCTGCTGTCGGTTTTATTTGGCGTAAAGTCCGAATCATAAGCACATCACCTCATAATCTTAGATGTGTCTTTCAATCTGCAAATTTTAACTATTTCCTGCCAAGACTTCAGGAGGCTGCTTGTTATAGAGTCTTCTGAGGTCTCCAGTTCCGTTTGTAGTTTATTGTCACCTAATAAAGCCGTTATTGGAATTCCCTTTACCATCGTTCCTTCAATTTCCTTCCATGCCGCAGTGTATGTAGGTGAGCATAGGCAGACTAAAGGCCTCAATTGAGCTGCGTGGTAGTAGTCCTCTAAGCATGGAAGCCCCATTCCCCCTTTTTCTTTTCTTAATTGTAATGTTTTGAATTTGATTCTGGCCCTTTTCCCTTGCCACAGGTATCTCGCTATTAATCTGTCCCACTCTAAGAACTGTTTAGATGGTATTTGAACAGGTAAACATTGAAAAAGGTACAACATACGTGGAAGAATGTTCATCCTGATTGAATCTATCCGGGAACTTAACTTAAAAAGGGAATAACGTTACATCTTTTTAAGTCAGTTTTTATCTTTGAATTTAATGGACCATAATTTATGTTAAGTTTCGTGAAGTCCCTAGGTAGTGAGACACCCAAATATTTAATGGACTCAGCATCCCATTTCCAATTGTACATGATCTTATTGAAAGTGGAGGGTCGTAATTAAATGTTAATGCTTGGGTTTTATTGATATTAATTTTATAACCAAATTCCTCTAACAATTTCATCAGTTTTGGGAGTGTTTGAGTAGGTTGTGTTATACTTATCAATAAATCATCGGCGAAAAGACCATCTCACTGAGTCAAATGCTTTCTCAGCGTCCAGACTTAATATCAGTGTCTCCAGTTTTTGATGTGTGACTTGTCTCATAACGTGCAGTGTTTTCCTGATGTTATCTTGGGTCTGTCTTTGTCTGACAAAGCCAGTCTGGTCCTTGTGTATTAATGTTGGTAATAATATTTCAATTTTATTTGGATAATATGGAGGTGAATAGTTTCTAGTCATTATTTAAAAGACTTACAGGACGATAATTTCCATGCTCCAATTTATCTTTTCCCCTCCTTAGGTATGATTGAAATCATTGCCTCCCTCCATGAGTTGGTCTTGCATTGTTTTGTACCATTCTGTGGAAAAACCATCTGTCCCTAGAGACTTGCCCCCCTTTATTCGCCTAATTGCTGTTTGAATTTCTTCCTTTGTTATTTTAGATATTAATTTATAATTTTGTTCAAACAGTGATTTTTGGGAGATTCACCTGGGCCAGAAAGGCATCAATCTGGTTGTCGTTGCTTATCTGTTGTTGTGTATATAGTATTTTTGGAAGCACTGTCGAATTTTCTCCGGGGTTGTTTCTATTACATTCGTTTCGGAGTTTCTTATTTTATATATAGTTCTATCTGCTTGTTGTTTTCTTAACCTATATGATAGAAGTTTCAGTGATTTCCCACCTGTCTCATAGTATTGTTGCTTTGTAAAAAGGAGCTTTTTCTGAATTTCTTGGGTATTTATTTCATCTAATTTTTTTATTCTTTAATCTTACCTTAGTTGTCATCTTTGTTAGACTTTGTGTGTTCTTTCTGTAATCTCTTCAGATCCTCTTCTAATTTTTTGAATTTTTGCTCCCTAATTTTCTTCTCGTATGAGGAGATGATTATTATTTTGCCCCTCAACACTGCTTTTAATGCATCCCAGAGAATGGGTGGGGTCACATCTTCATCGTTGTTTTCCAAATATGATTTAATTTCGCTTTTCAATTTATCTTTAATAACTGGGTTATTCAGAATGTTTGAGTTCAGTCTCCAGAGAGTGGATCTCCTGTTATTATTCAGAATGATTGACATATAGATGGGACCGTGATCTGAAATGGAACTAGGTCCTATTTCACAGTTACCCACCCTAAAAAGATCTCCTTTAAGCATAAAAAGTAGTCAATGCGTGAGTGAACATTGTGAGCATACGAGTAATGTGAGTAGTCACGGCTCGTCGGGTTTATCTCTCTCCATACGTCCACGATCCCCACTTCACGCATCCAAGTATTTAATCTTCTGCTGATGTTTTTTGCATCAGATTTCCCATTTGATGAGTCAATTCTGGGATTTAATCGGATGTTAAAATCTCCACCACATATTAAAATCCCTTGACTTTTTGTTGTCATTAAATCAACCATATGTTTATAAAAGGACCAGTCACTGCCCGGCGGCACATACACGTTAAGGAGACTTATCACAGTACCTTCTATTTTCCCTGTAACCATAACAAATCTACCATCCTTATCCTTATGTTCTGATATATGTTCATAATTTACCGCACTGGATATCAAAATCGCCACTCCTCTCCGTCTCCCCGACCCATGTGAGGAAAAGCAAACATGTTTAAATCCTGATTTATTCAATTTAGCATGTTCGGAGTCATTGAGATGTGTCTCCTGTAAAAGAGCTATTTGAATTTTATCTTTCTTTAATTTTGATCAAATTTTCCACCTTTTAACTGGATTGAGTACTCCATTTATATTAAATGACGCTATTTTTAGAGACCTGTTTTGCATCTATGTGATTTCCCCCTCCATCCCACTCAATAACCCGGTGCGCTCCCGTTCGACTGGGCCCTTCTTTGCTCGTCTGTCCACCCTCGTCCAGGTCAGCCGCTGCACCTGCTCCATGAGCGTCTCCGGAGGTGCGGTGGTTGTCACAGGGTACCCTCTTCTCAGCAGGTCCTCTGATGCCTCCTCTACGGTCTCGTAGGTTCTGGTTCCGTCCTTGTGTCTCGCACAGTCTGGCAGGGAAGAGGGTCTGGAACTGAACTCCATTTTCCTTTCGTATTTTGTGGATCTCTGTGTATTCTCTTCTTTTCTTGAGTATCAGGGGTGGATAGTCGTGATCCAGATTTATGCAGTTTTCTTGCCAGGTGAACCACTTCTTCTGCCATGCCTTGGGGAGTAATGTCTCTTTTGTTTTAAAACTTAAACACTTGATTGCGATGGAGCGTGGCGGCGCGTCCCCCGGTGGCTGTGGTCCCAACGACCGATGAGCCCTTTCAATCTGCAGGTTGGGCATGTCATGCGTTAGCTCGAGACCTTCGTGGAGTAAATTTTCCACAAATGAGATCATTGTGGTTGATTCCTTCTCGGACCCCTCTGGTACCCCATAGATCCTTATGTTCTTACGCCTGGAGCGGCTTTTCAGATCCAGCAGCTTGTCTTCTAGCTTGGTGTGCAGTTTTAGCATGGCCGTAATGACGTCTTCTGTGTTTTGGATCCTCTCTTCTGCTTTCTCAATTCGTCCTTCCGCCTCGTCCAGTCTTGTATTCGCCTTCATAATTTCCTCTCTTATTATCTCTAATTGTTCTTTGTTTTCTTGGCGAAACCCTCTTAGTTCTTGCAGAATCATTTCCAAGTCGGCCATTTCTCTGCACTACACCGTGTTGTTTGCTAACGTTAGCTCAAACCTGTTAGTTGCTAATTGTTGCTGCGCTCCGTCTTTCTCTCCCACTTGTCTTCAGACGACGTTTACTGCTCTAACCCCTTTCTCTACGTTATTTGCGGGATGATTTGTTTAGTTTCTATGGGGTTATTTCTCTAATTGCTCTGGTTCGACCGGGAGCTCCCTCACTATGCAGCCATCTTGACGATGTTCCGACCGGAAGTCACACTGTAATTTTTAAAACCAATTAAAACTTTTTTTTTTTTTTACATGAACGCTGTATTTGAACATGTTTGTACTTGTATATGTATTTTATGTGTATGCATTGTTGATGGCTCTGTTCTGCTGCTTTATGTTTTTTCTATGTGAAGCTCTCTGAACTGCTTTTGTATTATATGGTGCCATACAAATGAACTTCAATTTAGATACTATATAAGTATGAACACAGCTGTGGAAACTGTGGTCCCAACCACAGAACATTTACCACAGCAGTGAGTGTAGCTCTCCTGTGTGTACCAGCCTCACCCTAAATGTGAAGTATAAAGTATAAGTTTGTAATGTTTCTTGGTAGTTAATGTTGTTCAGTCTGGTTTCCTCTTTGTTTGTATTGAAACCATCTGTCAGTTCCAATATACTGAAAATTCACTGGGAAATGTAAACACCTCCTAACATTAGTCAAACTCAAACTTTTCTTTCTTGAAATATACCTCACTAATATTTCAGAATTTCTGTGACCTGTGGAGAGTCTGACGTCTTGTGAACATATTTTCACCTGACGCTGGAGTGTAAACTGACTGGATGTGAAGCTATCAGCTCAAAAATTATTTTAAAAAACAAAATGTTTTGTGTGTGGGAGTCTTTCAGAGTGTTTGTCAGAGAGACAGAGGGATAGAGAGAAGCAGAAGAGAGAGAGGTAATTATGGTGGGAGGAATAACGTTCACCTCTGGCCCTGTGTGGGCAAACTGCTACACTGTTTGTGTGAGAGTGTGTGTGTGCGTCTCAGTACAGTAGATTGGTGTGACTCTTGAGTGCTCTGACATGCATTACATTTTCTATCCACTGTTTTTCTGACTATCTTTCTCTTCAACCCATCTCTCCCTCACTCTGCCCCTGCCTCTCGGTCTCATCTCTCCTCCTCGTCCTCCCACTCAGTGCACTCAGCATTGCAAATCAGTACGCCAACACTCATGCACACACACGCACACACACAGGCATGTGCGTGCACACACACATATAGCCAAAGGGAAGTGTTGTTAGGATCAGCAGGTTGTGTTGCTCTGCCGATCCTCACACTGTACCTGTTACTTTTTTTGTTCCCTCTTTCTATTTTGTATGTTAATCTTTCTATGTTCACATTTTGTATTTTATATCCGCACAGCAGCTCAAATGCTAGGGTAAATATTATGATCTGGAAGTGTTTATTTTAGTGCACTGTCATATCGTCTGCTTTGTTGTATCAATAGCTGATAATCAAAGTGTTCATGGGTCAGAGATGTCAGATAATTCAATCAGATGACACAAAAAGTAAATACAGTCCCAGGCTTTAAACCAACCTCTCACACGCTCAGAACTATTAACAAGGGTCAATTAACTTTAGCGCTGCTGTCAGTGCAGCGTGCCCACTTATACTAATAACGACCATTCATTACTAAAATGGAACAAAGGAGCATTGATGATAATGAGTAAACACATTACATGATGCGTTCAGGAACAGAACGACACACACATTAACATTTTTTATGCCACTCAGTACTTATCTGTTTTTGAAGGTTGATTGTTTTTTTTTTTGTTTTTTTTTTCGTGGTCATTGTGTAGTTATAGATACTTCTGTCCGTTTAATTTCTGTCTGTTTATTGTGTTTTTGTTTTTTTGTTTTGGCCTCTTCTACTTTTGTTTTTTCTATCTTGCTGCTGTTACAAGTGAATTTCCACGTGGTGGAATAAATAAAGTATATATCTAATCTAATCTAATCTAACATAACAAAGACAGCATGAACATCATGTTGTCACTTAATGTAACAATGTGACAGCTTTCTGTTGTCAACATGTGTGTCATATTCATGTTTAAATACAGCGCCACTGCTTATACTGTTCACAGAATAACACCATCAGACTGATGCCTGTGCTGCCATTGAGGATGTCATGATGTACAGTTTTTCATGATCACATCTCAGAACATTCAAAATAATATTTGATTGGTTTTCTCCATAATATCATTAGGGAACCATAAACAGGCATCTCTGTTTACTATAAATTCCAATGTACTGTTGTCCTGAATGTTTCCTTTTGGGGGTTTTTTCTCTCCTTCTCACCACTCACTTGCACACTAAGTGGAAAGTTCCTGTCCTCTTCAAATGCCTACATGGATATCTGATATTAACTGACATTAATCTCTTCTTTGTCTTTGTGCCAACAACATGATAGTCAACAAAACATTATGAAATGAAAGGTGGACTAGGTGCTGTCCAAATACTAACATGCTTAACTGATTATCTGTATAGTATATGAAAAACATAAGACTATTCATGAACATAAATAAAAAGTCTTTTCATGGGATTTGGTGCCAATGAAGAAAATGAAACAAACCCCTAAAAATCAGTGAACAGAAGATAAATGATTCTCTCTTCTGTTCTGTTCTGTTCTGTTCTGTTCTCTGTACAATCTTCTCCTCCTGCCTGAAGAATGAGAGAGAGAGAGAGAGAGAGAGAGAGAGAGAGAGAGAGAGAGAGAGAGTGTGTGTGTGACAGAGAGAGAGACTGCTTGAGTTTAAAGACAGCTGCTCGAACAGGTTTCCTGTAGGTGAGAATTTAATCTGTGTATCTGTGTGTAAATATGCTTAAAAGGATTTCATATGGAGGCAAGGCAAGCAGAAAAAATTGTGTTTTCTACAGATACACACACACATGCACATACACAACCATAGCTAATATTATAGTAACACTTGGCTGTTACTGAGAAGAAAAAAAAAGTGGAAAAATGCAGATAGAAAATATTATTCATGTATTTACACACCCACACACACACACAAAGGCTCTTATGTGTGCACACGCACACACACACACACACACACACACACACACACACACACACTTCAGAATTATGCAGTTGTACTTCATGCAGGCTTTGCCCTCTAACAGGCTCAATAAGCTTGACAACTCAAACTGTGAAGCAGCACTGAAATTAGTGTGTGCTTGCTGAACCAACTACCATGAACTTTGCCCTTCCCACATTAACAGCCATATTATTTATATACAGTATATATATGTATATATTTATACATATATACAATATGTGTGGACTTACAGTATATAACTCTACACAGAAGGGCCACAGCCAGGGTTCAAACCGGGAAGCTTCAAAAGAGTTTAGTTTTGCAGTGTGTAATTTGAATTCTTCTGTGATATGTTCCCATCTTCCCAGACATCAAGTATCAGTCAAAAGATGTAAATACTGAGACATGATTTCCTGACAGTTATCCACCTGTGACCAGATTGACTGATGAAGAATGTGGGTTCGAAAAAGGTCAGTGTACTGTCCTGTGCAACATTCTTATAATGGCTCTGGTTAGTTGTACTAAGGTGGTGACAGGATCAGAGTAGTTGGGGGTTGACCTACCTGCTGTTTATCAGGCTGGAGGCGGGATTAACCAGGTCTGGCATGGCTGTGGGGGAGGTCCCTACTGTCATCATAACAACCAGTTCAGGGTCCAGAATGAAGATCTCTTCCTGGGAGATTTCTGATACGTAGTTGAGATGCTCCTGATAAAAAAAGAAACCGTTTTAAACAAAGTGAGCACAAATAAGCATACAAAGCAGACTTGTACCTTGGGAGGCAGACACGGTCATCACTTTTAAGAGTAGACTTAAGACTTTCCTTTTTGATAAAGCCTATAGTTAGGGCTGGCTCTGGTCATCCCTTAGTTATGCTGCCATAGGATTAGACTGCCCGGGGGACTCCCTCTCCTTCCCCTCCCCTCTCTCTCTCTCTCTGTATGTGTTATGCCTAGTCAGGCACGGTATTGGTCGAATATGCAGTCACATCTCCCTACTGAACACACTCTCTCTCTCTCTCTCTCTCTCTGTGTCTCTCTCTCTCTCTCTCTCTCTGTTTCTCTCTCTCTCACACACACCATCTCTCTCTCTCACCATCTGTAAACATACTGTCTCATTAATGCATGTTACTAACTAAACTTCTTCCCTGGAGTTTCTGTGCTTTCTCATCCAGCAGGTTCTCATGGATTGTGGCTCATTATTGCTGCCATATCTCCATTACAGTTTATAGTTAGTTAATGATTTGCTGCTGCTGTGCATCTGTGTCTCTCTATCTCTATCACAGGTTCCACTGCTACTGTAATAATTTTATCAGTCATTGTAATTCATTGTCATTTTATCATTCATTGTCATTTTATCAGTTATTGTAATTGTACAATATGTTTGTGTTGATTTGTCCTGTACACGTGACATCCATTGCACGTCTGTCCGTCCTGGGAGAGGGATCCCTCCTCTGTGGCTCTTCCTGAGGTTTCTTCCACCTTTTTTCCCTGTTAAAGGTTTTTGTGGGCAAGTTTTTCCTCACTCGAACCGAGGGTCTAAGGACAGAGGGTGTCACTCCCTGTACAGATTGTAAAGCCCTCTGAGGAAAATGGACTTTGTGACTTTGGGTTATACAAATAAAATCTGAATCTGACTTAACTGGCTGCCATCTTTTCTTATTTATCTTTCTTTTTTAAGAAATCACACACACAAACCAAATCATTCAACAACTTGTCCACAATGGCCTGAGAGAAAAAAAATCTAAAACGGAATAATACACTTTGAAAATGGTTGTTAGAGCTGTAAGGTCAACAGGACTAGTGACTGCGTTAAACATGTAACCATTGGCAGGCTGACTGAGCCAACATATTGTACATCACCTTGATTCATTGAGTGAGTCTAGTCAGTCACATGATCAATATGTAACAGAGTAGAGAGGTTTCACACTACTTGATCTCAGAGCGGTCACAAGCCAGAGCTTCTGACAGTGAAACTCTAAACTAAGAAGAAGCTGAATATTAACAAGACACAGTGGCCAGACCCAGTCATTGAAGCCTCTGTATCTGTTGTGAGCCACCTGTCAGAGAAAGCCTCCATTACCTCAACAATGGGTAGTGAAGGGGGATAATTAAGCAGCTGGCGAGAAACCAAATTGTGATCAAACTCGTTAAAGTGGACATTTGCTTCCACTGCTGCAGCATTAACATGATCCCTGAGACAAGCTAAGTGACCAAGACAGGTTCAGCCACAACCTAGTGCACTCACAGAAAATCCATGGGTATCATGTTCACTGGGGACAGTTTTATCCAATCATGGAAAGAACTTTCAGTGGTTAGTTCCTCCTGTCCAACTGCTAAAATCCAGTTGTAAAATCCACTTCTCAGGGCTGACAAAACTCGCCCAACTCTCGCATCTTTGAGTTAGAAATAGAATCTGTTTTCATTTACAGATGATTCTCCAAAAAAGAGAATGCAGTTCAGGATTGACTGTTTTTGAACCATTAATTTTACCTCTGTTTACTATCTAGCATCACAATTTAGCTTACTCTCAAAATTTCTTTTCTAGTACTGAATTTGCTGAGCAGTGTCAGTAATAATGTATGGGGGCGACGGGGCCAGAGTCAGGCACACTCAAAATTTCTTTAGAAATTTTCTAGTTTTCATTCAAATTCGTGTAGTATTGATAGTATACTATGATAGTGTAGAATGTGCATGAACGTGACTACGCAGCAGGCTGCCATGGAAACAGAATTTTACAGGAAATACAAAACTTATTTTAAATGATAGAGATCTTTGTTTATTGAGTATGCCTGAAAGCGCACACTATGTGTAATCCACCGCGCTTTTTGAGTGTGCCTGAAAGCGCACACTATATGTTAGGCACCGCGCTTATTGAGTGTGCCTGAAAGCGCACACTATATGTTAGCCACCGCGCTTATTGAGTGTGCCTGAAAGCGCACACTATATGTTAGCCACCGCGCTTTTTGAGTGTGCCTGAAAGCGCACACTATATGTTAGGCACCGCGCTTATTGAGTGTGCCTGAAAGCGCACACTATATGTTAGCCACCGCGCTTATTGAGTGTGCCTGAAAGCGCACACTATATGTTAGCCACCGCGCTTATTGAGTGTGCCTGAAAGCGCACACTATATGTTAGCCACCGCGCTTATTGAGTGTGCCTGAAAGCGCACACTATATGTTAGCCACCGCGCTTATTGAGTGTGCCTGAAAGCGCACACTATATGTTAGCCACCGCGCTTATTGAGTGTGCCTGAAAGCGCACACTATATGTTAGCCACCGCGCTTATTGAGTGTGCCTGAAAGCGCACACTATATGTTAGGCACCGCGCTTATTGAGTGTGCCTGAAAGCGCACACTATATGTTAGCCACCGCGCTTATTGAGTGTGCCTGAAAGCGCACACTATATGTTAGCCACCGCGCTTTTTGAGTGTGCCTGAAAGCGCACACTATATGTTAGGCACCGCGCTTATTGAGTGTGCCTGAAAGCGCACACTATATGTTAGCCACCGCGCTTATTGAGTGTGCCTGAAAGCGCACACTATATGTTAGCCACCGCGTTTATTATTCTTACGCCGTTTTTTTGGCTCGATTCTCCTCCCAGAGTTTTTGTCGCACATGTGCACAAAACGGTTATCAAAACGTGTGGCTCGGCCAGGAATCGATTGCTATTTCTTTTCTAGTACTGAATTTGCTGAGCAGTGTCAGTAATAATGTATGGGGGCGACGGGGCCAGAGTCAGGCACACTCAAAATTTCTTTAGAAATTTTCTAGTTTTCATTTAAATTCGTGTAGTATTGATAGTATACTATGATATGATGTAGAATAATATGTTTTTAAATTAGTTTCTCCACGTAAACTTCCACTGGACAGATGGGCACACATGAACCTGATGTGGGCGTGCAGGGTTTTATTTTATGCGCAGCTGTCTCACAGGGTGTCTCTCAAAGTATCCATGTCATCTGACCTCAGAGATCGGGCTACTTACATACAGTATTGTATGTATTGTATGTAAGTAATTATAATAATAATTGTATTATACTCTCTACCCCTGTCATAAGGAACATCAACTCACTCTCACAATTCAAGTCTGCACTTAAAAATCACATTTTCCATCTGATTCAATTGCATTGTCCTATTTTTAACCTGTTTTTAATGTTGTATTCTTGTAATTTGATATACTTTTATGGTTCTTTTTGTTTGTTTCTGTTTTTTGCTGTCTACTCTCATTTATTGTAAGGTGTGTCCTTGGGTGACAGAAAGGCGCCTATGAAATAAAATGTATTATTATTAGTAGTAGTAGTATTGGATAGAGATAGTCTTGAGAAATAATATCCAGTGAAGTTGAGCAAGATAGACTTACCTGTGCTCTGTCTATTCTGTAGAAACGATCTGCTGTTGTAGCTGAAGAGACAAACAAAATCGCTGTGTTAACCAGTTAAATATGATCTGTGCTGTAAGAAAAGCAAATAGCATCATTGTTAAGTTGTACAAAAGTTGGCTCCCCACTTCTCCGGCAATTATACTGAGATGCAGTGTATATGTGACGGCCTGCAGTGTGATAAGAAAAGGCAGAAAAAACACATTAATCCCATTGTCTCTTCCATAAAATAATTAGATTTTACAGAACTATATAGCAGAACTATACAGCATCCATTCATTGTATAAGAAACAGAATGAGCCTGAATGAACTGGTGCTTTAAATGTGGGTCTGTGCTCTCAAACTGTTTTTATTAGTTCCCTTTTAGCCTGAACGGTTTCAAGAAGATGTTCTAATTTCACTTTGTAGTGTCCAACTGCTATTACCATGAGACTTTTCATCTTTGCCAGCAGGATAATTTTTTACAACAGTCTAAAGATGGAAATTAGTCATGTTGAATAACTAATTATAGTGGTAATTAATGTGCATTGTCCCTGATAAACAAATACACAAACAAAATGCACAGAAAGACAAATCAACAAGCACTTTTACTGACACATACCAAGACAACCTGACACTAGTGATAGTTTCTTTAATTTCATAGTGACAGTTATATATTACCACTATTGTCAAAGACCACCTATTGTCAAGGAAGAAATTGGCTGTCATGTAGTCATAGACCCTAGTCGCCAGGCTTCATGTTAAGGAAGGGTAACATTTCTTCATGATTATCAAAAGATCACCAGTTTAATATTGAATGAAGCGCTCCTCTACAAAGGTGATACTGCAGTTTTCTTCAAACACAACGCAGTTGATCAGTAGCTACATCCCAATTCCAAAAAAGTCGGGACACAGAGTAACCCTGGAAAGGCTCAGCTTTAAATGAATATATCTGAATAAACAAATCCACAGTTTAACCGCACAATCAAAACCATAATGAGTGCTTAGTGTAGCTCACAGTATGTTTACTGTAAAAGTGTGTGTGTGTGTGTGTGTGTGTGTGTGGGCCTGTGGCTATGTTTATCAGGAGAGTTTCACAGCAGTGCTTGCAGTAGGAGCACTGGTGGTGTGTGCCAATCTGTCTGTAACAAAACTGAGACGGTGGAGCTGTGTTATTTATTCCTAGATGATGATATTATGAGTTTATCTGTAAATATGAATCATGTCTGCATTAATTGTTGAACCCTCTTAATGTATTCTGTCAAAATTGGACTGCCACTGCCACACCCCAGTGATGAAGACTCAAAATGAAGGATGTCCTGTTGCAAGCACAATAAAAATAGCACCTGGGACACAAAGACACACTGTCTGGGACAATTCTGAGACAGTGGAGAGACAAATGAATTAATACAAATGAAATGATTGTGTGTGCATGAAAGAGCAGGTTCAGGTGTGCTATATGCTAAGGTGCTAAGTGATCAGAGGCTTCAGAGCTGCTGGCCAGGTCCAGAGGAGGCGTGTGTGATGTGTAAATCATGCCATCTTCCTGGCTCCCTGTCAAACTGCTCCTTTGTGTGTTTGTTTTTGTAGTTACTATAAATCACTTCACTTCCCTTAATTAGCACTTCAATCACTCTGTAAATGGTTTTATGAGTGATGAATCTGAAAACACTAAACCTAAAGATGATCTTTGTGCCTGGATGGTACAGCTTTTGAAAAATACATAACAGGTTCATGATTCACTTTCACTGATCGTGGGCTCATTTCAAGAAAAGTCAAAGGAACAAACAGTAAAAGACAGTCAGCTAACAGATTGAGCTGGCAGTCTGTTACATAAACTGACGGTGTAGGTTGTTAATAGAGACAGTGGTTTTGTCCTTGATTGAAAATCTTCTAATATTACAATAGACAGGCATTCATGACAAAATAAAAGTCTTCTTTTGGAAAGATCAGAGCGGTCAGTAGGTTGTTTGTACATTGCTATCAAATGAATCATTGAAAAAAGACATCATGTAAGGAATTCATGAAACAGAATGTGAGAGCAACTTAATAAGTCAAATGATCTTCACATCACATGCTGAACTTGAAGTTGACGAGTCTAATTTCAAAGCCAATCATGTAAGGGTAATAATGTAAAGGGCCACGTCTAGTCCAGCCAATCTCTTCTGCCATTTCACTGTGAGTACTGGAGATACAGCAGCTCGCTGTCATGTCAAGATGTCACAAGGCTGTACATATCTTACATTTATCAGTTACTTTGGCTTGACTTAAAGTAATGAATAATAATAAAAATCTTTACACAGCAAAATGTGGAAACCTTATTGTGGTTCAGGTGTGAAAAAGAGTTATCCAGGAGGAAAAAGTGATCAAGGAAAGAGGAAATGATTAGCATGATGTACTTACAGTCGAGGAAACACCACTTTGGAGATAACTTCTGCGAGGAAAGAATCTTTGGCTTGGCTGCCTCCTCCTGAACAACAAACACACACAACAGTTAGACTGCAGAGCAGGGGATAACTAACAGTGGAACAGGAGCTCAGCTGACCTGAGGATGAAACTTTTTTGTAAATAACGGTCGTGCATGTACTGTATAAAAGCAGAAAAAAGCTCTAAATCCTGGTTCAGGTAAAACTGTGTTATTAAGTATTATTAAGTAGAACTAAAAGACTCACAGGGAATAATTATTATGAAATGTTCTAGCATGTACAGCAGCCTATATGGTTGGACGGACGTCTTAGTGGGCCAGGAGGAACTGAGGATCATCCTCGTAATGATGATGGCTTAATGTATGTGTACATGTGTGTATATTGAGGCGTTTAGACAGATGCTGACCCGTGTCTCTGTGCTGATCTGAAAAGGGTACAACAGACCCCCATAACCTAAATTTGAAGTTATCCTACATTACCACTCTCTCCCTACTCCACACCTGGGCCATTGTGTCTTCATGTGAAAACACATGCAACTAATCAGGATCCAGCACCAGTTCAATAAATTTAGGTCAATTCTAATTCAATTCAGCTTCAGTAGTCTCTGTAATCTTTGAAAAGAATTCTGTGTGTGTAACTTGAAGATAGTTGTCCACACCTTCATATCCACCCACCTCATTACTGAAACTTTTTGTATTTCTGCATCACTCACACTTCTTTTCATCCAGCTTCCAATTAGCTCGGAATGCTGCAGTGAGACTTTTAACAAGATCAGAAACAGACGATTCCCGCCTCCCAGCTCTGGCTCCGCTAGCTGAAGACTGAAGTTTTAAACCTTGTTCTTTGTTTACACAGCACTAAGTGGTGCTACCCTGCCTCTATTAGTGAACTCCTGCCCTCATACCACACAGTCAGACACCTCAGATCCTCAGACCAAAGATTCTCATCTGTCCACAGATCAAGGACTAAACGTTGTGGTGAGCAGACATCAGACACCCCAAAACTGTGACATTCTCTTCCTCCGTCAATGTGTTCTTCTCACTCTGTTAATGATTTCAACTTAAAACACTCTTCTAAAAAAGTTAAATTGCGAAGACAATGGCACAAGGTACACGTCAGAGAACAAAATAAAAACTAAAGAGTAATGTGAAAGAAGGAGGGATAGACAGATGCAAAGTCTTATTCAACACCATCTACACATGTGGCTTAGCCCCAGGTTAGCAGAACAGTATTCTCTGTTGCTCAGAAGATCTCTTGTTCAAAAGTTGATTTAGCTGCTTGACCTGCTTGTACTGCGGTTATGAATAAACATCCCCTCTACGGTCGCTATTAGAGAGAATAAGTAAGTTCCAGGATTAATGTTCCCACTCAATCCTCTAGATGTTTCTCAATATATCGCTTCATTTTCTGATGTTTTAGCTCCTCCACTCAAACCAAAGCAGACCACGAACAGTATTTCAGTCAACAAGTGAGTGAAACAGCTTCAGTGGACAGAACAGGTGGATGTGTCTTTTTCCAGACAAGCACAACATAAAAACCTAACCACAGTGACTGTACGCAAAATAATGTGAAGCCTTAAAAGGTTGATGAAACAAAGACTAGACTAAAATGTCGCTGATGAAAACAAACCAAACAAATATAATGTCTGTAAGCTAAACTAAGAATAATTCAAATCAAGCACAGCACAAAGTCAATCAGATGCAGTGTCTGAAAGGAAACATGCAGACTGGTCTCATGCTGTGTAGGAGAGAACATACTGCACACTGGTGATTTTTAATTTACAGATTATCAATAGTGGTTTCAGTTGGGTGCAAAACTAAATATTTGTGCAGAGAAGTGGCTGAATGTAAAAAAGTCTCCCTCCAATAGATGTGACAAGTGGAAAAGGAGACAAAGAAAGTGAAGTCATATCATGCAGACTGTGGCTGAAGTAAACACCTCTCACACTCTCCTTCCCTGCGTTTGTCTCTACTTATCTGATCCTGCTGTCGAGTTCAGCAGCAGTCTCAACAAGAGCAAAATGCCTGCAGGCTGTTAAAGCAAACCTACAAACATGGATTCAAAAGTTGGACTCACTCTTCTCTTCTTCACTTTCTCTCTTCTCATGTCTTTTCTTCATTCACTTTGCCGTCTTATACGTAAAGTTGCTGGTTCATTTTGTTTCTGGTTCATTCGTCTGAGCCTGTTTGTTATTTATCAAACAGGTTTCACAGATTATTTTAACTCCTCTAAAGACAAGGTGCAAGGTGAAGACTGTACTTTATTCTGCAGAAAGCGTGAATGCAGCCCAATAATATCTAGTGCAATGAATTCATTTGGTATTCATAGTAATGCTGCACATTTTAAGAGACACATGCCAGGTCTGCAAGCCAGCAGAATTGACATAATTATGGAGTTTTGTGTCTGTGCACTCCAGAGCAAATTACAGATGCAAATTAATGAGTTTTTTTTCCCCCCTTTCTCCTCTGCATCTAAATGTCATTTCATCTGTTTCATTTGTCAGTTGAAGTCTACTTCTGCATTCATATCAAATGTTCTACACATCAACTATGGATTTCATATACTAAACGCAGACATGGTCAAATGTTTGCTCTGCTTCTTTAAGTTAACATCTTTAAAATCCAATTTGTCTCATTTTCACAAACCAACCAATATGGCAGCAGCCACATGGTAAAATAGAGTAGCAACAGTTTTAGCAATTTACCTTATTGATGTAAAATCCATAAAGACTGTGTGCACTCAGATCAGCACTTCAGACTCAGTTACATCCACAAAGGTCCACAGAGGTGTACACGTGCACACGTCTCTGTAGATTTCATCATGGTAGAGGGCTACAGTGCCTTTTGACATGCTCCTCAATTGTAATCAAGCACAATCTAATGCTCAGGTGCTGAACTGTGGTGTCAGTAAATATCAATACTTATTGCCTATTGTTACCTTGCACACAAAAGTTCAGTAGATTACCGCCGTCATTAGAAGAAATGAGCTAATCCTCCTACCAAACTCAAACTGTACTAGTGTGCATCGTCAGTCATCAGAGAGCAGGAGATCAAATGGTAAAACAAGTATTACATCATTTGGTTGCTATGCAACACAACATCTGGCAACAACTCGTGAGATTATATTCTTGCTGTTAGTGATGTAGCCTATATAAAAACAAGATTGTGTTGTTAAAAATAACACGTAGAATGAATGCTGCTCCGCTTGCTCCTAAAGAAGATGAAGAGCTGATTGTGACATGAAGGATAAGACGACATGACATGAGAACAGAGTTTCAGCGCGTCCACACTGTTTGCCTAAATACAGAAAGCCGCTTTCACATCCGCTGCATTTAAATACACGTCAAAGGTCCAGTATGTCATTTAAATGGTGGACGGCTCTTCCACTCACATGTAATGGGAGAAGGGCTGTATGACTTTATGGTATTTTTATTATTTAAATGTTCAATCATTATATTAAATCAGTGCTAAAATGACAGTGTGTTTAATTGTTACTCTGAGTCTGCATTTGAAGCTTTGCTGTGGTGATTTCGTGGTGTGTCCTAAACTTGCTAAATAATATTTTGGGGGTTCAATTTACACAATATGGCAAAAAATGTACTGTAATATGCATAACTATGTTTTTATTAGTGTATAATGACCTGAAGAGCACGAACATGAAGTTCACCATGTTGAACTGCAATCTTCCTACAGGAGCCCAGAATGGACAAACAAAGCCTCCATAGATTTTCCTTTACACCGGAAAAGGAGAGGGTGGAGAATCTACAACTGCACTGCTAGACACCACAGAATTCTACATACTGGACCTACAAGCAGTAGTCTAGTTGTAAAAAGAAACCGGGTGGATGGTGAACATTTTTCATTTATGTGACATACTTTCCAGCAGGGGGGTCGTGGGGTCCTCCCCCAGAAAATTTTGTATTTCTTAGATGCAATTTCCTGCATTCTAGTCAATTTTAGGGTGACTTGCTAGACATGGCAAATCCTAAATCCCATCTGATTCATAGCTTGCATTCTCAGTTGCATGGCCTGCACAAGACAATACTATTTATCGGAAAGAAACAATAACCACTTAACTATGGACATCATGTCATTCACATCTTTTTTAAACATATTTGTAAAAACATTTTAAATATCTTTATTTGTGAATGTGCTCAAATATTTTTTTAAACACAACTTTGTGTATGTTTTTAACATCTTTGTGTGTTTTTAAACATATTTAAATACATTTAAACACATTTTTGTTAAAAAACATCTTCACTTAAAAAAACACAATTTAAGGAGGAGGAAAGAAGACTTCGAGTTTTAAGACGACGCGATGTTTGAAACAAGCGGTATTAAAGAATATGAAGCAGCAGGTAGCAGCTAGCGGTGCTGCTAAGGCTAAAACAACACAGAGTGTGGATGATTGACACCTGTCACCTGTCGACCAATCAGAGTCAGGAGAATCTATTAGTACCGCCCACATTCACCTTTGACCCACCAATGACGATCCAGAATGAAGTAAACCCAAAGGTAGTATATCGCAGCAAGAGGTCTCACTTCACTGTCAAAGCCTCTTTGTCTTTATGTAACAACCAGGAGCTTCGTGACTGATTCAAACTAAAGCAGAGACATAGCAGGAGACATTAGCAGCGTTTCTTCGCGCTGGAATAAAACTTTTGACACGAAACAGCAAAGATCAGACATACTGTGTCATTTTGTGGATTTTTTTGCTACTCTTTGGGGGCTAGCTCGCCGAGTTTTCATCGCACAGTGATGAGACACATATCTTTGTAAGATATATTTTTATTTTTTCCCCCGCCGCGCCTCCCCTGAAGTCCTCTGGCGCCCCCCAAGGGAGGCGCGCCTCACACTTTGAAAACCGCTGACATAGGTAATAGACTGATTATCATAAAGTCCCCCTAAATGTCGAATGGTAATTCTATTTCCAGTGTTAAATATAAGTAATTTTCACATGCATTGATAAAATGCCATAAGGGATGGAAGAAGGGATGACCATTTTAGAAGAGGGATGATTTTGACCATTTTTCCCCCAGGGCGGATGCCATTCCCCCCCATCCCCCCTCAACTCGAGTACTGCCTAGAACAAGTAATGTTTTTACCCCTGGATTTAAGCGCATTGTGTAAACCAGCTAAGAAATGAAGAAAAACTGTTTACAAAGTTCTGCTGGATTAAGCCTAGTTATGTGGCCATGTACATCCTTCACACAGGCTGTTAACATAGAGTATGGGCATGCCACTCTCACTCTCAGGTTAGAATTCAAAATTAGAAGTAAACACCAGGTAAACAGCAGTGTGTCAACGCCGTCTCTGGTTGAAATTTGCAAAAAACACTCAAACACAATTAAATTCATCTGCTCATCAACAGCAATACAGCACTGTCACAATGATACTAACCCACACACACACACACACACACACACACATACCGACGTCACAGCCATCTGGAGTTAAGTTTAAATCATATGCAGTTAAGTTACTTAAGGTTAGTTTGGTTGGACACAGAAGTGGAAAAGACCACACGGCTCTATGCTTTGTGAACACAATTCAGGGTGCATAGGCCACTGTGCTGTGGGAGCACAGACCTCATTCCCTCAGCCACACATATCAAGGTGACAGAGCATGACAATACAGTGCAGTTCAGCATCCCTGCACAAAATCCTCCTGGTCACAGAGAGGAAAGGAAGAAGAGGAACAGGCAGGGTAAAAAGACAGTCGTTGAGATGAACTCACTCAAACACTGAGCAGCAATCTGGTTTGCTCTCCTCTCCTAAATGTTTGTTAAATGTTAAATGTGTTAGAACATTTCAAAGGATTCCAACAAGTGCATCTTTGATTTACACTGAGCAGTTATAGCACGATGCTGCTGAAAAAGTACAGTACTGCACAAATCTGATCAGACTGATAAGTCCTTATTCTAACTGGTCTGCCTGGATGCGTGATTCCATCTGATCTTTCTCTGCTATTGTGGAAATTCTCCTTGAACAAAAGTGTTTTCACTCGTTTCTTTCAGTTCCCCTGGAGACAGAAGTGTGGGTGTGGAAATGTATTGGATGACCTTGGGGTGGCTTTGTTGACATCAACACCATAGACTGTACATGGTGGAGTTTAGAAGCTAAGACACACTCAGCATGGTTGAATGTGTTCTCTCTGATGGGCAGTCTCGTTGCTCTGGGTAACACCTCGCTACCTTTCTGAATGACAATGACAATTAACTTCAAATTAAAGTCAAACCAGAGTCATCGCACAACAGAGTGACACAAACACCAGTTAGTGTCAAATTACACTACATTTATATTGGAAAAATGTACATGTATGTGCTGTGACCCAAACAATTAAAGTCTTCTACTCACACAAGTGGAACAGAAATTCTACAGAAAAGTTTCACCCGGAAAGTTTTGGCAGTGCATCATCAACAAAAAAAGCAGGTGCCCACATAGACAGTGTGCCCAAGGATAACCACCTTGCACTTGTTGCTGCACTTGTATGATTAAAATCGGGCATTTGTGCCATGAATGCATGTCTGATTCTAACTTCTCCTATGCATTACATGAAACCTGAAATAAAGTGATAATAAGATTCTTTTGTGCAGTTGACATTGACATTCTGTACATCTTTTTACTTCGTATGATACATTATGAATCAAGAGGAGGAAGAAAATAGTTAAAAGTGACTTCATTTTATAGTTGAGATTTAATTTCCAAAGTATGCTCTCTGAGTTTCATTTGGAACATTTGAAATGAGATTTTCAGTCTGATCCTGTCTTCTGCTGACTGTGACAGAACTAAACTGAAGAGCATATTTATTAAACAAAAGGGTTAACTTGAATACAATATTAAAAATACCTTTCAAAAATTAGAACTCTAGTGACTAGACTATTGTCAGTTCTAAAGAACTGTCTTCCTCCCTCGATTGTTTTTGTTCTCAAGCCTCTCCTGAGGAGATCGGAACCTCAAAGAGACTACCTAATTAACCCTGTACTTACATAAAAGAAGGATGAAAAATGAAAGCCTAACTTTTAGACGCTGAGCCGCCAACAGCCTCTGAGCAGAATAAATCACCATAGCACTACGGGACAAACACAGCACACACACAACTACAACAGGTCACAATATCATAGGCTCACCAATAAACTTCACTACACACACAAAACATAAAATGTGACACACAATGTAAATATACACACACACAAACATACAGAGGCAATATTACATGCTCATCATGCTGGAAGACTGAGACACACAAGGGAAACTCCTCTCTGTGGAACTGAACTGTGTATGTGTGTGTGTTTGTCTCTTAACAGTATCAGGAATCAAAAACTGCTCCTGCACTTGCCTTGTATTATCTAACATCACAGTGATCTACATAAATGACATGCATGCAGTTGCTGATCATGAACTTGATTCTGGTCTATCGCAAGTGCTTAAATCTGAGAGCCACTTCTGGAGCAACATCAAAACAGCATCGACTGGAGAAGGGGATTATCACAGAACACACAATTTGATGATCTGGTTCAGCTCACCTTAAGTGAGCAGAAGGACCAAGAGGAGTGTTCAGGAGCCCCCCAGCAGAACCATCACGGATGACTTAAGAATGCAGATAGGTCCGCCATGGTATTTTCTAGACATGTTACATAAGGATTCCTTCCTTTTTCAGTCTCTGACTGCACCCCCAGTCACAACTGACAAAGGTGGATAGATCAGGGCGGGCAAGAAAAAGGAAGTCTGGCCAGTCAGCCAGACGCTGCCCTGCCTGGGTGTGAGTATATTACTCTTTTTTTTTCCCCCAAGATATTTTTTTTTCTTTTTGGGCTTTATTTGACAGAGACAGCTTGAAGAGTGACAGGAAATGTGGGGGGAGAGAGATGGGGAATGGCATGCGGAAAAAAGAGCCACAGGTCGGATTCAAACTCTGGGCCACCGCGGCAAGGACTGAGCCTTCATACATGGGGCGGATGCTTTACCAACTGAGCTAAATACCACCCCAAGTTTATTACATTTTCCCTGATAATGCTACATTGTGTCGGAAATTAGCAGCCAGTGTGCAGCAGAGCCCTGCGGAGTGTTTATAGCTAACATAGCTAAAAGCTATTTGAGCTTCACACTGGGTGTATTCCACTTGGTGCGCCATTTAACACTTAACAGGCAAAAGCAAGGATTGTGAAAATGGTTTCAATGGAGTATAATCTGTCAGCCAGCAGCAACCAGGTAATATTTGTTTATAGCCGACAAAACAAACAACAATGTATCTGAAAATAAAAATAATAAAAAAACTACACAGAATCTCTGTCAGTACAAAAGGCCAGCACCTCGGCTCACTAGTCATATCGAGGTAGATCTGGAAGCATCTCACTGCTCCAACAGTCCACATATTTAAAGTCCACCATTATGTCCTAAAAAGACCAGAACCAGAGCCCTCTGCACAAATAACTACATACAGGCCAAACAGATCAACAGATGACACCTTACTATCACTAGGACTTTCTCTCCAGCCCATCCAACTTCTTCTGTGTCTGAAGAACCTGAGGGAGGGGCAGATATAATCTGCAATAACGTACCATCTGCACAGGAATTATCAAAAGCAAACAAGTCCCTCTAGAATTAACTTTTGCTGGGGAAGACTGGATGGAAAAGCCTCTGAGAAGAAGAGGGCCAAGTACACAAACCTGATAGTGGTAGTGTAGCAGCAAACGATGACAGTCCTTACATTGAAGTTCATTGCAGAGATTTTCCTGCCCAGTCCCTCTGCAGGGTCTTAAAGCTTCTCTGCATCATATAGTTATATATGCAGAGAGCAATTACAAACATCACTTGACAGTGCAGAAAAGGCATCTGGATGTGGATCAAAAGGGGTGATCCATGAACCACCCATGCTAATGAATTCAAGCTGGGGCTTGATCTCCTTAAACACAGACACAGTTGCCAAGGGCAGGGACAATGAAACTATTCAGTTCAGTTTTGTTCATATAGTGCCAAATTGAAAAAGAAGACTCTCAGCACACACATTTAAGCTCACATACTGACACAAACACTACGTTGATTTCTGATGAAAAGTATTTATTGTTTTCTGTATTTATCATAAAAGTCCTAAAATTCCCTGCAGATTATTCACACACACAACTAAAGAAATGTATTTCTTCACAGTGTGTAATACAAGCTGTCACTCTACATTTTTGTATGTGTGCAGACCACACGTGTCATCTCAGCTAGGCTAGATTCCATGGATGAATAAGCACAGGTCTTAAAGGTTTTAATAAGGCTGTCCCTCATCTCCTGTACCTCTCCAGTGATGGCTGTTTCAGTTGTTAGCTGCTTTTAGTTTTTAGTCCTCTGAAATTAATGACTGAACACATATCTGTTATATGGAAACATTTCTGTTTTATGCATTCATTTGTGTTATATGGATTCATTTCTGTTATATTGAATCATTTCTGTTATATGGATTCATTTCTGTTATATGGAGTACAGAAAGTAGAAAAGAGAAAGTTTTGGAGTTTGGCTGAATATAGCCTGTTCAGACATCTAATCTGCATCATTTATCTATTAAAGTAATGGCATTTTGGCCTATCAAGCATAGATCTCCATTAGGGAAATGCTCCATAATGACTAGAAGGACTAGAATGGATAGAGCTGCAATGCTCATGTGATATTTAGCATCTGACATACAAGACAAAGGTCCAAAGTATTTTTTTCCTGCTTGCCATAGTGGCAGCAGAGCGGGGGAGCAGTGAACTTAGAAAATGAATGATATCATGAAACATTACATTTGTAACTTTAGCAACTTTAGGCTAATTTATGTTTAAACTCAAAACTTACACATGGAGTATTTTTTGACTCAGTATCATTTTATCATTATCATTATCATTCATGTTGTCGTTATCGTCATTGTCGTCGCCGTTGTTGTTGTTGTTATTATATAGTTATCTGGGCTCTGTAAGTCCTCCAATAATTGTCTGCATCAGTTTCAGTATTGGAAAGTTTTTTAGATCATGTTGTGTTGTGGTTGCTCACGTTCATTAGCAATGAGCAGTCAGATGATTAGACAGGTTGGAAAAAACTGTTTATCTAGATTATGTAAACTGTAATGGATGTTTACAGACAGCAGGAGAGTTTTACTGTTCACCTTTGTGTTACTGTCTGATCACCTCACTGCTTGTGCTGATGTGATGTGATGTGATATGAGGCTCTGAGCTACTAACTTGTTCATACGATGTTATTCTCACTAGGAACGGCGGTTAAAACCACAGAACGTTGTACAGTTATTCTCTACGTGGTAGCACACTATTATAAACACACAAATGAGCAAATGAGTAATGATGAGAGGTTTTTAAAAGTAATCCACCGATAATCACTTATTTTCTGTTCTCACTTCACAGTTCCATCTGGTGCTGTGTTAATGAGGACTAGAAAGTTACAATGTTACATTCAGAGTGAATTTTGGAATGACTCAGAGGATGTGTTTTCCTGATCCTGTTTAAACACAGTTTTATTTGTGTATCTCTGTGTGTGTGTTTGTGTATTGTGTTGTGTAATACATCACTGGCCACATTCTGTACTTTGTAACCCCTAGAGTACGGGATTTGTTCTGTTTATGTGTGTGGGTGTTCGTTTGTTTAGAAATGTGTGTGTGTGCACATGTGTGTGTGCTGGAGGATTTTATTTTGGAGAAACATTTAGAGGCCTCTTTAACTAGACTTCAGCTGTCAGTCACTCACACTGGCTGTCAGTGCTGGTGTCAGATGTGACCTTTCTACTTAAAGCCACCTCTGGATTCAGACAGGAAGCTTCACTCATGAGTTTGATGGGTTGATTTAAACACGAAGAAAATGATTCAACTAATTAGTGAAGCAGTCTGCTACATACTGTAGCACTTGAATCTTTCTCTTGCTTGTTCATGTATTGCCTGTGGTCAATCAACCTGCTTAAGAGCTGTCAGGTGTAGTGTCCTTGCATGAGGCAGTGAGACAGCACCAGACAGAGCAAAGTTAGCTGTACTGTGAGTCTTCTCTGCTCAGGTTAAGTGCTTCTATCAAACATGACAGATGTGTCACAGAGTTCAGGGACACAGTAGATTTAATACAACACCAAGCCAGCACAATACAATCCTAATCTAATGTCACAGCTATAATCATAACAACCAAAGCAGCCACAATCACAGAAACATCAGGATAAATATATATGTATATGACTGCACCTCTTCAAATGTTATCCTTCTGGAGCAGCGTGACTTTGGTGGCAGCTCTTTCCTGCATGTGATCATGACTTTTTGTATGATTGTTCATGCAACAAGTGTTTCCCATGTGCCTCTGAGCCAAACAAAAACCACACTACACACTCCAGAATCCAACTACCAACCTGCTGTCCCAAGCATCTGAAGGAAGGATGAACAGAGCAGAAGTCCTAGAAAGGAAGATGCAGCATAGGAGAGTAGAAAGGAGAGGGGTCTATTGACAACTCAAACAGTGAAAGCAACACACTGAAATGGGCATGGACTTGTGAATCAATACATCCACATTCTGACTGAAACACTAAACAAAATATCTTTCTGAATGTTATGTTTCTGTTATTGTGTAATGTAAAACTGTAAAAGTCCAATTCAGTCCCACGTCTTTAAAACATGCTTCACTTTACTGCTTCCCCGCTTCTTCATCCTGCTTTGTGCCTGTTCTTTGTCCCAAACAGTGACACATACCATGCCCCTTTTATCTTCACTCCCACCTCCCCTCCGTCCTCCTTCTTACCTCCTGCAAACGCTGGATGTGTTCTCTGCAGGTTTCTAAGTCGCTGTCGCCAGGAACCACGATCAGTCCCAGAGGGATGGCTGGAGATACAGAGGAACAACACAATTATCCAACAGCACTTTGATATCTACTTATACAGTGGTGCTCAACTCCACCCCTCCGTAGCCTCTGAGTACTGCTGGTTTTAATTCCAGTCATCCAGCAGGCATGTATGCAGAACTGCGACTCAAGAATGTAATTAAATATATCGTAGTATGGACAACCAGCAGCACTGTGGGGTTGAGGACCAAACAGCCAACAGATATTTAGTTTATATGCTGTAAATTATAACTGAGAACATTATCTTTGTTGCTTATTGAAACCTTTAACTACAGGGATACTAGAGATACCAACTGGAGACTGCAACTGTGATAGCTAATAATGGACAAGAAGCAAGCTGAAGAAAGACACTGTAATCTGCTGCTTGGTGAATGCATAACTGTTGGCCAGTATCAAATAGAAAATGAAGGTGTGTAACACAGAATATGATTAAAGCACGATCCAGCCTGATCAGGGCTGAAACATTCATCTAGTGTTGAGGTGATGCATCCCAGTATCCAAGAATTACATCAATACTGAAATCCATATCTAATGCCAAGTTGATGATGGAATTGCTGTCTTTTATTTTATCAAACGAGCTTGACCAAGCTGGATTGTCATCAGTAAGCCGGCGTACACGGTTAAAACAAAGACTGCTCCCTGAGGCAGCGCCGGCCTGCCGCCCGCTGCACCAACACACCACTGCTTGGCTGAACATCACACGGCTCACTGTACTGAAAGAACTGTGAAACTAAGCGAGAAGCTCCTGAACCCACACACACACACACCTCCCATTGATACTAAATACCTCAATGAGGAAGACTGCGATGTGAGCGAGCAGTAGTAACTTCACTGACAGAAACCCGGTCAGAACATGACAGAAAAGTGTATCATGGTCACTGTTTTTTTATTCAGTAGTGTCTGGCATCCAAATATTCCTCAGAGCCATGTAACATTATTAATCCACACATCTATCTTCTATCTTGTACTTCTATAGTATACCTCACTATATAACATTAATACAGACTTTGTTATTGGACAAATTGGACATTTGCTCTCATTATTTTTGTATCTCTGAATGAGTCTGATTGAAAATGAAGCAGCAATTTTGTAAAACATAAATCTCTTAAGTCTCTGGCAAAACAACACATTTTTCACCTGTTATATGAACATTAAACCGTGTTCTGTTTATCTGAAGCTTCATGCTCTTTTAGACGGAGTGCGTACAGAAATTGTGCTGCATCTGTTAAACAGCATAATCTCTGTATCCTCTCCATGTTCACGCTGGAATTCAGAGCCACAGAGAGAAACATGCCATTGAGATGATATAACCACTGTGCCTCGGGGTATGAATCATATTTTTATCATCTCTCCAACTGTGACACAGCCACAAGTTGAGAGCATTGATTGATTTGCATAATGAGCGAACAACTCAAACTTTCAGATAGTAAGAACAAAGGATGAGGTATGAAAAATGATTAAAACTGAAACGAATAGAAAAAAGTGATTATGAATTATTAATATGACTTAGTATGAAGTATGCATACATATACATATTCCCATAAGTCCCTGTACAGTACATATAAATCGCAGAAACAAAAAGAACCATGTCTACATTTTACACCCATAGAAATTAATAACATACAGTATTATAAAACATGTTTATAGTAAAAGATAACAGCGCCCCCCAGTGACAAAACTCTGATATACGTGAACTTGTTCCTAATGAGAGAGGAGGCGCCTGTCCTCTGTAATCCTGAAATATCAGTGATGCAAACAGTGTGTGTGCGCACAAGTGTGTGTGCGCGTGTTTGCGCAGTATGTACATCAAATACGTCTTTCATGTGAACACAGACGCACGGCTACACCACAGCACGGAGGAGTGCAGAGCAGCTGTGATGCGGGATGAAGAGAGAGAGAGCTAAAAATGATCTTGTTGACCTTCACATCACTGCTCCACCTTCTAATGATCAAGCAGCTTTATGCCCACTTCAGCCTGAAGATGCTGCTATCATTCATGCATCGACCTGCTGCTTCTTGGCAGACATCTTGTCCACACACTGACAAGCACGAAGCAGCTGGTTTGGAAAGGTGGTGTGATGTAACCAAATAATCAGAAAATTATATTAGATTTACTATATTGTTTTGTTCAATCTGCAAATGCACATGAAGTCATGGTGGTGATTATAACAATAGCAATGTTAAAATTGTATTCCTAATTAACATTGTTGGCACCACTATACATGGATGGGTGTGTGTGTGTGTGTGTGTGTTTCCTTACATGCTTGCCGTAGTTTGTCCTTGTCATAGTGCAGAGCCTCATAGTCAGTCATACCGATCCTGCTGACCCTGATCCTAAGCCTTTCTGGGACTGGCTGCTGACTGAGACACAAACAAACAAATGAAATATTGTTCTAAGTTGTACATGACTGTATCTAGGTGACGCTCATCTGTGGAAGAGTGATGGTTACACATTATAATGCTATTTACCATGGCCACAGGTTCGGAAAGAGATACTCACTTTAGCTGGATAAGGCTGTCGAAGCCTGTGTGTGTGTGTGTGTGTGTGTGTGTGTGTGTGTGTGAGTCTTACTCATTAAGGTGTGGTAGTGAGGTCCGTCGTTTGGTTTTCTGAACCATGTTGGCCTGGTTTCTGAGGCTGATGTGGATGACGGAGGGTGCAAGTCTGCATGGTTCACCATCCACCTAACAATAATATACATCAACCAGTCAAGCACACAGAATTTAATACCCTGCATTTGGTCATCCTCAGTAACAGAATGTCTGCTCAGTGTGTATAATCTGTGTAATTGCATAGACACAGCTGGAAGAGCATGAAGGTTACAACATAGCTACAAACATGAAGCAGTACAGTAGCAGGTGTATGTACAGTATGTACCTGGACTGGCAGAGGTTTGGTAGTGGTGAGGGTGACTTCTCTGCACTGATTCAACCTCTCACCATGACCTCCAACCTGGAGAGTAGCCTACAAACACACACATAGACACACTGTGTCAATCAATCATAAATCATTTAACAATTAGTTATCACTTAAGTTGTGACTTTGATTTTATGAGCATTAAATACACCAACTGATGGTTGGTTATTTTTTAACCTATGACTTTAAACTCACGTTGGTAGTTGGGTCAAATAAAACTGTCTGTACTGTCTATGATGATGACATTTAAAAGCTTAGCATCTGTTTTTAAGATAAATGGTTTGGGATCTTTGAAAAACCTAAAAGGTCACTGAAAAACACTTTCTGCTGTCCTGTCGAGCACTTCTTTCATAAAACACTTCTTTAAAGTCTGTGTAAAGTCAAAATAAATTTGTGTTCTGAGTATGTCAGACTAAAGAACAAAGTGTTATTAACCACCCAGCCAAATTTGAAAGATCAAAAATAACGGTAAGTTTATGAAATTAGGTGTCAAAATTAGGTAAAAATGAGCAGTATTCGTTGCATCCAGGATAGTATATAGTGTGTTATTTCAGGCACACTCAATAATAATAAGCGTGGTAAATAGTATATAATGTGCACTTTCAGGCACACTCAAAAATTGCATTTCCTGCGGAAATATGGTATGGATGCCCTCTGCTGAAATGCCCGATGCATCTGGGCAAATTTGTATGAAAAGATAGAATTGTAGGATATTTTGAAATATTGTATGAATTTGTACAATATTGTAACAATGTGTGTGATTAACTGGAAAAAGTTGAATAATCTTTCAATATTTGCAACATTTATACTATTCATTCTGTTTATACTGCTATATTTGCCATATATAGACTTTATTTATAATTTTAACTTTTTATATAATTTATATTACATGTCATGTATATTGTTTTTTGCACCAGGGATAGAATGGAAATGCTACTTCAATTCTCTGTATGTACCGTACACATAGCAGCATTGACAATAAAGTCAACTTGACTTAACGTGAGAATTGTAGAATACTGTGAAATATTGTATGAATTTGTAGGATATTAAAGCAAAATGTGAGATTAGCTGAAATGTATGGAAATTTGTATGAAAAGATAGAAATGTAGGATATTTTGAAATATTGTATGAATTTGAGCTTAGTGCTCCTTGTGGCCCTTGAGTGCAGGCATGAGGTTGCAAAGCAATGGTGCCATCTTCTGGACCCTAATTAGAGAAGCGCATTTTCCAATGCATTAAATTATTGTAGAAAATGTTGAATAATTTGTGCTCCCTCTGGGCATCCACACTAATAGGCCAGAGGAATAGTATAAGTATGCTATTTCAGGCACACTCAATAACATGTCTTATTGCCTGTTTTGCAAAACATCAGAAAAGTATACGAGAATAGAAAATATGAAAAAAGTCAAAAAACTTTTCATTCTAGTCAACCAAGAGGACATGGGAATCTGAAATGTGTGAGTAGTTGTTGAAATGATTCTTAGCTCTGTGATTCAGTGTAACAGGAGAGGCACCAACACTTGCTGTGGTAATTAGTGTAATTATAAACAGTAATTATGCCAATCACAACTGACTCTCTTAGTAAGATTATATTTATATTTATATTAAGTGAGACAGACTCTTAGCAGGCTTCTGGATGTTCTTCCCTAGTAACCATGGCTACCAGGACACAGTGAGTTCCATACCAGTGACGTCATAGTGAATCCAATGACCTCTATGTATCCATCATCATGGCGTTGAGGTTCAAAGTCATGATGTTCACTGGGGTTTCCCCAAGGTGTAGTGCCCGCACAGTACCTAAATAACACAACACACACAGCACATCATCATAACCATCAGTTCACGTCAAGAAACTGAACACATCACGTTTCTACAGAAAGAGTTCTGCTGTTTGAGCAGCTGTCAATAAATCCAAGAGTCAGCCGATCGTCTTCATAAAGAGACATGAAAAAATCAGAGGGTGGTGCATCGGCATAAGTGGAACCAGCAGAGTAACTGCGAGTGTGTCAGGTTATAATGTAGACGAAGAGCATGAATATGATCACATCACCAGCCACAGAGTGAGTGAAACTTCAGTGCTCTGGCTGAGCCAGCATGATGCTTCATTTTCTGAAACACACATTATCTACGGCAGCAGAACACTCATCATCATCATCTGATTTGATTAAAACTCCTTGTGACTGATTTCAGGATGGAGTCTCTCCATCTACAGACCTGTACCCTCTCTACAATTAACTCTTCACTGACCACAGAGACACACAGCTACAGCAGTGATGATGAGGCTCCCTCACCAATGGGATTGTGTTTATTGCACATTTTCAATCATTTACCAACAACAATAAACAAGAAGAAAAAACACTAATTGGTGGCTTATTTCTTCTGTGTCATAAACAGCTTGTATAATATTAGAGTGCTCCCAGCAGTAAAAGAAAGCACATTCAACACAAGCGAATTAACACATATAATTAACACCAACCAATATAAAAGACACCAAGAGCAGAAAGGAAACATTAGTCTAAATTATGACTGCACCACATTCACATTCACACAAATAAAGGCTCCACACTGCCTGTTCCTCCTTCATGTTAGAGTCCGTAATGTGTTCATATACTATACAATTCAAATAACTGCTGTCGCATTACTGGATATTATACACAGCGGATACACTAGAAGCAACCACTGGCAAGTAAATACTGGATTATTATTATTATTATACTAGACATAACTTAACATGTGAACACAAACACCACACCACAAGGTGCAGTACAAGTACAATGCAGTATTTTAGTATAGTATAGTATAGTATAGTATACTATAGTATAGTATAGTAGTATAGTTTTTGCAGACACTATAAAAGGTAGTATTAGTAACAGTAGTAGTATCAGTATGCTTGTCCTGGGTGACATGAACATCCACTTAGACAGTCCAGTCTCTGACAACTATGTCATTAATTTATTCCTTTGACCTCCAGCTGGTCCACAGTCCTCCTACTCATGCCACTGAGTCACTCTGTACTCTGAACTCATGCCTGAACAAGCTGTGTCCTTTATCTACGAGGCCTGCTCGACCCAACCAATCTCAGCCATGGTTGGATGATATCCTCTGATCACTACGCACCAAACTCAGAGCTGCTGAAAGAAAATGGCTCAAATCCTAACTAGCTGATGACCTCAAAGGCTACCAGACACTTTTATCCTCCTTTTCAACCAGCGTCACTGCTGCAAAGACTGCTTTTTACAACAACAAAGTCCAGTGTCACTGACACCCGGAAACTTTTATCCACCTTCAAATCACTACTCAACCCTCCGCCTCCTACTCCTCCTACCAGCCTTACCACTGATACCTTTGCATCATTCTTTACAGGCAAAGTGGAAGCAATCAGCAGCCAATTCTCTGACCAGCTCATCCTCAACCCGACTCCTAACACTGTGACATGTAGCAGTCCTACTACATCTCTCTCTCCAGCCTAGCTGGGCGGCACCGAATCAGCTACTGCACTTTCGCAACCTAGCACAGTTGCTTGCACTTCCTTTTGTGGCTTTACACCCCTCTCTGAGAGTGAGGTATCCAAACTGTTGACATGTAGTCGTCCTACTACATGCTCGTTGGGCCCTATACCAACAAACCTTCTTCAATCCATTAGTCCAACCATCATGCCAGCTATCACGTATGTGATAAATGCGTCACTGACCTGCGGCACTTTTCCCATTGCATTCAAAGCAGCTTGAGTAACGCCTCTACTCAAGAAACTCTCTCTCAACCCTGCTCAGGTCGAGAACTATCGACCTGTCTCAATTCTTCCTTTTTTATCCAAACTATTAAACGGGCGGCCGCTAAGCAACTCTCAGAATTTCTCCTACAGAACAATCTTCTTGATCCGAATCAATGTGGTTTCAAGAGCGGTCACACGACTGAAACTGCTCTGTTGTCTGTGAAAGAAGCCTTAAAAGAAGCAAGAGCAGCAGCACAGTCCTCTGTCCTCATTCTGTTGACTTATCAGCTGCCTTTGACACAGTTAACCATCGCATCCTCCTCTCTATTCTCTCTAACATGGGCATCTCTGGCATGGCTCTTTTCTGGTTTGACTCTTACCTGACAGGGCGCTCATTCAGTGTATCCTGGCTTGGACAGTTCACTTCGCATCACCTCACCACAGGGGTGCCCCAGGGCTCAGTGCTGGGGCCCCTTCTATTTGCTATCTACACCACCTCCTTGGGTCCATTTATCCGCTCACATGGCTTCTCCTATCACTGCTATGCAGATGACACTCAGCTCTATCTGTCATTTCCTCCTGAGGACCCCTCAATCTCTGCACAGGTCTCCGATTGCCTCTCAGACATCGCCACATGGATGGAGGCACATCACCTCCAGCTGAACCTCTCAAAAACTGAACTGCTGGTCCTCCCAGCTAAACCTACTATACACCATGACATCAACATCAAAATTGACTCCCTATGTCTGGGGCCCCCACCAGGGTGATGAGAAACTTAGGGGTTATGATTTATGACCAACTAACCTCTTCCAATTATGTCGCCTCGGTTGCCCGTTCATGCTGCTTTGCACTTTACAACATCAGAAAAATCAGACCTTACTTAAGGCAACACGTCAACTCCTGACACAAGCTGTGGCCCTCCTGATGGGCCTCCCAGCCTCCACGGTGAAACCTTTACCTATAAGTAACAGCAGTATTAGTAACAGTAGTATTAGTAACAGTAGTAGTGTTAGAATCACCTGGGGATATTGAGGAAGACCAGACACTGCAGCTTCAAGTCCTGAACCTTCGACGTTAAATCTGTCCCATCACACTGGAGAGAGAGAGAGAGAGAGGGAGAGAGAGAGAGACACAGGCAGACAGACAGACAAACAGACAGACAGTGTAAGGCAGACAGACAAACAGACAGAGTGATGCAGTGACTCATTGTTTTCACACATATGACTGACTGCCTGACTGCTTGATTGACAGTTACTCACCACAACTTTGATGTGTTTAGACAGGTCTTTAGAGCTTCCCATCAGGAAATCTGAGAATGCTGTCTGTATGAGACACACACACAGAGACAGACAGTCAGACATAGACAGGCAGATAGGTAAGCAGGATTCTCTCAGAGGAGGCTTCCACTGCCTCTGGCAGAGTAAGACACAAGGTGTCCCCAAACAACGATCTTCACTTCATACGTTAGAGTTGTGTGTCTCTCAGTATAGTTCCAAACATAGCCTGATCTCAGTCACCTACAGTCAGGTTTAGCACATAAAGAGGCCTGGAGACCAACATTGGACACATCCTGGGTCTAGGAAGTGGCTGGTGTGACCTCAAACTGATTTCTGAGAATAACTGAATATTTCAGAGCCACAGCTGCTATTCAGACAATAATACATGCATGTTCTAAAAAGTAGATACAAAAACCTTTTTGTTCCTGCTGCTATGGGCATTTTTAATAACACAATGTGAGGGGATAAACTTTTATGTTCTGTATAAATTGTGTCTTTTACTAGATGTTGTTACCTTCATTTGTATGTGTTATTTATGTTACATCCTGCTGCTTTAATACAAATTGCCCCTCAGGGATAATAAAGATTCCTTGATCCTTGATCTGGACCCCCACCATCATACCTTCTAGTCCATGCTTCACAGTGGGAACCACACATAAGATAGATAACATCCATTTACTTTCTCTGCAGGTAGTTGAATGTTTACTGTATGCCAACAACTACCTCTGAACAATGAAACTAATGGTCTCAAACACAAGAAATCCTACTTAATTAAATCATTCCATGTGACAACCTCATGAAGCTGACTAAGAGAATGAAAGGGTGTGCAGAGCTGTCACCAAAGCAAAAGAAGAGAGAGATTTAATTGACTTGATGTTTTCAGTGTTGATCTGCTGCTGTATGTTTTCTGGACACAGAGAAAGCCAAACAGTATTAAATAGAAACATTCACGTGGAGGTGCACTCACCCCAGCATAGAACATTTTATTCCTAAAGCGACTGTTAAACTTCTCAGGGTTGGCCTCTGAAACAATGACAGAGAGACAGCAAATGAACAAAACATTTCATATACATGTAGCAAATTCAATTGAAAACAGTTTCCACAAATGTACACTGCTCCTACGACAAAATAACAACATGCTTTTTAAATAATTTGATAATTAAAATGAATGTACCTCTTGATTCGTGGAACTCTAGAGTCACATGAGCATCAAATCCAAGACTGAAGTAATTGTTGAAAACATCTAGAGGAAGCTGAGACACACACAAACATAAAAAACACAGCATCTGGGTTGAAAAATGTAGACCACTCTGAATCCTGTTCATGCCCCTGTGTATTGATTAATATCATATTTAATATATACAGGCAGGAGGAAGCTAAGAGCCAGATGAGAGGGGGCGGCAGTAGCTCAGTCCATAGGGACTTGGCTTGGCTTGGGTGGTCGGTTCAAGTCCCACATGGACCAAAAATATGGAAGGTGGACTGGTAGCTGGAGAGGTGCCAGTTCACCTCCTGGGCACTGCCGAGGTGCCCTTGAGCAAGGCACCGACCCCCCCTCTCACCTCAAGATATCTGGAAAGAAAAGGGCTCTAAGGGTAAAACCCAGCAGTCTCCCCTTTACAGACATGCCCACTTTATGCTAATCCCATGCCGCTTTGGGCAAAAGCCATGCTGTTTTGCATGCAGTATAAATGTGGTATTTTCGCCAAGTGTATTTGAATATTTCTGCCTGGAAAGCAGAGACTCTTGTGGATTCAATGAGCTCATCTGTATTCATGTGCGATGATGTTAGTCTCCATACGAGCCATTCCACTGTATGAGAGCATTTTCTACAAACTTGATCTCGTTTTATTAAATGACCTGTTGTGACCTCGAAGATATTCACTCCGTCGTCAAACTGTAATACCACAAACTGAAGACAGGGGGCGCTCACAGCACGGATAGCTTTCCTCTGTATATTGAAAACAAGGCTGGAATTATGAAAGATATGGAACGTTAGACCTATATGTAAGAATAACAGGCATAGGGATTCATTTATATAAATCTATCTATGTGTAGGTAGGTTGTAGGTATGTATGTAATGAAGGCTACACCCACACTTAAACTGTTGCTGCTGATCCCGACTGAGTTTGAAAACTTTTTTCAGTTTTATTTATTTATTTAGGTGACAAGAAATCATTATGATGCCTTTTCATGCATGCAACGTAAATAGTTTCTGAAATGGTGCTGATGGTGTGTGGAATTAATTAGACTGGAACTAATTAAACTGTTTAAATGAAAATGTATTAGTCTGAACCTCTGACATTATAAAGAATTGACAGCGTATGCGTCAGAATATGTGGTTCTGGTCACTGTTATGTTGGTAGTTATCCCTCTTCTGCCTCCCGGCTAATTAAAAATCTGCAAAAATGTGGATCATTGGTGGACCTGAGGCGGCTCCAAACAAGCCATTTGTTATGCCACGCACCTAAGTATCCACGCTCTTAATTCTAGCATGATTGTTTCTGCTGTTAAATTGAACATTTTTACTTTTTTTTTTTATCCCTTTCAGTTCTAGCTGTAAGGCTAAAACCTCTAGTAAGGAAAGCAGACCAAGCTGGCTTCAAAAAATGAAGGTCATGAAGGCCAACACTGATATCAAGGATGGATATAGATGTTATGTGGTAGCCTAATAGCTATAGTTGTAGCTGACACCACTAACTTGACTTTAAAAATAACATCTAAGTTGATTATATGTTCATGTCACGTAGTTCAGGAGACGCAGATGGTTTTATGCCATCATCAGCAGACTGGATATCCATATTAATCTTTATGGCATCTGTCAGCGGTTGTAAAGATATTTTGTTCTAATTCAAAGTCAGCTTTTACATTTAGTTTGAAGGGTTAAACATACTAATACTAACCTACTGTAACATATCATTTGTGAATTTGTGGAGCTCTCAGATGGATTTGACCAGAGTTTGTGACTCTTCCCTCTGGATTACAACAAATAAACAGAAGCTCTTGTTTGTTTGGCAGCTGTTAGATTAAACAGACAGGCACACTTTGTCTTCTTAACCTTTGTGTGGTCCCCTGTGCTGTCTGAAACATTTGGTCTGGTGTCTGTATATGCACTGACCTTATCAGTCTGTTGTTCATCTGGTTCAGCCCCTGCACAGTGGTTTGGTTCAACCTGTAGATTCCATCTGTCCAGCTGGACAACGGTTCCATCCTCAACATGGGACAAGATCTTAGATAGAGGTTCATCTGTATAACCCTGAAATACATGCGTATGAGTATAAAACATATAGATATATATGTACAGATATACTGTATTTATATGAACATACAACAGGATTTTAACCTGGATGTCTGATGATAATTTAGCATTCATATCTGTTTATAGAGATTTGTATTTTCCCCACATGTTGCTTTGTCATTGTATCTGTGCCAGAAAAGTTGCACGTCCTAATTGATCTGCATTATTTTCATCATCATCATTTTTGAGTATATGCGTAATGTAACTGTGTACGGTCTACTGTGCTTGTCTTCAGGAAAGGTTTAATGAGCAATTTCAGAGTGAAAAACTTTAGTTGGGGACAATGGTTGTGAAGTGTGGGACAGTTAAAGATACTGAGAAGGAAAGTTGACTTCGAGCCCCAGGATGTAATCCAAAGGTACGAACAGACTGATGATAAACTAATGAAAAAAAAAGTTAGGCTCACAGATTAGTTGTGTGAGGGTGCATCTGTCATGTTTGTACCCACCCCTCCCCAGTTGAGGGTCCTGGCGAGGTCATTTCCTGTCCCAAGTGGTAACACAGCAACAGGAGGTTGAGGATTTAATGCCAGTTCATCAAGACAAGACAGGATCCAGCCCACCTGGACACACAGATCCAGCCATCATTCTTACACATTTTTTTTTGTCCATCAGAGTTCCAGTGATACCCCTTTTATTATTTATTGATTAGACAGACAATGTTACCACTGTACCACATTCCTCTATGGAACAGTACTGTACTGCAGTACAGTGGCTATAAACTATAAATATATTTTGAATCTTCACTAAACTGGTTTGGTCAGAAATCTACCTTCCATTTCCAGCATACAGAGAAAGTCACTGTCACTGTTTAAGTTCAGAAGTGCTCTCATCACTTCTGCTTTAATCTGCGTAAACTTCCTCTTCATAAATAGCCATGCTGTAAATTAAAGATGATCATCACTATTTGTTTACTGGTCCTATTAATTACCTCGGCCACGAAGGTTATGTTTTCAGTTGTTTGTTCATTTGTCAGCAGGATTATTGAAAAGTCATGGAACATGATCCAAGGAAGAACACATTACATCACACAGATTGTTTTTTACTTTTGTTAACATTGTATGGTCAATTATAATACCGGTATCTACAGCTGCTGGTGATGTACACCTGGCAACTCAATCAGTCAACGTAAAACCCACTTTTTACTGCACCAAACTAATGAAATCCAAATTTATCAGAAATGTAATGTTTCATTGTATTTCTTAGTCTACTCAGTCACATATATTTTCAGACTGGAGTTCCTCTCCTCTGCTGTTTATGTATCCATATACAAAGATGAGTATTGCGGTGGATGACCATCCTCTAATGAGTCTGGGTCTGCCCGAGGTTTCTGCCTGTTAAAAGGAAGTTTTTCCAAGTGCTTGCTCATGGTGGAACTGTTGGTCTCTGGAGATAATATTATAAATAGTACGGTCTAGACCTGCTCTATATGGAAAGTGACATGAGATAACTTTTGTTATGATATGTCACTATATAGATAAAACTGAATTGAACTGAATTATATATAACAGTGTATGTGTTACTACTCACAGTGCCATCTCCTCCACAGGCCAGGATCCTCAGGTTATGAACTTTACGATAGAGCTCCAGGCTGCAAGATTGACACTGGTTAATATTAACTGATATTAACTGTTTTGGTGTGTATGTGTGTGTGTGTGTGTGTGTGTGTGTGTGTGTGTGTGTGTTTGTATACCCCTCATTTGGTCCTCCTTGGCTCAGGTCAAATACCTGTCTAGGGTTCAGGTACCACATGAAGGACTGCAGGATCTTAGTGCCCTGTCAGACAGAGAAACAAATAGGATGTTGGAAGCTACATAAGCCAGAATCAAGTCCAGTCTCAAGTTCCAGGTTAAGTGTGATGGGTCAAGGTCCGCGTCCTAATCAAGTGATTCTATATTAAATGTAGTCACACATAAAAGCACACATTCAGTTTTTGACTCGATTCACTTCCTAACAGGTTTCCTGAGTGAAAAACTAGAACATGATGAGTGACTCTTGACACATTGACTCAATGACTACCTACTGGCTCACTGATGAACTGGTCTGTAACCAGGATGACTTATTTGTTTATGAGTACCTGGTTTCCTCCACTCTTGGGGTTGACAAACACCAGCAGCGGTTTCATCAGTGGTGAAGGAATGGGTCGGATTATAAACGGCTTCCACTGTCGTCCTTCCTGTCAGAGAAGAACATGATCTGCTCAGATCCTCTGTAGCAGAGCTTGTCCATTCAGGCTGTCTAAACTGGGACTGGTCTACAGGCTTGTGTCCCTAAACATTTTATCCAGGATAGAACATGGACATCTTTTTGGGGACAGGAGACATTGGGGACTAAACTGTAATCACTGCTCCACCTGCTGGCCTGTTTGATTACATACACCCATGCTTCCATGGTTTCTCTTTTTTGAACTGTGAATATATTCAAACTTCAGAAAGTATCAGTAGCTACTCTTCTGAACTAAACCACTGTAGGAGAATTTGAAATATCTTATTTGTAACATGTGTGGCCAGAGAACAGAGTGCAGGACTGACCTCAGCTCCTTTCTTACTGCTTTTCCTCTTGAATGACGTTCTCTTCTTCTTCTTACTCGACTTCATGGATGACTGCCGGAGACACAAACAGAGGCTGCAGATCAGTGCAGGTTGATTTCATGAGGAGCAGATCGGGAGATGTGATGCTGCTTGTGCTCAGAATGACAGAAAAAGAGTTCCCCTTCATTAAAACAAATGTGTGTGATTCGTTTGAAGGTTAAGTACATCAATCCTTTATTGACACAATACATATGTGTATTACATCATACAAAGATGTTTCCTGAACGCTCAACCTGGTCCATGCTACACCTCTGATCGTAACTCACTTCATATTTCTGAGTGAAACTGTTTGTTTCTGGCTCTTTGTTATTTAAAGACAAACCAGGTTAACTTAAAGCAGTGTTACCTGATGGCGTCGGACCCGAATGATCCATGTGGGCGGCACTATAAGGGCAGCATGAGCTCCTATTGGACAAGGCTCCTCAATTTGCTGCAGCATGAAGCAGGACACTTTGTTGTGGTACTAAAGAGGAAAAACACCATTAGAATACATGTAGTTTTTGAAATCTGAAGATCTGAAAAGAATCGACATTTTGCTGTAGTTCAGCTTAAGTCCAGTCAACGATCAATTCGTCTCACTGTGTGACTTTCCAAACAAACTCACTGCCTGTTTGCACCAGGAGCAGCTGATGGCCACGATCTCTTTACTGTGAAAAGCAAACTTCTGCTGAAAGCCCTGAACAGAAAAACAAAAACAATCAGTTTTATTGTTAATTCATCAATTAAACACATTGTTATGTAAGTGTTATACAAGAGAAAAAGAACATTTTTACTTTTTGGCAAAGTGATTCTTAGAAACTGTTGTACCCACCTTCCCACATTGTTTGCATTTGCCTTCTTGCCGTCTCCGATGCACCCAGTGATGACGCACCATGGTGGGCTTAACACACACAAGTAACATGAAACTTTCAAAACTAAATGAAATGGCTTAATGACTTTTTATAACATTGAAAGCATGAGCATTTTTAAATATGAACAGCATAGAAATATATGTGAATGTGAAGCACCATAGTCTGTAGAAAGACATTTTCAGAACTCACCTCTCGAATGTTCCTCGAGCCTGATTCCCGAAAAGATGGCTTGCACCTGAAATTAATCTGGAGAAGAGCAGAGGATGAGCAGAGGTGGAAATGCAGAGATGATAACTGGGCTTCTATTTGTTACTTCCTGCACAAACGATACAGTTCAGTTCTAAGGTGAAAACATGGAACTCCAGAACATGGACAGATCTGTAATAATTTCCAGTGACCAGGGTGGAAGGTAGAACATATTTTGGGAGAAAGATGCAGTTTGGCCAAAGAGTTTTAGACATGTGTGAGTAGGTGTGTGTGTAGCAGTGAAAGTGGATCCCCATAATGAAGTGTGCACAGAAAAGAAAAAGGTCAAGGCCACTCGAACCAGAGCAGGGACACCAGCAGACACTGTGCTGGAAGACAGCAGACCAGGCTGTACCTGGCTGAATTGTTCTGGTTCTATTTGTGTCTAGAAATCATGGCTCATCAGCAGATGTAGTTTGCTTTGTATGGAGCATTAGTCATGTAAAAGAGTGTTTAGGTCGCTGCACTCGGCATGTACACTACCTTTTGTTGATAATCCTACAATACAAATACACTGATGATGATTAGAGTAGTGAATGAGTGAGGGACAGATTTCAGACACAGCCAGGAGTTACAATCCTTCATCTAGAACCATCTGCTGTTATGTGACTGATGTGCCATACTTAGCTGTCTCCATGTCAACTGTAAAGTCTATCATTGATAAGCGAGTAGCATGTGGCTGAAAGCAGCTAGTAAGTGGACCTCGTGTTAAGACTTCTTAGTCAGCAGTGGGTGCGTTTTCTCCATCCTGACTTTGTCTCCATGACCAGATCCTGATCCAGCTTTGCTGTCGCCTCCACCTCCACCTCCACCTCCACATCCACTGTGTGTTCAGAAAGTTGAAATCAACAGAGCCAACCCTTTAAACCTGTCAGCTTTATCGTGATCAATAGGAAAAGGAGACGGAAAGGCCGAAGGTTTGGTATGATTCAAGTGGAAGAAAGTGGGCCTCATTCACAAACAGTGTGTACACACACGCACAATCAGACATTCATAGATATTTTATTGCCTAAATTTAGAACTGCCTGAGACCTGTGTAGAAACCTGTCTTAGAAAATGTAAACACAAAACATTTAGCTAAGCACAGAGAAACCACAGTAATTAAAATGTATATTTAAAACTGTTCCTGTTTTTCAAATGTATTACTTTAAATAAGTTCCAACTTTACATCTTCATCATTATTGTCAGAATTCAAATATACAGCCATATTTTTTGCTCCTACAAGTTCATCTCTTCAGCCTGTTTTTTATGTTGCGTTTTATAACTATATGGTTAAAATTTAGTTATTTAATTTAGTTATTCTGTTTTGGATCAAACATTTCATTGTTTGATTCTCTTACACCCGCCGCTCGATTTATGTATGTAACATACACACACAGTTTGTGTTATGTTGAAGAACATTTCTACACACATGTTAGTGAATGAGGCCCAATGACATTTTCAGAGGGTGTTTGTTTGACCTGGACTTTGATTCACTCATTTTAAAAGTGGATTATCCACCAACAGAATACACATTTTATCTGTGTTTCCCACACAGTGATTTTATTTGGGCACACCCCCCCACCTTAAATAATTCTTTCTTATATTTTGGCTCCAAATAAATCATCATCTGAGGGGAAACACTGATATCATGTTGCACACTGGTTTCTTTATGAATTGCTTGAAGTGAGGTCCAGACACCACCTCTGGTCTGGTTCTGTCAGATTGTTAACAGACAAGGATGAGAGGAGAGAGAAGGAGCTTCGTGTATCTCACTCTAAAGTCGGGCTCATTGAGAGGCAGGGTGGCATCCAGCAGAATGGCTCTAGAGCTGGGAAACTGCAGGTTAGACAGGAGGGACAGTTAAAGGCAACCGACCCCTTCTTTTAAATGTGTGCTACTGCTTCACAAATGAAAATGAATGAATGAACAGTTAACTGAAATAAATAAAGTAAGCATCTGTCCAACATTTGTAGATTTCCATCATGATGTCCCTCATGAAAGATGGCTTAACCATCCTCCTTTAATCTTCTCCTCCCCAGCTCTATCTGTCTGCGACGACTCAACTTTTACACCCGCGTCTTCATGTGTATAGTAAGCAGATTTAGAAGGGGCCCTCATCCGGGTTCCCTGGGTCAGTCCACTTGGAAACATGAGAAATTACCTTCTCCAGTTGTTCTATGCAGATGGTGTGGGCGACTATCTTACAGGCAGCACACTTCCTTCGACTTACAGACTTTTGCTAGAAAGGGAAAGAAAAAGGGAGAACATGAAAAAACTACCACAGATCTAAATCACAGGGATAACTGTGTGACCTTAACAACTTGACTTTTAACCGACAGCAGTTCACTCATTTGTTTTAGGATCGGTTCGGATTGATTTTTGAATGAACAAAATGAGACTGCAATACCACTGCTGTCCACTGAGGGGCAGTCCTGTACTGCAAAAAGTAAAACGCCTGGTAGCCGAAATCAGAAATGAAGAAAGGAAATGACAACTGTGTGTGTGTGTGTGTGTGTGTGTGTGTGTGTGTGTGTGTACTGGTGACAATATGTTTGACCTTCATATGAACTGACATGAGTAAAAATATACATGACATGTCCGTGCGTGATGACACTGACTGTATTGCGCTGGAGGTGAATGGCCATAGCATCACTGTGTACTGTATAAAAGAGGAGATTAGACAGATTAGACCTGTCACAGCACTAAGGTATCTTTAATTAAAAGTCAATTTATTGCTGTTGCCGGGGTGACAGAGAGTGACAGGGGGTAAGTTTCATTCCAATCAATCCCACTGATTCCTTTATTGCTAAATATGTGGCAGATCTTTGTACTTTTGTTATAACCACATATAAATGTATACATGAATGACTTCTCTAAATCTTTTTCATATGTTATACTTTTACTCATATTTGAGATTACAGTGTATTTCTCCCAACAACAATCGTTTTTTTCAGGACTTTTGCACTCTTTATATTTTGGTGGTTACTAATAGTCTCCTGCTTTTCATTTTAGAGTTAAGTCTCTTTAAGCCAGATGAAAAACCATAAACATTTGTGTTGATACTGAGATTTAACTTAATACAAACCTGTACTTTTTATTTTATATGATATATATATACAAAGCCATAAGCAGCAAAGAGTGAATTTCAGGCTTCAGGAAGCTGTGCAAAGTCAATTCAGCTGCTTTAATGTTTCATTCTGTTTGAGAAAGATTTGGTAAGTGCCATTACAGCATCCCCTGGGAAGAGGTCAAAGGTTATGGACCGGGAGTCAGTGGACGACTGGAAAAAGATCAAGGAGGACATTGACATGTGACACCAGGGACAGGGGACCATCTGTCCCGTCATAAACAATATTCACGTGATGTCAGCTGAGTCTGAGATGCTGATAAAAGCTCCAAAAACCTGCCGAGTGAACTTGTATTGTTTTTCCAAAGTCAAGAATAATCTACAGTGCTCAGATCCTTTGCAATGTTTCCGATCTGGACCTGGACCTTGGAGGTGTAACTCAGACTCAGACACCTGATCTGGACAGCTCAGTTACTGCTGTTTCTGCTTGCTTTTTGCAGGAAGAACTGTTGCAATGTCATTTTTCACAGCCTGAACCTGGGATCCAGTCTGAAAGAAGCCCTTTGCTTTAACTGACCTGATGCTCAGCGTCTACTCTTGTGCTGTTCTGGTCGGCGTGACAGTTCTTCACACCTTTTCCAGACACTAGTAGGGTTAGATCTAAATCACCTCTGCTTTCCAGTGAAGGGGACTGTTCATTTGTTAAAAGTTAAAGCTAACAGGATGTAGATTATGCAAACTAACAGAGACTTTCTGCTAAGAGATGTTGCTGCTCAATCTTTCAATTCTGTGACCACCACAAACAATATGCAAATGTATAGTCATCTCATTCATTCTAATAACAAATGGCACATTATTACACTTTGATAAATCTAAACAGCCGCATGAATCAATGGACGTGGTAGAAAGAAGAGTGAGATACTAACCAGTGCTCTGGCGATACAGTGTTGTTCTCCCACATAACAGTAGTCTCCAGACACATTCGTCTCAAACCAGATATGATCTCCATACAGAGCTGACTCCTACACACACACACACACAGAGACACACACACACACACACACAGACAAATAGACAAAGAGCCACACACAGAGATTCATTGTTACAGAAAAATAAAAGGTTTGGAGTCAACTCATGTGTTCATCTGTAAGGATCCTTTACATCATTTCATTCCTAGATGATCTCCCTCAGTGTTTCATGAGTCCCAACAGCTAAATATCAGGGAGAGAGAGATTTGTGGCATGAAAGCAATAACACACAAGAGGTAGTGTGACCTACACTGTTAGTGCATGTGTGTGTGTGTGTGTGTGTGTTTGTGTGTTTCTCAGACCCTTGTTGAGTTATACTGATACTCAGACTCACAGTCCAGTCCACAGTGCTGCGGATACTTGCTTCTGGGTCGGTCCTGTTCAGAGATGATGTACTGGGCTGACAGGGCAAATGGTGCAGGCCGGACTTAGCGATCGCTTTCCTGGAAGCACAAAGAGAAGGAAACCTGTGAATGTGCCACATCTTTACCTCACAATAAAAATCATTACACACTATGAAATATGAAACATGCTATCCTTAATACGTGACATGCTCAGAACAATGTTTTCATATATATGATATCTCACATTCCCTGCTAACCACAGATGGAAAAAACAAGAAAATAATAACATGAAAAGTAAACAAAAATATTAACTATAACTGTTAATAATGTTATAACTGTGCTGTATCAGCATTGACCAATATGTCAGATCTGTAAAATCTATGAAATATGTGACATTTTAAGTATTACAGCTGTAAAACACTGTGCAGAGGCAAACAAAACAAGCTCAGCTGGACCTGCACAGGTCACCTCTCCATCATCACCACTATACATGACATGTCAGACCTGACACTGTTTATCCATCCCAGCTCACACTGGGCCAGAGGCACACACACAAACAAACAACAATCCACAAACGCACATTGAAAAGAGCCATCACATAGGAAGGGGAGCTTTTTTTTTTGTTTCTTTGTGTTTCATAATTTCACACAAAATGTGAACACCTGATAAACTCCAACGTGTCTAAATGTGAAGCAGCAAAAAGGTGAGGAGGAAGAGAACAGAGAAGAAAATGCTTTGCACTGTGAGAACAACCAAAGCAGAAGAAACTTTTTCTTAGCTGTTATGTAAAATGTGTTTGGAAATGTTACATTTCAGTTAAAACAAATAACAATAAATTAAATCACAAAGCAGAAGCTACAGTGCTACAATAAGGTCTTCTTCCATACACTATATAGAACATATATAGGACATATGTAGAATGTCATGTTGCATTCTGTGGTTTTAGTTTAAGTTCAGCGTCTGAGCATGTAATAGTTTTCTATCTGCCCTGTGTGTTTGAATGCACCAAGGAAGCCTCAGAACTACATATCTGCCTCTCTACTGAGATATCTTGTGTACTACTCTGGCATTTTTGCCTGATGGTGACACCACAAACATGACTAACATAACTCAAATATGTTATAATATGAAACCTATGGATTATGAATAGCTCAAGATGTTTCAGAAATCTGATACTTGTGTTACAAAATCCTCCTCAGGGGGCCTGACTGAAGACCCAGACAAACACTATTCAATCAACAGCAAAGGTCAGAACATCTAGAATTACTAAAGAAGCTTATATCGAGGAACACTCTTGTCAAATTATGAAAAGGAAATTGACAGCTTTTAGAATTTTTGAGTGTGTAAGCATAGAATGAAGAGCAAGCACACTCTGACATCCTGCATGTGTGTGTGTTTGTTACATACGATAGGAAGTTCTCCCATGTATCCAGATAAGGATCATAGTATATGGTTCCCTCTGGTCCCCCCACTGGTGAAGAACAGCTTTTATGCAGTGCAGATGCAGAGGCCACATCTGTTTCAGCGTTCCCGGGCTCAGACCTCAGACCTGCTGAGACCAGCTGACCCAGACTGGGGCTGGTTGTTGAAGTCTGGATCGGTTTATTTGAAGTCCAGTTCATTTGACCTGACTTCCGACGATTATATCGACCATAAACTCCATAACCTGTTTCATTTTTCAGAAAAACAGAGTCTGCCGGAAGGATGTGGGAGGAATTTCGTCTTAGACAGCGAGGGGGGCGGAGCAAGGGGCGGGGTAGAAGGTTTTCCACAAGTACTGCCTGGGTTAAGTGCATCTGATCCTCTATCCCTCCAGTTGTGTTCTCAACTTCTTCATCACTCTCTTCCTCTCCATCTGACCCAGAGCAGGGCGACACAGAGACATCTAGTTCCTCCTCTTCTTTCTCCTTCACTCCTCTGCCCATCTGGACTAGACTTGCAAGTAACATAGAAGATCCAAGCAAATGAGGTTCAATGGATTTGACTTTAGAAGGTCGTCGATATCGCACTGCCAGCCCACGATGTATGTAAGCGGCGTTACCAGAGGCACCACCACAAGCATTCTTCCCTCTTCTTCCTCTATTGATGTTTACATCTGCTCTTTCAGCTCCTCTTTTAGATTCTGCGTCTATAATGGACTGTCGCCTCTGTCCACTGGCCACCAGTAAGCCGACACTGGGGCGTCTGCGCTGATCAGTACAAACTGGAGGTAAACCAACAGAGGAGCGTCTGGACTGTACTAATGCTACAGAGGGGAGGCCAACACTAGAGCGCCTCCTAGCCTTACTAGTCTGAACAGTAGGACCAGGCTGGCGTGCTACAGCAGGATGTTTCTGTCTTTTTTGGCGACGGCGGAAATGACGCTGGAAGAAAAAATTCATCATATCTTGGAGTGCAGTGCAAAATGGAAGGTACTAAAATGATGTGATAAAATATGCTGAAGTAAAGAACATAGCAGTGTCCTGTCTTTTCCTGTCTTCTCTGACACCAAGCTAAAGGTCAATGGTCAGATGTTATCCATGGTCCACCAAGAGCTAGTATAAGATGATAGTCCATCTTCTGCAAGGGGAAAATAGGCTTTTCAGTTCATCACATGTTGCTTCCTAGATGATGACATCAACAGAGAGAATACAATAAATAGTTCCTTCCAAGGACCATCCTCAAAACAAAACCAAAAGTTTCATTCAAACAAATTCAAAAAGGTCAGATGTTTCCAACCTGCTTCAGCTTTAACTTCAAACTAACACTTTAACTCTGTCAATGGATCCCTGATGCAGTGCTGCTTTGTTCAAAGTCACTCAAGTCAACTCAAAAAACTGGTCAGTGAACCAGTAGTCCATCTACTACTGTTTTACAGTGTTTGGTGACACATAGTGTTATGGTTGCACAAGTGTCTTTTGTCCTGTGTGAATACATTTGAATACATACATTTGATGCTTAAGTTTACCCAGTGGCCAGCAAAAGCAAGATTACACATCTGTCTTCGCCTTATTTTTACTCAAAGGTTCATTGGCTAGCTTTCAGTTCAAACCATTTGTCGATGAAGTACCTGAGGTTAATCGAATGGAATGTGATGACTTGATGACTTCATACCAACCTACAAAGAGTTATCATCATCTCCGTAGGTGTGCCCTCTTTGAGCTCATAGTTTTGGTTTTATGGACGTTTGGTGTTTTAGTTTAGGTTCAACATTTTATCAACTTCTTTTCAATGGAAAAGCTCTGATAAACCAAACACAGTTAGACACAAGCTGGTGAATACAGTGGAAAACTGAAACACCTTTAATGAACATTTAGAATCAGTACAACTGAATTTACCTGAGAGCTCAACAAAATGACTGGAAAAGGTGTCCACATCAAGACGCTCAGCTCAAATCTGAGGCTGTCCGTGTCCTAGCTGCAAGTTTTTAAGGTCACTGACTAATCAAACACAAACCAACTACCCAATTAATTAATTAAATTAATTCTGAATGTTGGGAGTTGTCTCTCTATCTGCTCCTCTCTATCTTTAACTCAACCGGTCATGGAGGATGACTGTCTACCGAGCTTAGGTCTGCTTGAGGTTTCTGCCTGGAAGGAAGTTTTTCCTCACCACCGTCGTCAAGTGCTTGCTAATGGTAGAACTGTTGGGTCTCTGTAATATAATACTATAAAGAGTAAGGTCTAGACCTGCTCTGTATGAAAAGTATCATGAGATAACTTTTGTTATGATATGGCACTATATAAATAGCACTGAATTGAAACTGAACTGGATAGAATGTGACCATGAACCACCCACATGCTGCTAAGGGATGTGAAAAAAGAATGAGTGAAATCAAGAGAGAGATGGAGAAGCAAGAAAAATAAAAGTGAAATGATTTCAGTGTGTTTACACACTAAAAGTACAGCTGCTATTTCAGCTGCTTTTACTTCTGCTTTTACTTTTGGGTCTCTTAGTTTCTACTTTTGGGTCAAAAAGACTCATACGTTTACTGGATTCAGCCAAAGTCACACTCTGATTTCTCTTCATTTCCTCTGACTGGACTTGATGGGATTTTTTTCAGTTTTGTTCTTATAGTATAGAAAAGTATCAATATATGGCTCTGAGCCCTGAAGTATTTAGTGAATCAAATCTTGCTGAGTCTGAAAGTATCAGTTTATGCTGTGATCAGCAGATTGTGAGCTGAAGGTAAATTGAGAAAGCACTCTTTCCGACATCATGAAAATAAATCTGAACTCAATAGCTTCACATTAGACCAGATTTATCCATTGAGCAGTGTTGAGTCACGACCGGCCTCCATCTATTGATCTGCATGGATTCCCAATAAGATTGACGTTATTAAAAATGTTGCACAACCTGCGAGAATGAATTACACTGTGCCTTTTTTTGGTGTGAACAGGCAGATGTATCTTGTTGGATAACTAATGGACTGTGAGCAAATCCACCTTGTTTTAATATTAATCTCTACAAAAACAGCTGAAGGCAGGATTTACTTCAGGATCATTGTTTTAGTTTCAGTACGGATATATTTGTCAGGATGACTCATCCTGTTAGAATATGGATGTTTTTGCATATAAAATATTGAGGGGAAGGAAACGTCAATATGTGAAATCATTCACTCATTTTACAGTAATAACTGTTTTTTATTATCAGTCAACAAAGCAATGCATAGTTTACAGTAAACCCAACACTGGAAAATGGAACCGTCTGTTTAGATGTTTTTGACGATTCAGTTTTCAAGAGGACATTTGAATTATTCATTTTTAAACTCATTCTTCTTAAACTTATTCAGTTCTTTTAATGTGTAGAATAAATAAATGTCAACTTGTTGAAGGTTGTATATATATGGATGCTTACAATAAGTGTCAAAGGAACAGAAGAAACAGTGAACCAACTGACTTACAAAAAAGACAATGAGAGAGTCAGGCCCACGCAACACACTGCTGCAGACCACACCGCCACAAACCGACCTAACTCGGTACAACAGATGAGACGATGGCTGAGAGGCCGTGATAGCGACACGACATGTGGTGAGCAGAAAAGAACGTAACAGAGGATAAAAGTGCGCGCAGATCAGAAGTCAGCTACTGAAACTATAGTCTAACAGGAAGTCCCATCACACACTGCTGTTCACTTAATCCCACCACTGACACTGAACAGACGAGCACTTCTGAAGAACTGAGAGCTCAGCAGTGCCTCCACCTTCACACAGCTCGGTTTAGTTAAACAGGACGCTATGCTTAGCAAGTCAGAGGTTCAACAACGTGACTGAGATGGCTACTAACTTCAGCTGGTGCTAGCCAACTATCCTGCAAATGTTTTTCTCAAATGTAACTAACATTCTAACGAATGACATTTAGGTTAGCTCACCTCTGAAACCGAGACCACATTCCACATTTTAATTTTCTATGCCTTCCCCACCTCTCCTCACTGAGAGCGCTGTGTGAAAACTGTGACTTTAAAACCTAAACACACTTAATCAGTGAGATGTTGAGAGCCCACAGTTACAAATCATGTTTGTAACCATGTTTGGTATTGCTGTACTTTAATTTATTATCATAAAAATGAGCCAAATGTTGGCCGGATCTCTAAAGCAGAGATCAAATATTTGTTAAATGTCAACATAATATTACTCACTCTGTTACACCCATGTTTGTCTCTCATGTATACTGCTCTCTCACCCACACAGATGCTGATCAGGGATCAAATAAATGTCACCAGATCATGTCATGCCTTCTGATGGGCTTCAGTTCATCTCTTAGTGGCTCACTCACTATACCTCACAGTTTTTAAACTCATTTTCAGTGATGTGTATCAAAATGACTATGAGGCTGATATACTATCATTATCGGATGAACTCAAAAATATGTTATAAATCATGTCATAATTAGTTTATGTGTCCTTGTTTATGATCAAATTAACGAATGCTTAGCAGAGACTTACTTTCTCTACAATTTAAAACTTGCTTTTCTCTGATCCGTCCGTCTCTATCCTCCTCTCTTCGCCTCTAAACAACAACTATTATAACTGTGTGTGTGTGCTGCTGTTGTTATGTAACAGCTGCCTTCTACAATGATAATCCCCTACCATAACGGGGGCAAGTGAAGGAGAGATGAGATGAGAGTACTCAGTAATAAAACATTACCCACCTGAGTGTGTATTTACATGTCAACACAGCTTAAGGCTCTTTGTCTGTATTGAGATATTTCAATCTGCACATGGAGGCAGGAAAACATCTTCCTGTCTCGTTTCCAGAAATAGACTTTCTGCTGAAAAGAACAGGACGAGCTGCGAACCTAACAGAGGTGCACGCGGCCTCTCAGGAGTCCACTCGTGTTCTCATTTAATAATACTTCATAGTATTTTATTGAATGAGCTTCCTAAAGGTCTGTTGTCCTGAATGTCCACTTCCTAAAAAACAGGAAGCCTTTCTCATTACACTACATGTTCATGTCCTTGGGAGTACAAACTTGCTGGGCTGATCTCAGCAGTCCAAATTCTGGGAAATGGTGATCTATTTCAACACAACACAACATTTGTGATGTGATTCAATATTCTCAGATGTATTACTTCAGTATTTTCATTGACTGCACAGCAGCCACAAAACGGCTACAACCAAACAGAACATTACTTTATGAAGTAAAGTGCGGAAGTGCAAAAAACTGCAGTTCCTTGAATGTCCACTTGAGGCTGGCCACAGAACAAGTCAGTCTCCATAAGTCCCCATGTTCAAATGTCCAACATGTTTACAGCCTGGTACAAAAAACAGTTTTGGTCTCTGTAGCTAATTTCCCCGTTCATGACAACTGTACTGAGGGTGAATTTATATACAACTCACCTGTTCACATTATATTAAGGCTTAAAGTTATGCAGAGTAACCCAGGCATCATTCAGCCTGATGATCAACATCTTTGCACATTTTCAGATTAGCTGGGAGGCGTAAGAGATGAGCCGGCCAGAGCGGGCCAGAGCCTCATATTTTGAGCTTCAAAATACTTTGGAACTTTGGAAACCAGCGTGACGCAGCATTAGTTATTTAATTTGTTGTGTTGTAGAGTACAGAGAGTCTACAGTAGCTTAGTGTTGTGTGAAAGATCTTAGCTGAATATTTTGCTGATTTTAACATTGTGGATGAGGACTGAATTCAATGGCTGTCTGTCTTTATTTGAGATGAAAATAAATGAATACATTTGGTGCAAAATTGGCCCTCTTCTATGCAAATGAGCCTCAAAAAGACCAATTGTGCTTAACGCCACATGAGTGAAAATGATTGAGTCTTCAGAGCATTGGTGTGAACAGCCATAGATCATGGCAGCAGTTATTGTGACCAGGCAAAGCACTAATGTAAACTGCATCCAAGGGCTGCATTTATGCTGAAATATCAGAAAATATCACAACAGGTTTATGAGACCAGGATGTGATCATTCATGGTGCATCAGTGGAGCTTCTCTCACCTCTGTGCAACAACCGATGAACAATGTAGCTGCTGGTAAATATATCTATAAAGCATGCCCAGACTGATAACAGTACCTGGTTCCACTTATGTTCCACCAAATGTGAAGCACAATACATGCGACACGTGCCTGGTAAACACAACGCAGCTGTTTCTACCTGTCAACCTTACAAAGTGATGAATGCATCATTCAACAAGTGGCCAAGATGCAAGGGATTCTGGGACAGTCAGACACCTCCACATTTCTCAGCAGACACTCTCAGTGGACAAGCCGTTGGTTGTAATCTATCAAGTTTTGAAATGTAGGAGGCATCTATATAAGGGAGCACAGCCAATATCTGCTTCCCTTCATTCGAGCTGAAGACAGAAACACTGCCAGCTGCATGTGTTTGGAGTGTGTCATAGAAACAGAGAGAGCTCTACAGTGTATAAACATATTTTTACATATGAGCAGAACATGACATTTCTCATTTTTGTTCCTCAGTGTGGATGTTAAGAATGTCAAGAACTCACAGTTTATAAGAAAGACCACCCCGAATGTGGATCAAAAGGTCCCCTTGAGAGTATGAGTGTGTCATGGTATTCCATCTGCCTATATTAGGACACATGTGCAATGTTGAGATTTTTTGGGTGACACTCCAAAATAGATAGGGGCCATCTTCTTCTAGCATGTGAATTCTATATTTTAATATTCTTATGGATATTTTGTCAGGAAGCATTCATCAAAAGCATAAGGCTTCATCCTCTGGGGACCATGAATATTTACAAATGAAACAACAAAATATGCTCGTCCTGCGTTCTACAGACAGGAGTGTTGAGACAGCAGAGGTTCAGGGTTGGTTAAGTTTTGCACTTAGAGAAATACTTCTGTTCCAAGAGTGTTAGACGTTTGCTGGACAAGCAGCCGGCTCAGGTGGACTGCCTGGCTGAACTTTGCGGAATGAGTAACACTGCGAGTGTGTGAGACTGTCCAGAGCTCTGTGCTGTTGGGTTAAATATTTACATGAAAAACAGGGAAGCACCATGCAAATACAGAGACCAGAGACCGTGTAAAGCAATGCACCTTTTTTCTACTGGTGTCTGGGGAAACCTTGGAGCTACCTGAGAGCTGGATCTCATCTCTCCACGCCTCTACAAGGCTGTGACCGGCTTTATCTGTCCCACACCACATCATCTCATTTTCCAGTAAAGTCATGTTTGCCTCAACCTGCTTCTTCTACTTCTACATCTACACCACAAAAAACCCCTTATAAAAGAGACAGCTGTCAGGAAACCTCAATGCCACGCAAGACCAACAGTCATCGGGAATGTTTGAACCATAAAGGGTTATTGTTTGCAAAAACTTCCCAGAGTCTATTTTTACAGCGCACTGAGCATGTGCAGTGTGCCATATAAAGACAACGCAATCCAGGAAGTGAGAGCCCTTTTAATAGTGCAGCAACATTCAAAGGAATGAACAGGCTATGTTATCCAAGAAAACATCACACATGCATGATGTATCATTTCTCATAGAAGAAACATCTCTAACATAACTTCTGTTATCTCAGCTGCCTGGCATACCACTGAACATAATCATCTCTCTGTGAACATACTATGCATTTCTCTGCAGTATCTTACTAACTGTGTGGAGCTGTGACTACAGAGGGCGGCCCTATCCTCACATGACTCCAATCTAGACCGGCAACTCATCTTCCTGGAATCCCAGTCAGCAAGATATTTATTTTAAGAGCTCATGGCACACGGTGTGAAATAAAAGTTGTCCCCTCAAACCAACAAAGTCAGCTCTGTTGTGGAGCTTTGCGTCAAACAGCAGGCCTCAAAGCTGCTTACAGACTGACAGGCTGCAGATTCTGACATTATGGAAACATGACTTTGAGATTTTACAGATAGAGCAAGACTAACATGCACCATGCAGAAGCTCTTCTTACTTTGAACTATTGATTTGAAACTATTATTCGAATATTCAAATGTATTCATGAGTTTTCATCATGTCCTGTGTTTAAAACTCAATTAAAATGCATTTAAATATTTATTATAATAATAGAATATTTCACCAAGGCCATTATCTCTTCCTAATCAAAGTAACACCTCTGGTTTCAAACACACCATGACTCATGCAGTACTAGAACAAAAAAAAGACCTCTTAACAAACTGGTGATATTTTTCAAAAGAAGCAATACTTCAGTAGAAGTTCAACAAGACAAGAAACAACGAAGCTCTGAACAACAGTTGAATAAGAATAGAGATAATAGAAGCAGGTCACTGTTTAAGTGTCAAGTTCACACTAAAGAATATCACAAGCTGAATTAACAGGAATTAAGCAGCGTGTGAGTACAGAGGGAGAGAAAAACAGGTTCCTAAACTATTTAGAGCTTGGTTCCATTGTTGTGGTTCAACAATAGTCTATGGTCACCTACACTTTTCTCTACTGTGACTGAAGGTTACTGGCAGGGGGAATCTAACAATAGTATTCTTACAGTATTCTCATTGAACACTAAAAGCTTGAATCACTGAATTCTTCTTTTGGGGTCAAAACTATTTCAAATGTAAATGATACACCACCCTCTGTGTGTTCAGTGGCAGACTGCTGTCTCAACGCTGCTCCACCAACACACTTAGGAGTTCTTAAGTCTTTCGTCTACATGCATTTTTAATTTAGTTCTTGAGTCTGTTGGACTGAGACTGTACAACTTTCTGACATCATTATTTCTAACGATGTGCCTCATTTAATTGCACATAGTTTTTATCCCTATTTGTAGTTCTATTTCATATTTTTATATAACTATTTTATTTCTACTTTTTATATAGTTTTCTATTTGTACAGATGTTAGCACGGGTTAACTTCTTGACACACTTATATATTTAATATTTTAGCACAGGTTTTAAATTTAATTTAAATTCTATAAAAATGTATATTTATTTATAGAAATAAATCTGTCTACATTTAGTGTTTTTATCTAGAATAGACATTATTAAAAGGAAAGAAGAAACACATGAAGGTGAGCCCAAACCTTTGTATAGTACAGATGTCATATAGATGTCATTTCGAAGGCAGAGTAGCACAGTGGGTTTCAGTCCAGCCCTCTCAGAGAACCTTCAACCTCTACAAGGCCCCAGAACATCATCAGTGAACTGAGAGTAAATCTGCAAATCTGGAGCAAGGGTGTGTATTTAACTTGGATTGAAGATGGCAGTAATCTTTATTCTGCATGAATCCTACACCCTACAGTCCACAGAACACACCACACTCTTCTCTTATTTTTTTAGATGATTTTTTTGGCCTTTTCAAGCTTTTATTTTGATAGACACAGCTGAAGAGTGGGAATGACATGCAGGAAGGAGCTGCAGGTCGGACTTAGCTCTCTCTCACTCTGTTTTCAGTCCACATGCTGACATGTTTTCAGTATAAACAGCAGCTTTAATGTCAGCTGAAATTCTAAACGCACATACGCATTTCCACAAACACACACATCCAGACACCCAAGTCATCTTGCTCAGCGTAATCCCAGCACATTGTGTTTACAGGGCCTCAGTGTTGAAGCCACAACAAGAGAGACAACCTGAGAATCATCAAATCCTTCCACTGAACACAAGCTCAGTGTTTCTGATTTCAGCTCAATAACTCATCGTTCATTTACTTATTACAGCGATGACATGAGAGCAGAAGCCAGGAAACACTTTGACATTATAACTTCTAAGTACATAACTATGTCATGTTACTTAATGCTCCCCTGTGTGCACCACTCTCTAACGCTGTCCGTGTGGACTTTACTGGACAGCCTGTGTACAGAGTTTTACAGCCGCCTGCTGCGGTCGGAAACAACACCATGATGACAGAAAGACTGAAGCAGCACAGTAAGTCAGTCAGTGAGCTGAGGTGAACTGCAGGGAGAGTGCATGACTTCACATTACACCACCCACAGGTCAACTGTTCATAAGAACATGCTGATTAAAGACACTTTAGAGTGGTCAGAACACAAAGATTTTATGATTATCTTTGCTTTTGGAAAATGATATGCCCATTTTGAATTGGATGTTTGAAGAGTTAGATATCTCACAATGAATGAGGTTAACTGGCAGCAGTCGAGTAAAGAAAAGTTTAAGAATGAAGAGGAGAGGCACCGTTAACTTGTTATTAGCACATGATTCAAAAGTCATCATCTGTGGGTGTGGGGTGCATCAGTGCACATTTCATCAAGATGATGTCAAGCTACAGTCTACACATGTTCAAACAGCGTGGCTCTGCAGTCAGAGAGTCTGAGTGTTAAAGTGGCCTGCCTGTAGTCAGACCTGTCACCTATTGAAAATGTTTGGTACATTATATAACATAAAATACGACAAAGGAGACTCAAACTGTTGAGCAGCTGAAATCCTACATCAAGCAAGAATAGGAAAACATTCCGTGTTACAGCAGTCCTTAGTTCACAGACACTTACAGAGTGTGGTTCAAACAGAGTGGTAAACAGACTCTGTCCTAACAATTTCAAACATGTTGCTGGCATTCAATTCAATGATGATAGAACTATATAAAAACAATCACATTTCTCAGTTTCAACACATGACAAGTTGTCTTTGTGTTATTTTCAATTCAATATTAAGTTTTGAATGATTTGCACAGTGGGACAACTTTTTTAAAACAAGGGTTGTAAAATGAATGACTGGATTTTAACAGCTAACACAAATCAAATGTGTGAGAGCAAAGGCGGCAACAGTTTGAAGAACTAAACACGGCTTCATATTGAGAAACTATAATGTGGTTTAATGTTTCTTGGTCAGTCTTGGCACAAAGAACGTTACAAAGGCCTTTAAAACCTGAACTCATTGTCCTATCACAATGGAGTTGAGCAGCCCGGCTACAGCTGAACTTGTTGGAAACACTGAGACCGAAGCAAACAGCCTTGTTGTCGGCTTGATCTATTTGGATCTGTATTTTTGTCTTATCTGTCATATCAGCTGGTTATGAGAGGAGTTGAACACAGCACTGCATCAGCCCACTAACAAGAGTTTCACTAAAATAAACATCCATCTCAACAAGCACAAAACTATTTACTGCTACACAGTGTGAAATGAATCCTAACTACATTCAACAGTGTTACCATGTTAAATCAAACTCGTGAATTTATTTTAGAGATCAAAAATGAAAAACCAACCTGAAGAAGGAGAAAACTATCCATGCATGCTGCTCTCTCATTTACAGTATCTATGAGCCGAGCTCACACTGAAACCTGGTGTACAGAGAGAGAAGCAGAGAGGGACACCGGCAGTGTGATGGAAGGAAGAGAGAGAGAGAGAGAGAGAGAGAGAGAGAGAGAGTAGGTGTGGCCCAGAGAGAGAGTGAGAGAGAGAGAGAGAGAGAGAGAGAGAGAGAGAGAGAGAGAGGACTAAAATAACTTAATGTACTTCCTTGACAAACCGTGCGCAAAACTGATAAATATTCTCAGACACATACACACATACACACACACACACACACAAACAACAAGTGCACCGAGAAAGAGGAAACAGAAGAAGCTAAGAAAGATGGAGTGATTGTGACGTTACATAAGAGACTCAGGATTAAAGTACATGCATGAACCCGATGTGTGAAGGACTTCAGTGCAAACACTGATCACAATCTGAATCCAACACACACACACACACACACACACACACACACACACACTCACTCTGCTTAGTTTGAAAGTTGTTTTCTTTCTATTTCCATGATGGCAGAAAATGACCATGACGAGTTAGTCTTGGATCAGTGTTCATACTGAGGGTCAGCAGGGGGTCAGGGTAAATGACTTCTTCTGAACAAGCTAACAGACGCTCATGGTACCAAAATAAATATGCAATGTTGTGTTACCCACTCAGTATGCTCTCTGGACTCATGTTGTTTACTCATCTGCTGCTGCACCATGATCCCCCCACCCATCAACAGTCACACTTGTTTATCGGAGTGTCAATCTAAGCTGGAAACACAACTATTATCGTTGTTACTGTTGGCATGGCAACCGCAGCCCCAGTTGCCGTGGGAATCATGTCCCCCTCTCCACGTGACTAGTGACCTGCTGGCAAGGTTACACACAGACATACACACACACACAAACACATAAATATAACACAGACCGTGCGATGACTCACCAGGACAACAGGAAATAGCACTCTGGGAAAAACCCAGATTCTTCCCCAAACGTGTCAACTACACCTTTATTAACACATCAGGCCTTCTCTGATGTGTGTGTGTGTGTGTGTGTGTGTGTGTGTGTGTGTTTAGTCTAATGGCTACAGATCCAGTGGTGTGTGATGTTCTATAGTTGGATAACTGTACAAGGCCCTGTGTGTCAAAAGGTCTGCAGCTGTGTTTCTGGTGGTTTGAAGGTGTGTGTGTGTGTGTGTGTGTGTGTGTGTGTGTGTGTGTGAGAGAAGAGAGAGAGAGAGAGAGAGAGAGAAGGCTTGGTTGCTGTTACTGCAGCTGTGAACTGCCTCAGTGCTCCACTTGTATTCGCACCGTGTCATAAGGCATGAGGCCAAGTCTGAGCAAATGGCTCCACCTGTTGGTGACACCATCATTTATCTGTTCAGTCTTACCTCCTGGTGAAGAGCTTGAGTCCAGTGAAAGACTTGGAGCAGCCACTCAGCGTTTCCTTCTCTTCCTCCACACGGACTGCAGGCCCCGACTGGAGGGTGGAGGAGGACAGAGAGGAGTTAGAGGAGGAGGACGCCGAGCTGAATTCTCCATCATCTCCTTTCACGTTTAATAACTCTTCTTCTTCCGTCTCTGTCTCTCCCGTTTGTACTTTAGGCGTGCCGCCACAGGCCTCAAGTCCAGCTCCATGTCCCACATCAGCATCTGCTCCCAGGTCAGGATCCATGACATCAGTGTGTTCGGCTTCTGTGGTGTCATGCGGTGTCACATTTTGACAGGATATGCTACAACTCATGAAATTCAATTCAGAATCTGCAATATTCTTAGAAAGTAATCCAGAGCAGTCCAAATATTCTTTAAGGCTTCAAACAGCAAAGCTCACCTACTCTGGACAGATACTGAACAAGACTGCAGATTCTTTACTGATCAGGTCAGGTCATGAGGTTGTCATGGTAGTTAATACTAGGACTACTACGACAGGAGCCCCTGCATGTACTCAAAGAAGTACAACCAAAGGACCACAGCAGTCCTAGAAGCACTACAATGAACTCATCTGGATCTTAACAGGACTGCACAGGAGGTCCGACTACAAAAACATACTTGAATAATGTTGTAATAGATATACCTCAAGTACTGAAATCAAAATACTATCTGTACTAGACTCAAAGGACTACACTTAAAGTAATAAAACTGCCATATGAAGTGCAGTCTGTGCAGGCTGAGCAACAAAAACAGAGTAGTACTACGAAGGTACTGCACTCACACTTAGTAATCTTAAGTAAGAGTATTACGCCGAGTCATGTTACTACAAAGAATTATTTACTGCTCTGAAACTCAAGGACTTCAAACATGGCTGCCCTGCAGAGGCTACAAAGTCAATAATCCACATGCCAAAGGTCTTTTACAAGATACACAAGGTGTGTGTGTGTGTGTGTGTGTGTGTGTGTGTGTGTAGTGAGAGATTAGTGTTGGGTCCTGAGGGAAAGATAATCCTTCCCAGCATTCCTCTCTCTCTCTCTCTCAGTCAGTAGTAGTGTGTCAGCAGCAGTATCAGTGTCAGTGTCAGTGCAGTAGTAGTCTACTGACTGTGACTATGTCCCCGTCCACCCTCTGATCTGCTTGTCCCTCAGCGTCTCAGTCCTGTCTTCCTCCTCTCCTCCTTCTTGTCCTCCTTCTTCTTCTACTTTGACTTCTTCTTGTCTTCTTGGAAGTTTTTAGACGCTCTCCTCCTCTTCCTCCTCTTCTTGAATCTCTTGCCGAGTTTAATTCCACTCCATGTGAGCTGCACATTAACACACACACACACACACACTGCTACACACACACGCTCTCATAAACACACACTGATCCTCTGCTGCCCGCCCGGCTCAAACCAGGAAGTGGATAATGACAACAATCAGGGCCTTCCTGTTAGCTGCCCTGCCAGATGCCTGCCAGAAACTCAGACTGAGCCCTGCTTACTTCAGTTCTTGTTGGACTGTTTACATACGAGTGTAAGTCCTGAAGTGACAGAAGTAAAGACAGAAACAAGTACAAAAAGTTATTATCTGCCAGCTCAGTTTGTAAAAACTCTGACAGCCATTCACAACAACACAGCAACACAAACTAAACTGTCCTCACAAAGGTGTCCAGGTCACATGATGTCACAAAGTACTGTCCCACTCCTCAGACAGTGTGGAGCCCCCCACACACACACACTCACAGTGATGTGACCTCATCCCATTTAAAACTACGTCACAATCCCCATCAGCTACAATCAATCAAGAGAAAAGAGCTGGAATACGCAAGTCACAAATTTAAGATGAAGTCAAATAGATGTTTTGAAATGAAATGTTGCAATAATTGGTGTCAGATGTGGAGACTGAATGTTAGTTCATGTGTAGTGTCTGAAGTATGGTTCTGTGTAGAATACTGCTCAGCTTTGACCTCAGTTAGTTATCTCCATGTCACTGTGTAAAATCATCATCATCATCATCATCATCATCATCATGGAAAGTTGTTAGGCAATGGACAACTTATGGTAACAATAACGTTTGATGTTCTGTCCAGTTCAGTCCAGCACACTAACACTGAAAGAGTTCTAATCAATATTTTTAGAACAATGTTTGGAATGACTATGTAAAAAGCAATGTGACCCTGTGAAGGATGTCTGGCAGCAGCACTCAGCTCACTGTGAACCAAACTACTGTTCTAGTTCACTCTCATTGATCTGTTCACCATGTTGACATGAGTCTTTAAAAACTCATGGCCACTGTAGTGTTTGAACAAATGTTACTGGTGCACTTGTTTGGGACTATGTTGATGCAGCAGGACAGTGTACATGAGTGTGTGTGTGTGAGAGAGAGAGAGAGAGAGAGAGAGAGAGAGGCTGAGCAAACATTCTCAATGTAACAAACACTTCTGTGACTCATTTATTATTTCAGTTCTGCCCTTGATGATGAAGTCATATTTTCCATGTTTATATATCTTGGTAAGAATGTACATGGAGAAGTATCTCATATGCGCCTTTTGTAGTCCATCTTCTGATCATTGTAGTTTCACCACAGACAGTCAAAAACATCCAATGTCACATAATCACGTAGCCTGTTTGATTCTCAGAGCACCGCAGATGTCTTTGCCTAAGTCCTTCTGAATTCTCCTCCTTGTGTGTTTTCAGAAGGACATAGGATCTTTTTTTTAACTATTTGACCACAGCACTGTGCTTTTACTGAAACACACACAAACTTACTGCAGATCAGTCCTTTCTCAGTGTGCTGCTGCAAATGACCACATGAGGGTGCTGTCTAACAGACAGTAAGTTTCAGTATCTAGTACAAGGTTATTGTTGATTATGGAATTACCGTAATATAACAGAACATAGGTGTATGTATACAGACCTACATACGGCAAGGTTTGGTAAGTTTAATGTGCCAGCTATATCACAAGTTCCTTTGCTCTGATTGGTTGTAGGTAACCTCCAGGGGTTACAGTGCAGTGTTTCACAGATTCAGTTCAATTCAGTTTATATAGCTATATATATATATATTTTATATAGACCCAACAATTCCCACCAGGAACAAGCGCTTGGTGACAGTGGTGAAGAAAAACTTCCTTTTAAACAGGCAGAAACCTTCAACAGAGCTTAGCTCATTGGTGGACGGTGTCAAAGAGAGAGAGGAAATGTAGCCACAAGGGGGCACAAGCCAGCGTCTTATTGTGCCGGTCCCAAGCCCGGATAAATACAGAGGGTGGTGTCAGGAAGGGCATCCGACGTAAAACTTGCCAAATCAAACATGCCAAATCAAACATGCGAATCGAATCTATGACTTCCATACCGGATCGGTCGAGGCCTGGGTTAACAACGACCACCATCAGTGTTGTTCACCTACAGGGTGCTGGTGGAAATGGGACTACTGTTGGTCGAAGAAGGAGAGGAGGAAGACGTGTTCGTAGGAAAAGGGAAAAGAGGAAAGCCAAGAGTCTAGGACTGAGAGTAGGGACTTTGAATGTTGGAACTATGACAGGAAAAGGTAGAGAGTTGGTTGACATGATGCAGAGGAGGAAAGCAGACATACTGTGTGTCCAGGAGACCAGGTGGAAAGGTAGCAAGGCTAGAAGCTTAGGAGCAGGGTTCAAGTTGTTCTAACATGGTGTAGATAGGAAGAGAAATGGAGTAGGAGTCATGTTGAAGGAGGAGTTTGTTAGGAGTGTACTGGAGGTAAAAAGAGTGTCAGATAGAGTGATGAGTCTGAAGCTAGAAATCGAAGGTGTGACATTCGATGTTGTTAGTGGGTATGCTCCACAGGTAGGATGTGAGCTGGAGGAGAAGGAGATATTCTGGTTGGACCTTGATGAAGTGATGCAGAGCATCCCTAGAAGTGAGAGGGTTGTCATTGGTGCAGACTTTGGTGCCCATTTTTAAGAACAAGGGAGATGTGCAGAGTTGTGGCAACTACAGAGGAATAAAGCTGATGAGCCATACAATGAAGTTATGGGAAAGAGTAGTAGACGGTAGACTAAGGGCAGAAGTGAGCATTTGTGAGCAGCAGTATGGTTTCATGCCAAAAAAGACTACTACAGATGCAGTATTTGCTTTGAGGATGTTGATAGAGAAGTACAGAGAAGGTCAGAGGGAGCTGCACTGTGTCTTTGTAGATCTGGAGAAAGCTTGTGACAGGGTGCCCAGAGAGGAACTGTGGTATTGTATGAGGAAGTCTGGAGTGACAGAGAAGTATGTTAGAGCGGTGCAGGACATGTATGAGGGCTGTAAGACAGTGGTGAGGTTTGCTGTAGGTGTGACAGAGGAGTTCAAGGTGGAGGTGGGACTGCATCAGGGATCAGCTCTGAGCCCCTTCTTGTTCACTATGGTGATGGACAGGCTGACAGACGAGGTTAGACAGGAATCTCCATGGACTATGATGTTTGCAGATGACATTGTGATCTGTAGTGAGAGCAGGGAACAGGTGGAGGAGAAGCTAGAGAGGTGGAGGTTCGCCCTGGAAAGGAGAGGAATGAAGGTTAGCCGCAGCAAGACGGAGTACATGTGTGTGAATGAGAGGGACGCAAGTGGAAGAGTGAGGTTACAGGGAGAAGAGATAAAGAAGGTGGAGCATTTTAAGTATTTAGGGACAACAGTCCAGAGCAATGGAGAGTGTGGAAAAGAGGTGAAGAAGCATGTGCAGGCAGGTGTGGGAGTGACCAAGATGGATAGGATCAGGAATGAGTACATCAGAGGGACAGCACATGTTAGAGGTTTTGGAGATAAAGTCAGAGAGGCCAGACTGAGATGGTTCAGACATGTCCAGAAGAGAGATAGTGAATATATTGGTAGAAGGATGCTGAGTTTTGAACTGCCAGACAGGAGGCCTAGAGGAAGACCAAAGAGGAGGTTTATGCATGCAGTGAAAGAGGACATGAATGTAGCTGGTGTGAGAGAAGAGGATGCAGAAGACAGGGTTAGATGGAGGCAACTGATTCGCTGTGGCGACCCCATTTGCCATTTTCTCTGCTGTTGTGTGCTGGGGCAGCAGCATCAGAGCCAGCGATACTAACAGACTGGATAACATCATCAGGAAGGCTGACTCTGCACTTAGTCTCAGGTTGGAGTCTTTTGAGACCGTGGTGGAGAGGAGGACGCTGAAAAAACTGTTGCCTAGGTTGTTTTTTATTTATCTAGGTTGTTCTTTTCTATTTTTATTTCTACGTCTTTGTGGTGTATATTGTAACTACGGGTGAAATGCTGTTGCTGCAATGCAATTTCCCAGTTTGGGATTAATAAAGTATTTCTAATCTAATCTAATCTAATCTAATCTAATCTAAATATGTGCCAAAGTAATATAAAAGAAAAATCATTTAAAACCTGTTTGCCATTCTTCACAAACTGATCAAAGTTTTGTTTTAAGAAGAAGCTTCTTTCTACATTCAGATTGTAAATATTTAACAGTATTATTTACTGTTGTGTTTATTATATGTTTGATGTGTGAACTGGTGCTGCACGCCTCTCATCTAAAGGCAGCTGGGATAGGCTCCAGCCCCAACGTGACCCTGATGAGGAGAAGCTGTCACAGGAAATGGATGGACTTTATTTTATTACATTATGTTTCTTGGCTCCATAGACAAATGACTAGTTTTCCAGTCAACAGAACACTGAATGTGATCATGTGATTAAAGCTGCAAATGACATTTTGTGAAGCAGGAAACAGTTCATGGGAGAAATGAAGCGTTTGTTAGAGACATTTTGGATTACCAAACACTGTGGAAACATCTTCATCAGGATCATGATGTCAGCGTTATCAAACTGTCCCCTGTCCTGATTATAATGCATTAGATAGCAATAAAACATCTATACACTCTGCGCAGGAGAGAGAATAAAAGCAGCACAGGATGAAAAGAAGGCTTTTGTTGTTATAGTGCGATGTGATTACTATATGGTCTCTGACAGACACACACACACACACACACACACACACTCCTGCTCATCTCCTTTCTGTTATCACTGTTCCCTCTTATCCGTCGCCCACTCTGTATTTCCATGACAAATAAAATGCCACTCAACAGCGCGGCACACAATTCAGAGAGATCCTTTTAACTCCCCAACACCCACTGCTGACCTATTTCCTCTGCTTCTCTCTAATGAAGGACTGATTATAAATTCTAACATTAATCCTAAACCTGACCTCAAAGCAAACAATTTTCCTAATGAGTTGCAGCAACATGTCTGCCCTTCTTTCTCTTTAGCAGTCTTGTAGGGACATCAACATCAGTATGACATGAACATCAGGACTGCTGTGCTCACTGTCCACTCTGTCTACTTACAGCTATGGTAATAGAACGTCAAGTAAAAATTATTTTTATCTATTAAATTCAGAGTTGTACTGTGACAGTCATTATTTTATACAAATGTTCCATTTGTGTGTCGGGTTCCTATAACCTCTACAACAGGAGCAGTGACATAGTAAATAGTGAATACTAAACAGAGTTTAGTATCATGTCAGCAGCAGTAGTAGACATTAACACGCTGAGCTTAGTTTATCGTGTCGATGATGTCCTGATGATAAATATTCAGGGGATCATCAAGTTTGGATTTATTGTCAGAGTATGAATGACTGTCATGTTTTTAAAATAATTAGACTGAGCTTCAGGTTTCTAGATGACACATCTACAAGACAACACTGAACCCCGACAAATGTATTGTCACCGTGTTAGTGTGCATGTCAAATGGAGGTTGATGAATCACAGTACAGATCTGCTCCGTCTGTCTGCTGATTGTGTCAGCTCCATCTGTGGAAGGCCTCCTGTCCTCCTGTTACTGCCAACTACACTTGTTAGATGAATTTTTAAAAATCATTGTTTCACAGCAGATGATGACTCACTGCTCGACTGTGTTTCTATCAAGGCTGCAGAGAATTCTACATAAAACCAGTCCTGTAAATCAGCCTTCTGTTGTCATATCATTTATTTATTCTGGAACCACTACTGTCATGCTTTTGTAAGAACATTACAAAAATAGAGGCAGTCATAATGACAAAGCATAGTGTAAGTGACTCACTTTGTCTCCTCTGTGGGAGGACAGCAATGATCAGTGACATTGATTAACCTACTTACTGTGTCTGACCCTGCACACTGCTTCGGTTCAGCTGACTGATAACTGGAGCAGCACGATGCTGTGTCCAGTTGCTGATGCTGAATGTGATGGTGCCTGTTCAATCCACCAATCATCTTTCACATCACACCTAACCAGCAGCTGTTGGTGGCCAGTCATTTCATATATAAACGGCAACTAACCAATAACATCACATACTGTTGTTGAAGTCATCACAGCATCATAAACTAATGCAGATGTTCCAAATCAATCTGCAGCCTGTGCAACCATGGAATGGAAGCCATCTGTTTCCTGGATAATGTAAATATAGAGTACAATGCTTTTTAAATGAGAGCAGACCGTGTTCACCAAATCCAGCCTCACGCCTGATCACACCTGGATCCATCAAAATATGACTTAAGAATATAAATATACTGTACAGCTTATTCTAAAGCCAATGAGCTTAATTTTTACTAGATTATAGTATGACAGTAGAGAGAAATCATTTTAACAGCATTAGTTTGTAGCACTGAGGACACACTGGGCCTGGCAGTGAACACTGAGGACAACTGAATTGTGAAGTGTGAACACAGTGGAGCCGCAAAACATCAACAGTGGTCCAAGTGAGGGTGAAGAGAGTGAGATTGATCTTACTGCAACATCTTGTTAGCACAGATAAGATTTAATTAAAGGCTTATTCTCTGCTGCTCACTACGACGGAGTACGAGAATAAAGTAATAACGTCGGTAAAGTTGGAAAGATTGGAAAGATTCAAACTTCCGGGATCAATAACTCTCAAGTGAAACGTTGTTAAAACACAAAACACGCATATTTTCAACCGTAGTAAGGTAAACAAGAACATTAGTGTTTACATGCAGCCGGCTGTAACCGTCTACAAAGTGCAACACCGAAAAGAGATATTACAAAAATATACGATAACTTCACTATAATACAGTGTAGTGACACCAAACTCACTGCACACTTCATTGATCTCCTACAGATTGGTTTGAAAGTTTATAGTGAAGTTATAGTATAGAAGTTATAGTAAACACTAATGTTGTTGTCCATCTTACTGAAAATATGCGTGTTTTGAACCATACATTTTGGCCTAAAGAAAGGTCAGGAGTTCAACAAAACCTTTAGAGGCAAAGAAAATGAATATCTGAAGATGTCTCTTCTGGGTTCAAATATTGTATGCAGCAACAGACAGCAGAGGATGTCACTGTCAGCATCACTTTAGTATATTCACTGCAGGTATCACATGCTCATATTGTGCTAATTAGCCAGCTATCTAGACATGTCCAAAATTTGTTTTAGAATTAGAATGATACACCCAAAAGAAAAATGTCCATTAAAATGACATATTCAAACTGGTTGGTTGATGTGTTGGACATATTAGCAATGTAGCATCTGAATCTGGTGACACATCCAATCAGGGCGACATTTTCAAGTGGCAAGTGAAGCCAGCACGAAGTGGCAAAAACTGGTTCCAGAACAAGTCAGCCTCCATAAGTCTCCATGTTCAAATGTCCAACTGGTACAAACAATATATAGAACTCTTAAAGTTATACAGTATTAACAGCATGAATGCACCGAATGGGTACTGTTACAGGCGGCTCATTCGGCCCGCCTCAGCTCCACCAATGATCCACGTCTTTGCTCATTTTTAGATCAGCTGGGAGGCAGAAGAGGCAGGACTGCCAACATGGCAGCAGCCAGAGCCTCATATTGTGAGCTTAAGAACGGCTCTTCAGAAGCCTGTCGGCAACATCATGCATATGTGGTCCTTTCTTTATATTGTTGTTGTTATGTTGGACGTATGAAAAAATATCTGTAATGACAGGGTTACATTTCTATTAGTCATAATCTGTTTTTAAGATGTAGAAATGTATTGCTCTGAGATATCTATAATCAAATGAAATATATCTGTACATGTGAAAATATAGATTTCAACATTATTTTACACATGTCTTCAATCAACATTACAACACGTCATTTCCACTAGTGAAAACTAAAATCGTGATTAGTCTGTCCTACTGATGAAATATTAGAAGGGCTAGTCATTCTGCATGGCACACACAGATGTGTGTTCGTCTACACTCATAATGAATATGATTAGACACACAGAGTGGACAACATTTCCATGACAGATGGATGCAAACAACAGAAGGAGTCCAGGCAGCCTGGGATTGTTGGGCTACACCCTCAGAGTTCCTGTCTGTCCTTATTATCTTTGTCATCTGCTACTGCTTGCTACATTATGCAACGTTTTGGCTCGAGGCAAGAAGTGCATTGTTCTTTTCCGCCCACCCGCTCAGCTGGTCGAGTTAATACACTAACGCTTGTCAGTCCTGATCATCAGTATCACGGTGAGCACCTGAAGCTGAAGTCAAATCACCACAGAGACCGAAGCATCAGAACACAGACAATAAAGATGATTAAAAGACTAAAGGTCTGCTAGAGGCTGGAGGCATAACGTTCAATAAACATTCAACACAACCCACAGCAAAGAAAACACACAGTTTCACTATTGTTAGAGTTTATAGCAGGTCAAATATCAAGTTTACATGGGGTGGTACTAGAGCCAAGAGAATGAGGTGACTTAAAGGTTCCTCCTCTGTGGACCATGACTCTTATCATTCTGGTTCACCCTCTCTGCTGCAGCCCTCTGCATATACTGTGCTCACACAGTGATGACACAGTCTCAGGTTATTAGATGTGTACATAAGATGATCATACTCATAAGCTCATAAAGTTGACAAAATGAAAAGAGTTCATCTTCTGTGAACCGTGAGTCTAATTAAACGCTGGAGACTAGATTTATTTCTCATTTACAGGTGAACAGTTTGTACTGAAGGCAGCACCTGTGTCTGTTAAAGCTGACTGTAGTCTTCACAAACCTGACACCAACTCTTTTGACTTGTTTGTCTTGTCTGTTTGATTTCCATTTTTGTCCTTCAAACAGAAGACATATCTAATTACACTGAATAAACTCAATTCTAGTCCAATTAGTATAATTATTGCCAGGAAGGCAATGTTTAATGTCTGATCCTAATCAGCATCTGTCAGCTGAAACAACACAACACGTATGAAGTCGTTCCCTTTCAGCTAATTAACAGACTTTACAGCCGTCAGAAGGCGGCGGCTCTGTGTCCCATCTGCAGCCTTTATGGTCAGTGATAACCACTGTCCATGTGTGATCACAAATACCAGATGAAGTGCTAACCTTGATTCTATTTTCTGCAAACAGAAATGGTATTCTTGTCACGTAAAGGAGCTCTGTCATAGTTTAGTATTCTGCACAGCCTCCAGATTTATGCAGTAAAATTACCAGGAGTGTTAGAGGAGGTGACACCTCATGCCAGGATCAGACTGTGTTGTTTGTGTTGGTTGATATGATCAGATTAGACAAACACAGAGTCACTGAGTCTTGACATTACATGTTGGATCAGGTCCTGAAGGTCAAATGTTTGAATGAAATGAAATAAAAACTCATTCTCTGTGTGTGTATGTGAGGAATAGCTCAAATGACTTCCTGTAAATCATATGTCCGTTCTAATTTGTTTAGACTTGCCTCACCATAATCAGGGATGCATAACAAAATTAAAAGACGACTTCCCTTTCCTCTTTCATCGGTGAAGCCTCTCAGGACTTGTAGCTGCAGTGAACGACATGATGAATCAGAGCAGAATCACGACATCTCCCCTGCTTCACACAGCAGACTGTGTCACAGTGCTCCTCTGAAGCTGCACGTGTTCTACAGCGAGTGGGCCGCTTTCTGCTCAGACTGCTTTAAAAGCATTCTAACTTTAGGATGAATGTGCTCTATGTTACCTTATCTGAGAGGGAAAGAGAGTGCACACACACACACACGCACACACACACACACACACACACACACACACACACACAAACACACAAACACACAAACACACAAATCCATCTGGATTACTGATTATACTAAATTATGTTGAGATTATGCGTCATGCTGTGACGTGGCAGTGACATAAGAAGCTGGCTGATGGACAGCTTCACTGCGTCTTAGACAGAGTGAGACAAACTGTCCGGTGACATACATCAACATTTGTTTGATATCTATCATTATCCGGATATGAGATTTCGGTCATATTGCATAGCCCTCATTGTGATGTAATCCTGCTGTATGTCCATGTGTTGAACTGAGATTTAAGAGAGAAACATGCAGCAGATGAACGTGAAACAAACTTCACAGTGAACCTCAAACATCGAGTCGAGGGCTTAAGTTTCATTTCAACACAGAAGGTCAGAATTACTTTTCAGCCACATCTCTTGGCCTTCCTGAGCATAATAAATTGCTCAGTTGTTATGGAGATAGTTGTTAGCTCCATGTGACACTACATGACATGGTCTTATATGGGGGGAGGTGCTAACCCCTGCCTCCTTTGGCCGTACACTGATTCTTCACCGACACCCAATATTCTAATACAGTGAACCCTTGTTTATCGCGGGGGATACGTTCCAAAAATAGCCCGCAATAAACGAAATCCGTGAAGTAAGTTTTACAATTATTATACATGTTTTAAGGCCGTAAAACCCCTAACCACACACTTTTATACACCTTTTTACACGCATTTTGTACAGTACTCCCTTAAACAGGACGCAGTGCGGTTCTCCCTTAGCCAATTTAGGACGGAGAACACAATGCGCGTTCATACTGTACAGTACGCTGTAAAAAAAAAAGCATGCAAAATTACACTGATAAAAATCCGCGAAACAGCGAGTCCGCGAAAAGTGAACCGCGATATAGCGAGGGATCACTGTATCTTAATTTCAACTCTGACTGTCACTTGCAGTATAGAAGACAGAAGTGATCAGGAACCTCCTAAAGAGAGCACAGGTGAGGAGTGGTACAGGGTCATCAACCAGGAGTGGACAGCAGAGAAAGATCAAGCAGAACACCAAGCAGACATACAGGGGTTACCATCTCTCCCATTCACCTGGCTAAACTTCCAACCAGTCACCATGACAACTGCACGGCTGCTGATCAAGTCCACAAGTTGTGTTTGAAAGACACTTTCACTGGGATTTCTTTTAGTTAGTTAGTTCTTACATGAAAAACACAAATGAAATGTCACGGTGGACAGTCACATTCAGCATTCTACCAACTATGACTGGAAGCTCTCACGGACCTTCAGCGTCTGCTGTGACGTAGACGTGTGCTCAGTGATGCCGGGTGTGGTCATAGACATGAAACATTCAACCAAAGCGGTCAGTGAAACAATGCTGTCCAGCTCGGTGTAAAGTTACTCTCTAAATAATTCAGGCTGTGTATTCATCTGCGGAGGTTTGAATGTCAATGACAACAAGAAATCATAGAACACATCCAGATGCAGCATGTCACACTTCATTCAGCAGGTTTTGCCGGGAGCAGTGAGAGGCCAGCTGTTCAGGGAGAGTCCTGTTTACAGAGGAGGAGGGACTACAATCAGATTAGAGACTATCACACGTCAACAGTTTCTACGGCAACAGACAGACCAATATTTCATTCATGGAGGAAGCAACTGCAGCAGCGTTAATACTGACGCCACACTGGACTCTGATGTGTAAGTGTCCTGGAACAGTTGGTCAGATCTATGTTAGATTATTATTATGTTAATGTCTACATGAGCTGGTAGTAATTGAGGGGAGGAAGCTCGTTGTGTAAACAACACAACTTCCTGAATCCTTTCAGATTGCTGACAATGACCTGGCATCGGATGACATGGTCAGTTATGGTGATGCAGTTAGAATATGCTCACACTACTGCTTTACATCTTTAAAGCATTTGGTTGATAGACTCTGTGTATACATACGCTGTGTTCCAAATTATTATTATTCCATTTGATTGTTAGTTTTTCAGTGAAAGTTTTCAATTGTGTGTCCTGTCTGTTTAGATGACACTGGCATCAGTCTCCGACAGGCTTGGTCATTTGTTTGCCATGTGAGCCTAATTAACAGGAAACTACTAAAGGCGGTTGTTCCACATTATTAAGCAAGTCACAGGTTTCATGCAATAAGGGAAGAAAGAAAGATCTTTCTGCAGATGAAAGTATCTTGCAAAAGGTATGAAAACACAGGATATTTCACCAAAAATTAAGAGAGATCATCTTACTGTGAGAAGGTTTGTGTCTGATTCAGAGTGCAGATGCGTTAGTTCAGATTAATGCGTGTTAAGGAAAGTTTCTGTAAGGCAAATTTATCATATTAAGAGAGCAGCTGTGAAAAGGCCACTGATGAGTAGCAAACATGTATTTGAAGCTGCTGGTGCCTCAGGACTCCCAAAAACCTCTCGATGCTGGATACTCCAGAGGCTTGCTGATGTGCATAAAGCTGTCCACCTTTAACCAATCGTGGGCTCAGAAATACATGATGATTCATTTTCAACAGTTTTATTCACTGATCAATGCAATGCTACACTGGATGGTCCAGATGGATGGAGTTCTCGATGGTTGGTAGATGGCCACCATGCCCCAACAAGGCTGCAACACCAGCAAGGAGGTGGTGGAGTGATGTTTTGGGTTGGAATCATAGGAGATGAGTTGGAAGGGCCCTTTAAGGTGCCTGAAGGTGTCAGAATGACCTCTACAAATATTTGTATATAAAAATATATAAAGAAGAATTTTGCCTTCATTTTCATGCAAGACTTTTCTTTGGACATAAAGGGAGAAAAAAATCATGATGTGGCCACCATTATCTCTTGTCATTAACCAAAACTTGATTAAACAAAAATGGTCGACAACAGTTAATAAAAAAGAGTTACATCACCATAACTCTATCATCAATCACGTATAACTCCACAGCACCTATAGCTCATAACAGAGTTGTGTGCCCACACACAAACACAACACACAATGTTATGTTGCTAGGCACTCCAGTGCCTGAGGAGATTCTCCTCAGGATATATACATAGGTATGTAACATAGTGAATAGCTCCCATCAGTGTGTTTGTTGCTGTTGGACTTTCATTCTCTGTGTGTTATACAGTCCACTCAGCACACTCTGTTAATAACGCTGTAAAATGGTCAGATTGGCAACTTGCTCGTTGCTCATCTAGGGGTGGTGAAGTGGATCATCATCTTGTTAAACTTTACTCAACACTGTGGTTAATTGATTAGGTCAACAACCAGACAGTTGAGTCTGCGTTAGGGTAATGCTAATGAACTGCTTGTAGTTCAATAGTTCAATGCCTTTCAGACATGCATCAGAAAACTTCACCACCTCAACATTCCCCCACTCCTCATCCACACACAGCTTCCTCAGCAACAGACAACAGAGAGTAAGAGTGGGCACTGTAACATCCTCTACCATCACCACCAACACGGGAGCTCCACTAGGTTGTGTGCTGAGCTCCTTCCTGTTTACCCTCTAAACTCATGACTGTATCACATATCTCTACATATGAAGAAGAAGATTATTTTTATTTGCATGCATTTTTAACCCCATACACACATACAGTACAAGTACAAGGCTCACATGTGTGTATGTCTATGTGGAGAGAGATGGTGGAGTGATGGGCAGCCAGCCAGACCGGCGCCAGTGCGAGCAGTTGGGCTCAACTGGCACCTCTCCAGCTACCAGTCCACCTTCCATATTTTCGGTCCATGCTGGACTTGACTGGACTTGACTCTCTATGGACTGAGCTACTGCCGTCCCCCTATATATCAAATACTCTGATAACACTGCTGTATCTGCACTTCTCAATGGCAATATTTCTGTTCTAAGTTATCAAGACTCCATCTCCAACTTCACACAATGGTGCACCAACAGTCATCTGGAACTGACCATTAATATCATCATCAATGCTTAGAGCACTCACAGCTCAGCTCACAACATCAATAATGTAAGCGTTGAGATGGTGTGTCAAATACCTCAGCCTCACCCTGGACAATAAACTGAACTTTGATCACACAGAGCATGCAGTACAGCACATGACCCCAGCTACCCCATCAACTCGTCCTTCATCCTTCATACTCATCTGGTTGCAGATGAAGGTGCCCAGTATGTGAACGAGCACGCGATGGCAGTTTGCCCCTTGGATGGGATATGAGTGAACAGATGTGCTGTATTGCAGATTTGTTTTAGTGGTGTTTAATGCATCGATGCATTTATGTGAGGCTGTGGCAACAGATTTCTTTGTAAGGACAGTAAAATCTAAACCTTAATCAAAACACAGCTTTGGGAGTGGAGGAGATAAGACGAAACTGAGTGAAGCTGATGGAGATGAGAGATGCTGCCAACTGTATCCAGGACAGGAATAGCATGATGTCCCCGTGCTGTCCAACACAAACAAAAACATTTTCCATAAACTCTCAGAGTAAGCGCCACCTGTTATCATGGACTGTGTTTCAGTGTATTAACTAGAGAGGACAGTGATCAGACAATGTCCACAGCTCTGCTTCCATGTCTGTCTACTGTAGGAAACACACTGAACATGGAAGAAGTGGCTCATACAACCACACACACACACACAGAACTAGTCAAAGCTGGTTTCAGCGATGGAACTGATCTGGATAAGAATGTGACAGCACCTTTAACTGTAACTTATTACACAAACACACACACATGCACAGCATCATGTGACACAGTGACAGTTAACCGAGTTGGGGAGAAGCTGCAGTGGAACATTCAGGAAAAACAGGTTAGAAGGAAGTGGGCCACATTCCACTTGTTCTGTCTGGTTTAGTTGGGAGTATTTTCCTACCTGTAGGACACTTGCTTCCTGAAGTTGAGCTGGACAAACTCTGCCTCCATCTGGGACACTTCCTCCTCCTCCACCTTCTGTCCTAGTACCTGAAGAATTCCAAACAAGTGTTGAGTTCACTGTCACACAGGGACACATCTTCTGTAAGGGGCCCCTGCAGTGCTTGTGCTTACACACAGCACCGACTACCTGCAGTGTGTGTTGACACCTGACATAATCATACAACTTGTGACTGACAGAGTGAGCAGTAATATTATGTTGGAATATTTACACACTGAACTCTGAGTTGTGTCTTTGTTCTGCTGCTTGTAGGCAGACAGAAGGAAGTGCACACAGTTTCACAGACCACTAAACACACACACACACACACACACACACACACACACACCTGACAGCTGTCGTGCTCCGGCGTGTTCTTGCTTCCATCCGCGGAGAACACGTCCTCCTCCTCGGCCACGTCCTCCAGTCCAGGCCGCTCTACCACCGGAGAAGCGGAGTCTCTCATCATCCTGCGCTCTCTCGGTTTAACGATGAATAATGTTGCCTCGCTGCTTCCTGCTGTGCTCCCTGCGTGTTCCCACAAGTTTCTGTTTCGGTGGTATTTAAATGAAGCTCGGCTCCGTCCCGCCCGTCCTCCCTGTACCGCGCTCTGTGTCTGTGTCTGTTGTGTCGGTGAGTCCGGACAGAGAGACAGCTCACGGACAGATCACCGCGTCCATGTGGAAAGTTCCTCTCTGTGCGGAAGATGTGCGGTGATCTGCTCCGAGCAACATGTCAACATGTAGACTGCAGGAAATCAGCTGTGTGTGTGTGTGTGTGTGTGTGTGTGTGTGTGTGTGTCTTGTCATCTGTTGAGTAATACATCTACCAATAATGGTGACGAATGAAATGACAAATGGTCCAGTGTGTAAACCTGAGATGTATTGACAGAAATATAATATAATATAATATAATATAATATGAATATATAACTCTGTATAAAGCTCAGAGTGGACCTGCATCGTCATATCCTGTGAACACAACATTTACCTGCACACCTGCTATGTGAACATCAATCCTGTGGAGCCATTTTTAAATGTTAATGTTGAATTATGATAATGAGGTTTGGGGAAAAACACAATATTACTGTGTGTATAAGTGCACTAAGACTTTTATTAGAAATCATTTTGAGCATATTACTACTCCCACATGCAAACTTAGGAGGTGATATTCAAACAGAAAATAACTTTGTTACCTCATTAAAATATAATTCCAAAGAGACAGAGTGTACACTCTGCTAAAGTTCATATCTTTAATATCTTTTTCATTTCTTCCAGACTGTACAGTTTTTGTGATTATGAGGGGAAACTGTAAAAGATATCATACTGACAAAAAAGCAACATGCAGCTGTCATGCTGTCAGGCTTCAGTTACAGTGTTAACCACACTATTGAAACAGTCTGATGTCTTTCTGCTTCATGAGTGTTAGCAGGCATTGTGTCTTTGTGCTGCAAACACACAAATGATCTGTTGTTCCAGTGCCACATCATGTTTCTTTATGAATGTCTCAGTCAAGAATATAGTATAAATAAGTCACAGTGTAAGGTGTCATAAAACACAGCTAAATATACTCACTGGCTGCTCTCTTTGTTAGTCCACCAACATGTCTTATTTCTCTGGCACGGCGCAGGTGTGAACCAACGCTTCTCTTCATCCTCTCTTCCAGCTTCTGCCTCACATATTTCACAGAAATCAATGCAAGAAATCGCATTTTAACTCCAAGTCTTGGGTGTGCTACTGCACAGTTCTTCTAACAAGCAGTGTGTTCAGGATCCAGGAGACCACCAGGGATCCACCTACACCGCTTCTCTTCAGCTTTTCTTCTGGGCCTGAATCAAACACTGGAGAGATCACAGAATCCTACCTCTGTTCTCTGTGTAGAAGAAGAAGGTATCATGCGATGAGGCTTGATAATCAATACAAGGTGATATTCCTTTGTGATGATGTAATTTCTTAACCAATCATTCTTCAGGCCAAATACGCCTTCCTACTTAGGCTGAACAAGACTGTTATATAGAGAATGTTATATAACTGTCAAATACCACAAAATAGCAACAAAGTAACAACAAAATAACAACAAAGTAAAAACAAAGTAACAACAAAATAACAACAAAATAACAACAAAGTAACAACAAAGTAACAACAAAACAAAGTAACATCAAAATAACAACAAAAATCAATAAAATAACAACAAAGTAACAACAAAGTAACAACAAAGTAACAAAATAACAACAAAGTAACAACAAAGTAACAACAAAATAACAACAAAAAACAATAAAATAACAACAAAGTAACAAAATAACAACAAAATAACAACAAAGTAACAACAAAACAAAGTAACATCAAAATAACAACAAAGTAAAAACAAAATAACAACAAAGTAACAACAAAATAACAACACAAAAACAATAAAATAACAAAGTAACAACAAAGTAACAACAAAATAACAAAATAACAACAAAGTAACAAAATAACAACAAAATAACAACAAAGTAACAACAAAATAACAACAAAGTAACAAAATAACAACAAAGTAACAAAGTAACAACAAAATAACAACAAAATAACAACAAAGTAACAAAATAACAACAAAGTAACAAAATAACAACAAAGTAACAAAGTAACAACAAAATAACAACAAAATAACAACAAAGTAACAAAATAACAACAAAGTAACAAAGTAACAACAAAATAACAACAAAATAACAACAAAGTAACAAAATAACAACAAAGTAACAAAGTAACAACAAAATAACAACAAAATAACAACAAAGTAACAACAAGATAACAACAAAGTTACAACAAAATAACACTACTCAGATCAGTGAATTGTGTTCAATTAATGCATTAATGCATGTTACTAACCAAACTTCCCTGGAGTTTCTGTGCTCTGTCGTCCAGCAGGTTCTCGTGGATCGTGGCTGCTGCTGTGATCCTGCATGACGTCCACTACACATATTATTACTGTCATTATTGTTACCATATCTCCATTACAGTTTATAGTTAGTTAATGATTTGCTGCTGCTGTGCATCTGTGTCTCTCTATCTCTATCACAGGCTCCACTGCTACTGTAATCATTTTATCATTCATTGTAATTCATTGTCATTTTATCATTCATTGTAATTGTACAATATGTCACTGTTGATTTGTCCTGTACACGTGACATCTATTGCACGTCTGTTATACACAGATCTAGGTGGGATGACTGTGGCTGGCACACACACACACACACACTTCTGTACGGGCATTGAAGTGAGGTCCAGATAAGTTCACATAGGGAGTGAGGACCACCCTTTCTGCTATACTTAGAGACAAATGAATACCACATTTCAACACTAGGTGCCCCCCTGATTCCAGTTCCCACCTCACCTTCTTTAAAAACACCAAGGAAAAAAAGTTTATTCTAAAAGTTTTTCACCAGTGGAGTGAGGACTTTCTCAAGGGGGGCTTCAACTAATTTAATAACTTTTTGTCTTTAGCTTGTAGTTATTCTTTGCTGCCTCTATGTTTTAGCACAGACAAATAATTGAATAATTAACTTACTAATACATGAGTTTAGAACTTTTGGGAAAGAATTGCACAGTTTAAGGTTAATAAATAGCAGAATACCTAAAATTAATGTTGTACCCTTCCATCAGACTACTGTACAAGAGTACAGTTATACTTTTACTGCAGTTATACTAGTAATTACTGCTGTCGTAAAGTGTAATATACATTAGTATTGTAAAACTTCCAATAAAGCTGCAAAAATGCCATTCACTCCATTTCACAGTACAAAATGTATTTATTATATGAACTTAACAAGTTGCTCTGTACAGTATTTAGTTGAACTGATGGAAAAAAAAGCCTTGTACTTGTAAATTACCAGTAATGAACTTAGTACTGAGTACTGACTTAACTAGTCATGTTACTGTAAATTGTGAGCAGCTACAGTACATGTTGAATGTACCCTTTAGAACAATGTGTCAACATGTGACACATTCCACAAATGCAATCCAACTGGACTGACAAATAACATGTTTATTTAACATGTGCGTAAGAAGTTGTGTCTCAACCAGAGCACAGAAACTGAATACCACAAAATTGAAGTCTTACTTCAGATTACGCGAAGCAGATCTGATGTTACGCACAAAGTTCTTTACATCTGTCCATGACCTCTGACCAAACACTTTCCCTTCGTTTATACATTGCATGCAGTCCTCTTTTCCCGGAACTCTGTGCTCTGCCATGAATTCTCCCAGGTGTTTCTTCACTACCTTCCGCTCTGCTTCACTCCACGGTCTCTTCACCTTTACTTTGGGAGACTCTTAAAATGACAAACAAATTTGATCATATAACATTCAATGCATAGACCACAATATAGCATTCTTGACTGAGCTCATGCATAAGTTGCTGTCAAATGAAGCATCTCGTGATAGCTTTGAAGTAAGCATATCATCTTTGGCTCAAGAACATACCCTTTTTTTTCTCTGCCTTGTTCTGTTCTGAAGGCCTGGGCCTGTTTCTGGGCTCTCATCTATTATCAGATCTGTAACAGACAAACATTAGTGACAGTTAGTGAAGACTCAGGTGTAAGGGATATTAATAATAGTAATATGTTTGCATCACAAAATCGTTGTCTGTAAAAAAAGTCAGACCTCACAATCACCTGGCACCATTTTCCCTCCCTTCATATCACTGCGGTGCACAGGAGGCAAAATGGAGCTGGATCTGCAAACCGATAACAGAGTTTACAAGAGTTTATACAGACATGTTTAAAAAAGACTGTCTATATTAAAAAAAACATACCATCATCCACCTCTCTGCCTCGTTTCCTTCCTTTCTGTGGGACAGTGTCGAATGTCGATGTGGGACTTTCAACTGTGAAAGATAACAATGGTTTCAAATTAGAGCTTAAATCCTCAAGTACACAGACTAATATTGATTAAGTAGGCATGATGAATCTGCATAACAGGAACAAACACCATTGTTAATTTAGCCTATAATGTGACACAGTTTGAGGATCACATGTTGACACCTTGTTCTAATGGGTGAATTTAAGTGAAGAATGAGACAGTAGCTGCTCACACTTTGAAACATTAATAAGCAGGTCATGGGTGCAGTGTGTGTTCTTCAGTCTGCAGTGATATGTACTCGCACACTTCATGATCTGTTCTTCTTCTACCTGATTTCTCACAAAGACAGTTGGAGCTTTGTGTATACTCATCACCTTGTGTCCAGAATCTTTTACCAGTATCATCAGAGAATGTGTCGCACACAGCTGTCTCCCTGTCCTGTACATTAGTGAGCAGACTTCAACCATTATTGAACTTAATTACTAACTAACTAATTAATATTTTATGGTGCGCTGGTTGTTCTACTGTAACTGGTTTAGTCATATATTACAGTCAAACGTTTCATTTAATAAAAATCAGGCTACAACTTCCATAGGTTGAATTCTCTTGCAACGGCACCGTTACTGAATCCTGGGCTTAGAGCCACTCAAGATGATTATGATTGTTTTAAAGAAATACAAACAAGCCTGAGCAGTTTCCCCTTACACCAGAGTGATAACTGGTGCAGCCAGACCTTTCTCCAGCACTGACACAGCGCAGTGGAGTCTGGCTCTGAGAGACTACTCCTTAGGCTATAGTGGGAACAACCGTTCATCTTACTCAAGTGTGCTAAAAGAACTATGTGTTGATACTGTATTCACTTATTATATCAGATTATAAAGTCATCTAATCTGATTCATAGTTTGTATTATTTGGAGTCAGTTTTTCATGCTCATTCATTCAGAGGCTGTCACAATCATTTATTAGGCAGCTCTACTTCCTAAACCAATACATTTTATATAGTCCCTAACTCACCATGTATATCTGAACATTCCTCCTCACTGCGAGGGTCAGGTCTCTCAGGCCTCAGGACAGAATCTCCATCTGAAAAACAAGAACAAACAAAAAGGTGAAACCTCATCCTGTGCAGTATAGGAAATGAAGACATACTGAAATTTCTTTTTATAAATTGATAGCAGTTTACAAGTGTTCATACATACAAATACAATCCAAAACAAGTTATCATAAAATATTTTATGCCTGTACTGTTCAGCTTTTGTTGAGGAGTTCATTCAGTTCTATTTTATTATTGAGGTCATAATGATGATGTCTTGTTGGGCTGTATTATATTCAGAGGTGGCTTTAATATTCTGCACTCGTCATGTATGAAAACAGGAAGGATAAAATCATTTGAAGCACCTCAGTATAATGTAGTGCTCTATACAGACCTTTAACTATGATCTCAGAGATGAACATAGAGTTGTTGTAAGTTACACATTTCTGACAAAATCAACAAAAACTGAACATCAGGAGCTTTAGCTTTTGTTTAATTATAAAAGACTGTATAGGTGTATCTAATAAAGTTAGCTACAGGGTGCGGAATAGGGCTGCATTAACTATGATTTTCATTATTAATTTGATCGCTCATTATTGTCTTAGTTAATGACTTTGTCTATAAAATGCCAGAAAATGTTCATCATAACCCAAAGATGTTCAGTTTACAACTGTATAAAAATGTTCATCATAACCCAAAGATGTTCAGTTTACAACTGTATAAAACAGAAAAAGCTTCAAATGTGTGAAGAGGTAAGTTAATATAGCTGATAAATAGATAATATATATCATGGAATAGTTTAGATTAAATGATTGATCTAATAATTTTAGTTCATGTCTAAAAAGGACTGCATCCTATTTTTAAAAACATACCATCATCCACCTCGCTTCCTTCTCTCCTCTTTCTTAGGGTCGGCATCAGATGTTGATGTGGGACTTTCAGCTGTGAAAGATAAAGATCAAATATTAAAGCTCATGAGTCAAAAAAAAACTTCTAGTGATTAAAAGAGCTCTGTAAATGGAGTTGTACAAATATTACTCTTGATCTACTCATGTCACTGAACTATATTGATCAGTTGTTAACCATTTTCACTATACTATTCAATCCCCCATCCAGATATGACACACCCGAGCCTCCCTATTCTATGAAAAAAATATTCATGTTCAGCTTTTGTTGTCCATTTGTACTGTCCTCCCTATTTACATACATGAGGGGTCAGAATATTAGAAACCCCACTGAATATGATACAGTCCAGTACAACACCACCACTAACCAAGCTCTGTGCTAATACATGTAATTCAGTTGACACATCTACGATCGTATCAAAAAGAAAACTAATTGTAGAAGTTTTACAAATAATTTCAGAGCACTTGTACTGAATTTTATTAGCACTGTACCTAATACACTACTACACAAGACACTGAAAGACACTGCAAGAAATACTTCTTACAAATACATTTGGCCAATTTTTTCAGAGACACTGATATAAATCCTAAATGCAGTTAAAATTCTGTCTCTTCAAGAATCGACAACACAATCACAATCAACAAAGTAAAACATAAAGCGAGAGCCATCTTGGCTGCCCAATCGCTTGTTAAAAACATAAACACAAGTTCACATACTACCATGGCTAAAACAATGAATTTCTGCTTCAAATTTCATAGCACTTCACTTCATAATTATATTTAATTATATTCTGCAGTAAAAAACGTTTCAAATGCAAAACCTGCCTGGAAAAATTAACGTTGAACAGAGCATTAGATGACATAAACATCAGAAATCTCTTACGTGCACAGAAATTGTTTGAAAGTGTTTGCCGCAGCTAAGTCGAAGTTGCTCAAGTCTCCTTTTAAATCCAAGTTTGTTCATTGCTTCCGAGCTCAGGCATGTGCAGATCAGGCTTAATTGAAGGGTGGGGGAGGGGCAGGTTAATTAAGGGTGAGCAGAAGGCCGCTGAGGACCACACAATATTCTCCACTTCTCAACTCTGACTCTCAGGCCTGACACAACATGGAAAATAAAGCAAAAATTAAATTTACCTGTACAAGTAGTAATACCAGAGTGGTAAAATACTTTGATACAAGTAAAAGTACTGCATTAGATTTTTTTTAAATCCCAAAAATATACTAGTACCAACAGTAAAAGTACTCAGCCCATTTCAGAATATATGTGATTATTGTAATTATGGATGTGTGAATGTGTTCATTTTTATGTTATGGTTAGTAAAGGTTTTTGCTAACTTTATGTACCTTTGGGTGGTTGAATTTCCCATCTTATCTTGACCTGTAGTAATACATTTTATACTTTTTATTTGTTGATTAAATTTTGTAATCAGAATCTGCAAAGTAACTTTTAATTAAAGCTGTCAGCTGTAGTGGAGTGAGAAATACAGTATTTGCATCTGAGTGGAGTAGAATATTAAGTGTTAGAAAATTTAAATACTCAAGAAGAAGTGCCTCAAAATTTAAGTACAGTAATTTAATAAATATACTTAAATGATTTTTACCTCCAAAGTATCACACAATATCCCATGCAGACACTATCACTGCACTGAGCAGCTCCTTCAGTGACAGACTCCTTTACCCCAAGTGTAGACTCTCACCCCCCTATTAAAGATATTATTATTATATAAAGATATTATCATTACATTTCTTCAGGTCCGCCTGAATCTTTACATGGAAAATAACACTGTAGAATGGTCATCATTTGTGCTACCTTCTTCAAATTTGAAACAAGTGTTCAATGATAGTGTGCCTATAGCCCCATGTTGTCAGTTAGAGGCTCAGATAAAGCCACAGACAGTTGCTCATCCTGAAAAACATTTCTTATTTATTGACTTTAGAGTCCCATTACTCTGTTTCTGTATCACCTAGAGTGTTTCTGACACTTTCACAAGAACCTTCAGGGTGTTTTCTTTCTGGCAAGACCTCATGGATGCATGTAGTCAGAGCGGTTCAGAAGCTACAATTATTTTAATAATTTGGGTATGTCATATTAAGTGTTTTTGCTCCGGGTGTAATAAATCAGCAGTGCCAGTGGGGGTGATAGAGAGCAAAAAGTGTGTGTATTCAGATTCTGTACACACACATGACGATACACACAAATCCCCACATTTTTCCTCTCTGGACCTCTCTGAAACTTTGAGAGAAGCATATAAATAGGCTCTGGAGGCCATTACAGTGACAATAAAGTGAGGCCTAAATGTCCTCACTTTGTAGATTGGTCCTCACTCTAAGGCTCTAAAATCTCACAATGATAGTTGTACAAACACACACACACACACACACACATACACACACAAGCTCATGTATTAGTAAATAACTTATAGAACACAGTTACATTTAATTCCAAAGCACAAATTAGGTTTGGCCCATTACTTTTTGAAATGCTCGTGTCCCAGCTTTATTCTTTAGGATCTCCATGTCAGTCCAATAGGGGGCAGCAGAAGTCAGCCTCTCTGAGAGTGGGTTAGTGGGTGGAGCGAAGCTCCCAGGGAGCCTTTCAAATATATATATCAGAATCAGAATCAGAATCAGAAATACTTTGTTAATCCCTGCAGGGAAATTGTTTAAATATATATAAAAGCAGTCAAAAGTCTGGACACAGCTTCTCATTCGATGGTTTTTATTATATTTTCTACATTGTAGATTCAAACTGAAGACATCAAAACAGACTGAAATAACATCTGGAATTTTACTATGATGACATTTACACACTTGACATTCTGTCAGTCATGAGGTCGTCACCTGGAAAGCTTAATTATTAACAGGTGTGTCTTGTCAAAAGTTAATTAGTGGGATTTCTTGCCTTCTTACAGTGAGTTGTGTTGTTCGGAGCTAGTGTTGACATACAATAAATAACTCCATTCAACTTATCAAGAATCACTGCTTTAAGACATGCAGGTCAGTCAATGCAGAAATTCTCAAAAACCTGTGTCTTCAAGTGCAGTCACATGAGTTAGCTCTGCTGCAGAGGAGAAGTTCATCACAGTCTCAATCTCACATCAACTATTTAGAGGAGACCGTGTCAAACCTTCATGGTCAATTTGCTGCAAAGAAACCACAACTGAGGAAGAGGAACAAGAAGAAGAGAACTCATTGGACCAAGAAATACAAGTAATGGATATTAGACTAATGGAAATCTGGACCTTGCATGATGCATTGATGGTGACACTGTTGGGGATTTATTCAAGATTCCAGCAGGTTCTCATGGATCGTGGCTGCTGTTGTGGTCCTGCATGACGTCCACTACAAATATTACTACTGTCATTATTGCTACCATATCTGCTACTGTGGTCACTTTACAGTATGTTTGTGTTGATTTGTCCTGTACACGTGACATCTATTGCATGTCTGTCCGTCCTGGGAGAGGGATCCCTCCTCTGTGGCTCTTCCTGAGGTTTCTTCCACATTTTTTCCCTGTTAAAGGGTTTTTGTGGGCAAGTTTTTCCTCACTCGAACCGAGGGTCTAAGGACAGAGGGTGTCACTCCCTGTACAGATTGTAAAGCCCTCTGAGGCAAATGTACTTTGTGACTTTGGGCTATACAAATAAAATTGATTTGATTTAAATTGATTTAAGTTGCTCGCGAAAAACCAATGAATCTTTATGAACATGCATGTCCACACCACCAGGTTTCCAGATTGTCCAAAACAGCTTTTCGGAGCTGTGGAAACACAGCACACAGGCATTGTCTGCCCCATTGATAAAAACCTAGAATGCTGACTCTGCTGAACTGCAGCCAGTTTAACTGCATCTACGTCCGGTCTACAGCAGTTAGCAACCCCAAATCCCAACAACCTCCCCAAACTGCACCTAAAACAGCCCCAACCCTGGCTGCCTGGCCCAGTTACTCTTGGCCTGTGGGTGCATGGAGCGGTTAAGCCCCTATGCTCGCTGGCCAAAGCCCTGTGGGATTAGACTAATGCAGGTGGCACGAAGCCACTAGTGGTGAAACAGGGATGTGAAGTGACCCTTATCTTTACATTATGATTTACTCTTAGCTACAAACTATGGCCTGTTGTGTTTAGACTGCATTACATTGTGCATGTGTTCATGTTACTGTATCTATGTAATGTATCTGTGCATTTCTAACAGTCTCTTTGGATATGACGCTCTCTATAACGTATGAAAGAAAGGTCTGGGTGAGGAGACCAAGCACCCGATCAGAATTTTCCCAAAGGAATGCCATTGGGCCACCACCTTGTGGGAACACCACCTTGAAGGTTACATTTAAGGGTCAGTGTGTTGCCAGTCGGCTGGCAGGTGAAGGCCGACGTCCTGGTGTGCTGATCTAAGAAAACAAAAATGTCGGCTCCCTGCAGAAGGAGCCTGAACTACTGTAGATGTAGCTGGTTGCTAGCTCTGAAAAGAAATACCTGGATAGGAGATCAACTCTATCTAAACACTAACACATCTGCTGATTATTTTCTCCATTAATCAAAATGTTAGAAATACTGAGGTAGGTGTACTTGTAGGTGAAAGTGGCATGAAAAGACTCATTTACCTACATTTACATTTACTTTACATTCTTCGTCTCTGCAGTTGCCCAAGGTGGAACTTGGCCGACACTCAGCTGTGCACCACTATGTTTAAGTTTGTCATCTTTATACATCTGAGGTTTGCTAAGAGGAATGCTCTGACTATTTGATATGTTCATACACAAACTCAGAACTCAGTCAGAACCCTACCTTAGCCGTTTCTCCAACTTTTTAACATGTCGGTACTAATTCTCTTCCCTTTCTTTTGAACCATTTATTTTACCTCTGCTTACTATCTTGCCATTACAATTTAGGTGATGTATGTATTAAATGGGCATCATGTAGTAATCATGATTTGAAAACTTCATATAAACAGGTTTTTATGTTGCTATTCTTTTAGCTTGAGAAGTTTGCAGTCCAAATCATTTGTTCTCAAATTGTTGTTGTTCCCCTGACCCTGGGCAGCATTGTTTCTAAATCTGCCCTCCATCCAACCACACAAGAAGAACAATACAGCAGCACTATGTCACTGACTGACTGACAGAATAGATATGTGTTTATCTGTTTGATGCATCATCGCTCAGGTAAAATCGCTCGTGTCTTTAGTTTGCTTCCTGACCTCATTGTCTCTGTTATGCCCTCCTCCTTCCTGTCCAGCACGTTTGTTTTGGCAGCCATGGGTGTCTGATGTGTGGGTGGCACTGGGTCGCACCAGGGTCCGGACCCAGCGGTGCCCCCCCATCCTCAACCCTGATTCTGCTGACAGGGTCCAACCCACCATGAGATAATGCCATTCCAGAGGGATCGTGGCTAAAGCCTCTCTTTCTGGCTCTCAGGTATATAAAGAGGAGGCAGCAGCAGAGCAGAGGACAAAGCACTCATTAACATTCTGTTCTCTCTCGCTTACCTCACCACCCTTCTTTCACCTGCTGGACTCTGAGCTGAGCAGGTCATCTGCCAACCTGAGCCAAGCCAAGCCGAGCTAGACCAAACAGTCTCCAGTCACTATGGATATTGCCATCCAGCACCCCTGGTTCAGACGCGCCCTGGGCTCTGCCTACCCTGGCCGACTCTTTGACCAGTTTTTTGGAGAGGGCATATTTGACTACGACCTCTTCCCCTACACTGCCTCCACCATCAGCCCTTATTACAGACGGTCACTGTTCCGGAACTTTATGGATTCTTCCACCTCCGGCATCTCTGAGGTAAGAAGACCAGACCAGACCAGACAGGAAGTACATCATGACATGAAGATTAGAGACAATAAGATAACACAAAGCTATCGTAACAACCCCATATAATTGTATTCACAGTATCAGTATGTGACTTATGTAGAAACACAGATCATTGGTTCATTCCAATTTAACACAATTTCCCTTCAAACAGTATTCAGGAACAGTTCTTCTATCACAGCAACTTAAAGTTATTATCATTTTGAGACCAGTTTCCATCTGCTTCCCTCATCTTTGTTCAGTTACTAAATTTGTTTGTACTTATTATCCGGATTAGTCTGGTTGCTTTCAGCGTCTTGTAGCTGCTCTACATCTAGACATAATTGTGACTCTGCTCAACACAATTTCACAAAGTTCAATTTACAATTCCAAAAGTTCAAGAAAAAAAAAAAAACGTGCAATGGATCCTTCCTATGCTTGTATGTGTCAAACAGGTGAGGTCTGACAGGGACAAGTTCACAATCTACCTGGACGTCAAGCACTTCTCACCCGAAGACCTCAGTGTGAAGGTCAGCGATGACTACGTGGAGATCCAGGGCAAGCATGGAGAAAGACAGGTAGTGTTCTTCTTCTCTGTCTCATACATAATTAATAAGACTGTTTAATAAGGTGTGTGGTCAGTGTTTGCAGTGTTTGACAGGTATCTATTATTTTCTATGATCCCTCCAAAGAGTAATGTAATCTAGATCCAAGGTCAACTTGAATGATAAAACAAGTAGGCCTAATGTGACTGCTTAAAGGTGATGAAGAGGCATGGCTCCATGTTCAGCAAAACTGTGTCAATGCATGTAACCAATATTCCAGACTATTCACATCAAGCTGACTGATGTGACTGTGCCCTCTGCTGGAGGATCACCACTGCCCAGCCATTCAGCTGCACAAACTAGTCTTCAAGACTTTTAATGGGGTCAATATCCACTAATGTCATGTGGAGTGACACAAACAGTTAGTACAGTAAAGTTAAACTCAGCTACAAAACATTTGAAATTTGCTGCAGAAGCTGCTAAATAATGAACTTTTGGGAGTCATGCTTTGTTGTGTACCTCCAAATCCTCCAAAGTTTTAAAACACTGGCAGTGAGTTAGGGGAAATTTTGGTCACTCCGACAAAATAAGGATTAAATAATAATCCTGCTGTTTTTCAGGATGACCACGGTTACATCTCTCGTGAGTTCCACCGCCGCTACCGCCTCCCCACCAGTGTTGACCAATCAACAATCACCTGCAACCTGTCAGCTGATGGTCTGCTGACTCTGACCGGGCCAAAGGTCATGGGGGGAAGTGAATCCGGCCGCAGTGAGCGCAGCATCCCTGTCACCCGTGATGATAAACCCAATCAGGCTGCATCCTCTTAGAGGTCACATGATGGGGGTTGACCAGGAGTGCTGGCCTGCATCAAACGGGATGGATGGCCACAGAATCTCTATCCTCCACCCCTGGCTTCTTCTTCTCCCTTTCCCAGAGGATATCTGTGTCCTCCTCACTTCACTTTCTCCTCTGTAGATTCTTCTTAGCACACTCTTACAGTATTATTAGTATCATTGTTTGAGATTAACAAAAATCTCCCCATGAGGATGGTTAAGTGAGGGGCGGCTGGACTTTTTAAGGAGAAAACTCATCTAAGGACAAAATGTTCACATGAGGCGATGCTTCAGTCTGTTGATCATTGCTGATTTGTGTCAGAGCAAGTCCTCTGACAGTACAGACTGGAGGAAAATGTCACTCATGTCTCCAGATTTTCCATCAGTGAAGTTCTCTGAGGCCCTGGCTGCTTCCATTCTTGTGCTGACTCTTTGAACCCTCTCCTCTCTTGTCTTAGATATATCCTGTTCTGTAGTCTAGGCTTTGTTCTGTGGATACCTGCTCTTTACTGAGCAGTCAGTACTAAAGAAATACAATAAAATTAAAATTAACAAAAAGCAACTCCTGTGTGGATTCATTCTTTACTCTTCAGGTTTCAACACCTGCTTAGGGTTTACTATAATGGATACTATCCATTCATTCATGTCACCCACCTGGGCATGATTGACAGAAAATGATGCAGCATGTAATCCTGTGCTACTGTTTATAATTTGATGGGATTGACATCAGCCTCAGTGGTTCACTCAGCATGCCAAACAACAAGAAAAGATGATTGAGCAGTGTGCTTTTCACTTGAGAAGGAAGAGACTTGAGAAGGATTCCTCATTTCATGCAGACTATACTGTCATCTTGAGTCGTGCTGAAAGGGTCCTGAAGGTGAAGTGGAACACAGTGTGTGGACCCACTCAGGAGAACTGTTCCAAACTATCAGAGGTATAAACTAATTCCAGTTGAGTGGACATGACGTTAACAGCTAATCTTTCTTTCTTGGGGGCTACTCAAACAATTCAAAGCATGGACCAGCTTAAAACTCTAAGGTGGTGGGGGGTATCCTCATCCAAAGGTGGATGGACAAACCCTGGTTCAAGCTCAGACAGCTCGGTTGGAACAGCTCAGGCTCCATTAATGACTTGTATCTGGTCAATGACCTAGTTCATGACCTCAACAACAAGGCCCTGCCCCCTCACACAGACCAACTCTTCTAGTAACTCTGTTAACTTTGACTAAGAATATATGTTATATATATTATATTTACACACACAATATTTTTACATCCATCCTCACAATTTTTATTGTTTTTTGTTGAGTTGCACTAATCTCTGCAAATTCCTTTATATGTTGACAATAAATCTGATTCTGACTTCAACTTTTACCTGAACAACTGAAACTAGCTTTAAAGGTAAAATATCTGACAGTAGCACCGAAATAAAAATAAATAGGGCTGTCAACTTTCATAAGAAATTATGTTATGTTAGTTTTGGGAAATGTATCAATATTTATAATAAATGTTTGGGCTGTTTTGGGATTTGAGTGATAAATGCATTAAGAAATGATGACAGATTTCAGATACATTAAACATACTGTATATATCAACAACAAATATTAGATATTACAAGTATCATCAGTCTGTGAGAAATGGAAACAGAAAGAGAGTGCTCTGTGTGTGCAAACAGTGAAAAAGGTTCAGGCATAAATATACAATAGTGAACTTTTTTGATATTTAACAAGTTTAACTTTTAGTTGTGCTAATAACAGCACAAACACACATGCATGTGACATGAAGGGAAGTGAACAGGAGGAGAAGTGAGGAGGACTGAAGACCGTGAATCCATCAGAGGCTGCTCTGTTTACATCTCTGACCCTGGAAACACACAAACAGTCTTCACTTCATCACCGCCACACTTTATTGTCTTGGACAAACCTAATCATTCAATAATTTTAGTTAGACCTCCACAATTTTCCATTCATACAATATCTGCGTTCACATTTGATCTCAGTTTAACACCTAGATGTAGCAGCAGGATTAGTGACATCACAGAAATTCACTCAAGTGTGATGTGGAAACTTGAAGCAGGTTACAGACACTGCCAACAGACTTGTCAGGGAATAAGTTTGTGTTGATGTTAAACAGACAGATATGAAATTATCATTCAAAGAGAAATGACTAAAAACATGTTTAATGGCTCTGTTCCATTCACATTTGAGGACCCTTAAGCTGCTAAATGGAACCCAGCCACCACCCATGCTTTTCTTATTGTGATACATCAAAATGTCTGCAGTGAAACCACGATGATGAAGCTACATTTATTATGAGTGTATACATACCAGACACACACTAAGTTTAGCATCATGTTTCGCTGCTTTGACTTTTCTCTTTTTAGAGTTTAAAGGTACACCAGGTTTATCCTGCTGGAAGTGACTTATCCTGTCAACTCACTGTCGGCTTGTGTCTGGACCTGTATGCAGTCTGTTATCACCAGACTTAAAGTGCTTGTTATCTGTCTTGCTTTTTGAACGTCTCAGTCTCGTCTCCAAATCGACCACATTTACCCGACTTTCTCTGGTCTCAAGGGGAGGACTCAGGATTTTACATGCACTCCAAGAAAGTATATGTGGGAGACAGAAGAAGCTGTGTCTGTCTGGAGGAAACGTCAGTCAAATAAACCACCTGTCATGTGCATAACACACAGCAGTCTGTAAAGTCTGCAAAGCAACACTCACTGAGACAACTTCAACTATTATTATATGAGGCTGGTCTGTCTGGTCTTGACTTGGTCTAAACCTCTCAGAGTTTTGGTCTTGTCTTGGTCACACGGTCATAATGTGACTGTGGTACCTGCTGGAGGGCCTGCAGGTCCTCCAATATCTGCTGGGCAGCCAGTCTCAGGCTGGGCTGCGCTGAGGAGGTGAGCCGGCTGACACAAGCCTGGAGGTCTGGATCCAGCAGAGGAGAGCCCAGCAAGAGCAGCACCTCCTCCTCCAACAACACTGACTGCAGGAGACGCAGAGAGTGGAGACACACCTCCCAGTCTCCATCTGTGAGACAAACAGATGAAATGTATAGTCTCCACCCATAATAACAATGTGTATGGTGATATGTTAATACCTGTCTTTTATTGTTGACGAACATTTCATTTTATAATATATTAATGAGTGTAGAGAAGAGGTAGTGAAGTGAAGTGAAATAAATGTAGGTGCAGCTACAGTCACAGGATCAGTACACACCTCCACACCAGACTCCAAAGTCAAACAGTGTCAGTGAATGTGTTGCTTGTCCACTATCCATTTACATATCTACTCACAACCAACAGCACAATAAACAATACACAGTAACAAACACGTCTGTCACAGCATGCAGTGGCTGAATGAAAAAACACTGTGGTGTCTCTGTCAATACTGTCACAGCATCTCCATCTGCAGCTGAGAGTCAACATTAGACCCGGCGCCACGCAACTACCTATCCAGTCTTTCCATGACAGGTAGCGAACAGACAGAGCCAAATGGAACAAAGTCTTTCATGCCACAACAGACTGATTTAGTACCTGACATTTTGAAGCTAGTTTAATGTTTGACTTCTTCAGACTCGGAACACCTCAGACAATCAGGCATTACTGTATATTCTTTCAGTTTAATACAAAGCTTTAAACACATACAGTTCAATCCATGAATTATACTAGGAGGAGGAAAGATGTATGGATCCATGTTATGTACTTTATGGGCACTGCATAGGTGCCCTTGAGCATGGGCAGTTGTATTTTGGGCCTACATATGTAAAATACTCAAGGGATCAATAAAGTATCTATTCTTTCCTTTTACCAGTGAGCTGAATTGTATAAATTAGGATGAATCTACTAATTGAATCCCGTAAACTCTTAATTAAGTGAAGTCAGCAGCACTACAGGGCTACAGTGGCTTTTTGCTCGCTCAGTCTCTCCTTCTCTCTTCTTAGCCTTCAAGAAGAGGCTGCTGAGCCTGATCACACTCCACCACCACAGACTGGTGTCAGATGGAAGCCTACTCATGCAACTCCATCTCTTTATCAGCTTTAATATGTGCCGCTCTAAATGCTTACCCTACTAAAGTCACCTCCAACCCAATTGTCTTGTCTACTATAAAAATCCTGAAACAGTTTAAACAGCACTTCAAAATCACCTCTTTCCCCACTAATGCCCTTCTAGCCACTTGACTCAACTTACACTCTGTGGAAAGAGAAGGGGCTGGGGAATTTTGATTCACATTTTATCTCCTTTGATAACTTCCAAACTAAATTTGCCCTTCCACAAGCTCATTTATTTAGATATTTTCAAGCCAGAGATTTTGTTCATTGTAATTTCCCCAACTTCCCCCACAAACCACCTCGTACTCTCATTGATGTAATTCTTTCTCTTCCTGCGGTCCGTGTATTCATTTCAATTGTGGTGAAATTAATCTTGTCATCACTATCATCTCCACTGGCAACTAGGAATTCATGGGAAAAGGGGCTAGGTGGTACCTTGTCAGTGAAATGGTGGCAAAGGGCCCTTGACAGGGTTAACTCCACCTTATCTTGTGCCAGTCTGACATTGATTCAGTTCAAGGTCCTACACAGGATACATTTTTACAAAGCTCAAACTTAAAAAAACTTTTTTAATACAAGTGATACATGTGACAGATGCTCTCTGCCACCAGCCATGTATAGTCATACACACATGTTTTTTCCTGTCCGAGATTAAGCTCATTCTGCTCCTCTTTCTACAATACTTTTTCAAAAGCTCAAAACAAACCGGTGCTTTGGAGTCCTTTGACCTCCATCTTTGGTGTGCTTGAAGAATTCACACACTTCACCAACAGGGAAAGCAACTCTATCGCTTCGCATCTCTGGTAGGTGGTTGGTGTTCTAAAAGTAGGAACAATGGGTGAAATGTATCCTTACTGACTGAACATGTATTGTGTCTTGACAACCCAATAAAGATATATATGATATTACAGCCTGCTACAAAAAACAGTTTTGCTCTCTATAGCTAATTTTCCCATTCATGACAACTGTACTGGGCGTGAATTTTTGTACAACTCACCTGTTCAAATTATTTTAAGGATTAAAGTTATGCAGGATTAAGAGCGTGGACACTTTGATTGACAGGTGGGTGATGATCCCCATCTTTGCCAATTTTTAGATTAGCCAGGAGGCAGAGGAGGCAGAAGCATCAACATGCAACTGTTCTGTCATTAGAACAGAGACATCATCTACCTGATTACAAGTCAATGTGGGATCAACATGATTTAAAAGCTGTTACACAATGTTGCTTTAAGTAATCTTTTCTGCCCTTTTTCAGATCTGCACTGAGCATTTGCAAAAATAGACACTTAAAAACCTTTGACAGGCTCAGGAAAGCTGGAAGACTTGTACTGTACATAACTACGTAACATTTGTGTGTGTGTGTGGAGAACTGTTCTGAATGACACTTGTGTGCTTCCTTATAGTCTCCTTACCATCCAACAAAGTCCAGATGAGAGGCAGGAGTCCTGGGTTCTCACTGATGTACTGCAGTCCTTTAACACTGATGCTGACATTAAACAGAGCCATCAGCATCAGCCTACAGCAAAACAGCAAGAGTCAGTTATAGAAGTGGAGCACTGACACCTATTGCCCACACCTGGATACTAACATGTCCAACTCAATCTACAGGTTCATTCATCTGGAATGTAGTGGACATGGTTTTACAATATGTAGTTCAATAAGTAATTATGTTTTGTAATAAGAGCCTTGAGTGGTCAGGCCATTCATTCAAATATAGGATCAGACTTTTTCCACATTGGACACTGTGGTCTTCATATCCCATATTAGTCACGTGTTCAGTACATGAACACTGAATCTTCAAATTGAGCTAACTTTACTGAATCACCACTGTCCCTGACTGAATCAGCAGCGTTAGTCCTCGCTCCTCATAAAAAGCTTATTAAAATAATGTTATAACTCTGATGTAAACAAGGCCACAGAGCTATAAGCCCTTTAAACAGTGCCTGTGTAGGCTGAAGTGAACACAGCTTGAACCAGCAACACACTCAAGCGATACCTTGTATTGATGCGTACTCCTGTACATATTGAAGTTAGTCAATTATTTGTCGAACTGGTGAGGACTGAGAATTCTTACAACGTCATTGCCCTATGAAGGGATTACTTCATATCCAGTGAGTAATTATAGCAACTGTAAAGTCTTACAATGAAATATGACATGATGTCACACACAGTGTACATGTGTCTGTTTCAGGCCATGCTTACACCAACACTAAAACATGCAGTGGTGTGTGTTATGTATTCTGCCAAAGCTCCACATACACTTTCAGTTTGGGGAAGACACCAGGCTTCATCAACTCCAGAAGCTTCATCAGAGTGTCCAGTATGATATGAGCTGAGCTCGACAGGAAGTCCCGTCCACACGTGACTGCCGCTATGTCTGATTGATGTGAAACAAAGACAGTAAACTGATATATATTCAATGTAAAAGAGGTGTCAAATATAAATCGGTGTGTTTGCTGTTGTACAGAAGCTGTGAACTCACTAGTTATGGTTCCAGCCAGAGCTAGCACAAACTGGTGCTCCTGGGAGTTGTGGTCCTCAGTTTGAGCTTTTCCATCCTCATCCAGAGACCTGACGAAGCTCTCCAGAGTCTGAGCAGCTAGTACCAAGAAGGACTGCAGCTTCCCCTGCACCACCGTCAGCACACACACACAATGTGTACACACAGATATCACATGATCTCACTGTTTCATATGAACCTCAGAGTTTACAGGTTAGCCTGACTGTCAGTGGGACACACACAGATAACTCACATCAGCCAGCCATTGTGTGACCGTGTGCTCGCTGGCAGAGCAGCTCCACAGCAGACTGCAGGCTGCAGATCCCAGACCAGAGCAGAAGTCTGCCTGCTGCTGCAGCTCCACTCCACTCTGCCATAGCTGCTCACGCAACAGTAGCTTCTCCTACACACACACACACACACACACACACACACACACAAAGGATGAGCTGCTCTGTGATCTCATGGCTGTGTAGAGGAACATCGTGTGAGTCAATCTTCAGGCCTCTCTCACCTCTCTCTCTTTCTGACATTCAGTCTGCAAAGCATCCAGTCTGGACCGAAGGTGCAGACACTCCTGTCGTAACTGCTCCTGATCCTGCACAAGCTGCTCCTTCACTACACACACACACAAAGTAAGAGGATGACATTTATTTTCATTATTACAGAACAAAACTTAGTGTAGACATTAACACACAATGACAGACTGAGGTTGGACTCCTTACTTTACTTATCAAAAGCCCTCAATGTCCTTTATCACTTTACCTTCTGACTGTCATTTTAAAGCTATGATATGATGCACACACACACGCACACGCACACACACACACACACACACACACACACACTTAAATAACAGTGTACAAATATGATGTTTGGATTGCTAATACTGCACATAACACACATTTTTTGTGCATTTTAAAACAGCATATTTTAAAGGTGTATTTCACAGGACTGCTGGTACACTTTCAAACGTACACGTCAAGTTGTATCTCATCGACATTTCTGAAGGAGCTAGTTCACTTTACAGTCAGCGTCATCTGAAATCAGCAGGGACCTCCAGACTGGGCCGCATTTACAAAACATCCTATGGCATCAAGTAGCTGCTATCTGACTGAGTTAGGAGTAACACCTCAAAGTAATGTTTGTCAGTCCTAACTTCACTTTTAAACTCAAAGTTCACAAAACAATTCAATTCATTCATCCCAATAACACCAGAGATCCATTCAAGCACAGCACAAACTCTCATCAAGTGCATCTGCATGCAGAGGTCGAACAGCAGCAACAACCTGTCTCTGAAAACAGCAACAGAGGAGATGTTCCTGGGAGTGTGAAAAAAACACCATCACTGAGAAGGCCCAGCAGTGCCTGAAACTCCCCCTTCCATCCTCACCACCTTCTACAACTGCACCACTATCCAGTTTGTGAACTGCACCATCGCTGACCAGAAACCCCTGCAGCTGATGGTGAGGACAGCTGAGAGCATCACTAGAACCTTCCTCACACCAGCGACAGAACTAACCACAGACATTGTACCCGCTGTGTAACTGCCACCCTCACAGAATCCTTCCACTCCTCTCTGGAAGAATGTACAGAAACATCGAGACTCTGCAAAAGCTTCTTCCCTCAGGCAGTCAAGCACCTCGACACCCACAGTGCTGCAATACTTCATGCCTCCTTTCCAAATGTATACTTGTGTATGGATGAGTTGTCTGAGTTTGAGACAGTTGTCAGACCACATTCTGTTCAACAAGTGTTGATGATCACAAACTGCAATGAATAAATAAAGCTGATCACGGTCATTACACAGTATTACAATATGTTGTATTATGTCACCAAACTGTAAAGAATCTCACAATAAAAAAACATGCAGATGGTTTATGATATGAGGTACAATCAACTCAACATGTTACTGTGTTTTTTGTATGAAGTGTAACACGGCATATAAAATATACACAATATTGAAACTATATCTCTCTAATTTAATTGAATTTCTTCCTGTATTTTTATTCATGTTTTTACCACATAACAATAACAAAGTCATGTTCACCTGTAAACTAATCACTGTGAACATAGTAAGTTCATTCATGAAACATGATGTCATCCAACAAGGTAAAGCCTTCCTTCTCTCAGTGCTTTAGTGTCTCAGCAGCTCAGTGACAGGTTCTTCATTTAGGAGGACTCCAGTGCTAATATAAAATCCTTTGTGAATATGGCTCCTGATCTTGGTATCATATGTATTTAAGGTGAGACTTCACTCTACTCTTGTCTTACAGTCACTAGATAACACATGACATGCTCCTTATAAAAGTATTTTCTGCCTCAAGGCTGAGTTTAATGTAAGCGTACTTATCTGAGCTGCTCTAGCTTTGTGTAGCATTTCAATCAGGTCCCTGTTCAGAATTCTGGGCAGGAACTCCTTCAGCTGCATAACTTCTGTGGTTAACTTCTCTAAATCTCCTTTCCTCACTCTGACAAAGCCATCCTGGAAGAAAAAAAAAAGATGAACCTCAATACACATCTGAGAATGTTAGGATAGTATTTGGTCAGAGATCCACACACACACACACACACACACACACACACACACACACACCTGGAAAATAATGAAAGAATTGTTGGATCACAGTGGCAAATGTTTATATCAACAACAAACAGGTCTTTCATTCTCAATTATTATTGCACTTATTATTGCACTTATTATTTCAGGGTGTGGTTGGCTATAATGCTGCGATCCATAGCATCCATGTAATTACAGTAATGTCTGTTGAGGAAGGTGGACCTGCTCCCATGTTTTTCTAATCTAATTTTATAAACTTAAACATCTTTTTTTTATCATTTAAATTCGGTTGGGTGGTTAACAACAATTGTTTAGTCTGGCAAACTCAGAACACATATTTGTTATTACGTTACACTGACTTTAGTATGAATATTCCATAACAGATAAAACACAAACTACAAAGAATTAGTTCAGTTACTGTAATAAAGCTTTCAAACTTTCTTTTATGTCACATTTACATTATTAATCAAATTACGACGGCATATTAAAATGGTACTGATGCCTGTATAAAGAGGTGAGCATGTTTAACCCATTTCAAAGCAGCAGACAGGATTTATGCTGGTAGAGGGCCAAAATGAATGAACCCTTGACAGCAGTCTGCTAATAACTATGTCAAACACACGAAGAACGTGTTTGCAGAGCTGCGTTCACCTGTACCTGTTTCCTGAGCTCCTCTCCTTTACCTTTGCTCCATGAGTCAGACCGGGTGATTTCCCGCCTAAAGACGCTGCCATCTTGTGGTCGGTCGGTGTGTTTATCGTCTTTTTCTTGTCCCGTTGGCCTGTTAGCATTAGCATAAATACAGTATTGTCATCATAGCACAGTTAGTTAATACACGGAGGAAAAGTCTGCAGTTGCTATGTTCAGCATAATTCATATTTTCAAGACAATTACAGGCATAATGTTTCTTATTTCTGAGGAGTTTTAAAGTTTCCCTCCGAGCTGTAGGGGGCGCAGCGGCGGACGCAGTTCCTGACCGGTGTTTAGCCCAAACCGTGATGAATGCCTCCCGCTCGCTGCGAGGCTCCAGTCCGGGTTTTGTGACTCTCCAGCCGGACAGAGAAGCTTATCTTCTCTTCCTTTGTGTTTGCACCTTTTTTTAGTGTGCTCTGTGGGACCGGGAACACTGGAGAGAAACGTCTCTGCCTGCCTCTGTCACAGGTCACTCATGTCTGTGGGACTAGAACCCGACTTCTCCAGTGATGAGGTGTTTGTCAGCCGGTTCCCCATCCACCGCGCCTGTCGGGATGGAGATGTTGGTGCACTGCTCTCACTGTTCCAGCAGCTGTCTGACCAGGCTCATCTGACTGTGGAGGACTCCTGCTACGGCTGGACCCCCATACACTGGGCTGCCCATTACGGACAGGTAGGGATTAGGTTACTAGCAGGCTAGATTAAGATTACTACTTAAAAACCTGGCCATGACGCGAGCATGGATGTTTTTGCGAATACACCCATCTTGTAACTTATGTCTGATTGTTCATGCACAATAAAGTTTTCTATGTTGCTTTAAAAAAATAAATAAAGCGACCGGTTACAGCATTTCTATTGGTTACAGTTTAGCCAATAGCTGCTCGGGCGCCAAAACAGCTCTAGAAAAGCCGGAATATGCTTTTTTTTATGCTGCGTACTGTTAGAATTCACTGAACTGTGTGTGTGTTCACTGTGTTTAAGTCTGAGGTCCTCACTGGAAAGACTGAAAACACTTGTAGTAAGTAGTGTTTAGCAGATTTATAATAAAGGTACATATAAATGTCACTTTGCTCTATGACAGGCTGAGTTTCTTGTAATGCAGATAATTTAAAACAGAACCACTTTCATTTGTCAGGTATGTGAACACAGGAGGAATTTGACTCCGGTTACACTTTGCTCTCTCAGTACAGACGTCAAACATACATAGACGCAGGTACAGTTAAACAATAAAGCAGAGAACTTGACAGGTAAACATAAACAAGAACAAAAACTATGTACCGTAATTTTCGGACTATAAGCCGCTACTTTTTTCACACGCTTTGAACCCTGCGGCCTGTACAACGGTGCGGCTAATTTATAGATTTTTACTCTCTAGCAGTAAACGCAAAAGTGAGAGACGTGTGGGGAAAGATTATGCGCCAAAGAAGACACTAGTTTTGATTTTGAACTGTCATTGTGCGCATCATGCACACGCCCTGCAGCTTTTAAGTTAAAGCCAATTAATCTGGCCGTCAAAGAAGGAAATAGAGCTACTGCACGTAATCTTGGCATCCCGTGTTGAGCCGTGTTGGTGCTGTACTGCCGTCTTAAATTAAAACTTAAAAAAAAATCTTCCGTGTACCGTCTTTCTGTCTCAATACCTCATGTTACAGCATGGAAATTAAATTTAAATTTAGCTGGTGCGGCTTATATTCAGATGCACTCAATAGTCCGAAAATTACGGTACATATAAAAAGGTAAATATATATGTATATACAGTATAAATATCTATATGTATAAACAAGAATAGACATTTTTTCCACACTGAATGTGAATGTGCAATGAAATGGTGCAATGGAGCATAGTGCAGGGAAGTAATAAAACGTGGCATCTTCAGGATTAAACATCAGCCTAAGCCTAACTCTTATTTAATAAAATATGTGCTTATTTCACAGCAGCATCTGTCAACGTCAGGACCGTACCTGATATTTAAGCAGGGTTGCGTGAGCTTCCTGATGACTGGATTCTCTGTTTACCAGCACATATTTTCAATGGTCTCGTTCATGGCTGTGTTCTTTGTCTCCATGCACACAGCTGGAGTGCGTGGTGCGCCTGGTCCAGATGGGTTGTGAGGTGAACACTGTGACCAGCCGCTTCAACCAGACACCAACACACACCGCAGCGTTTGGAGGACATCCTCACTGCGTGGTGTGGCTAACTCAGGCTGGAGCTGACGTCAACAGGCAGGTCAGTCTCCATGTCACCAGACGTTACCGACCTTCAGCAATCATTTTGAATTTAGAGACAGGAATATTCGATATCTGATGAACAAGTGTGAAAGGATCAACACAGTCTCCTACAGGGCTGGGGATGACATGTTTATCTCCTGATTCCATGTGTTACATAGACCAATGGAAAAAGTTGAATCACTTGCAGCTGCAGTTTATCATGAGTCATATATTTTTTGTGGAAATATGAGTCATATCTCCAAAGTCTAAAAAAATAATCACAATACTGAGGTGAAAGTATTTTTCCCCCATGCCTAGTCTTGTATGAAAATATGAAATGGTTTTATCATCTGTGTAATGCCATCACAAAAAGTCTGTTGTCTTTGTCTGAGGCATAGTTCCAGCAGTCCAGACATGGATTGGTTATTAATCAGAAATGCCCATGTCTATGCAATTATAGCGCTAACATCATCTGAAATCTTAAGGTTGCTTGGACGGATTTGTTGTTGTTGCTGCTGTGAATGGGAATGGATAAGTAAAGGTAAGCTTGTCTGTCTAAGTGCTTTTACAGGGCAGCATCCCATCTCACTCTGTGCAGGGCTTCATTCTATCACAGGTGTGCTCACAATACACTCACTCCTCTAAAAAAGAAACATCATACAAGTCGTAATGCAATCCTTCACTTCAATGCTTCATATGCAAAGTAAACTAACTTAGCTGCCAGATATTCAAATACAAAGTACTAGATTACCCTCTTCAAAAGTACACATACCTGAAAATTGTATTTAACCCTCATAATGTCCTCCTGACTGCCATACACTTTTTGTCCTCTGTGGTCAAAATGACCTTTTATTTATAGCATATAGTCTAAACTGTCCTCTATTCTTACTTCAGTCCAACCCATTACTGCTTAATTTCTTTACTCTACTAGAACAAATGTCATCTGTTACTTTTCATCACTGGCAGTGACATGCATTGGATAGATCTACATGAAACTGATTTCATTTCTATAACTGACAAGAAAAACATCTATAGTTACTGTAATGTTTTGAGACAGGGTTCCCACAAACATCCTGGAAACTCAGTAAACTCAACTGAGCTGTTATTGATGTTCATAATTCAATATTTAATTTAATACAGTGATGAAATAAATCAAAATATAATACTGTATTATAACAGAGAAACTAAAAACTAAAAGATGTTTCTGTTAAAGTCCTCCTCTGATTACAGCAGTGAGAGACATCATAACATATTAGTGTATGGAGTGATCCCTGTCTGTCATACCAGCTCAAATATCACTGATGATGTCCTGGAAAAGTCCTGGAAAACGATCTGATCTAGAAAAGAGTGGATTGTTCAGTAGTCTGTGATGTATGTGGGTCATGTTGTGTTTGTAATTATTACCTGTTTTGTGTCTTTAGGATTTTGTAGGCGAGGCTCCCATCCACAAGGCAGCTCGCTCAGGTAGCTTGGAGTGTATCCAGGTCCTGTTGCTAGCAGGTGCTAAACCACAGTAAGTTTCCTGCAGTCTGACCTCTGTGCAGCAACACAGCAGCTCTGTCAGCAGCAGCCTCACATCTCCCAGCTCGCCTCCTCTCTGAGCCTTAGGTCAAATCCACTCACCAGGTTTGCTAATGCTAATCACAGCGTCCCACTCTGTGTGTTCTCCATAGTTTAATCAGAAATCAGATTAGAAATGGAAAGGTCCTTTTCATTTCTCTCTTTAAACCATGACATGATTCTAAGCAACAGTGAAGAAGCTCTGCTGTGTCTTCTGTTTTCATGAAACGTCAGTGTGTTGCAGCGGTTTGGGAGAGAACGGGCACTCTGGTTTACTTTCATCACTCTTCCAGTCATGTACATATAACCAGTATAACACATGGCCATCCTAATTCTCCAGACTTCCTCCCAACTCAGTGCTGTGTTGATATTTTGGAAGTGAAATGGGTTGAGGTCAAATGTCAACAGATTTTTTGACATTTGATTTGATTTTTTTTTAGAACGTATTCTGACGTTCTTTTGATTCAGAAAGGAGGGAAACACACAGACGAAAAGACGAATTGAGGAGAGAGATGAGGGAGAGTCTCCGTTTCATTCACCATTGTTCACAACAATGAACACAGTGGCATAGAAACTACCACCTAATGTTTTTAACAACGCAGACACACATATGAGCCCAAGTATAGTGTGTGAGTTCCCCAAAAGAAAGTTGAGAAAAGAGCTTTAATTATTGGTTCAATCCAAAATGGCCACTGTTAGCAGTTACAGACTAGAGGCAGTCTGACAAAATAAACATGTTGAAGGTTAGGGAGCATAAAGTGACAGCTACTATCACCCACATCTGCTAACCAACCAATCAGAATCATATTCATAAATATAGGAATATATAACTGGGACTTGGATGATGGGAGCTGATCTTTCCTTTTATTCTGTATGTTATCCATTATGGCGCTGCAGCAGACATGCATCACATGATGTGCCTCAGAATAGATATTTCATTAGAGCGTGTGTCACAGTGTGACATGACACGGTCCTGTAGGTGTAGACAGAGCTTCGTACTGTCATTTCTTAAAGCGGGGAAACTGCACTGAGATCAGGTGGAATGATTTCACCTCACTGACAGAACATGTCTGCTGCTAAATGATCTGAAAAAAACAGAGCCATTAATCAGATGAAATATTCCAGATGTTTCAGCAGCCGTTCTCTTCCAGACCAGCTGATTTAAAGTTCTGTTATTTGTGTGTGTTGTTTTTTCCTCCACAGCTGCACAGCTCAAATGCTCTCATGTTTTATGATTGAGGTAGTCGATGGGAATGTTGACTTCATGCAGAAGCAGAAAAGCTCATGCTGACACTGACAAACTATTTCTGTACATTCCAAATAGATCTAAGAAATCTCGAATTGTGTTTGTAGAATATTTCAATTAAATGTAACATAACACTGAGATCACTTCTGTCTCTGATGATCTTCTGAAAGTGTTACAAACTCACTTTTGTTCTGGAAAGTCAGTTGAAATGAAATGAAAATGAAAAAGTCTTTTCTTGGATCCTTGTAACTGTGGCTGATTCAGTGTCAGTTGCTGGACATCATGAGCTTTTCAGTGAAGAGGGTGTGTGGACAATCCTGTAGAACCTGTTACTATAATCTGACACTGTTTGATTGTTTCTCTCATATGTTACATTTTGAATTCATATTTGGATCTGCTTTTGGATCATATGCTTTATCATGTAAAAAAAAGGATAACCATGAGACACCCTGCACGTTCTGATGTTTTGCAGCTATTGAATTTGAACACGATTTTCTTGAGTAATCCCAGAAAGAGGGAGCAGTCCAAATAGGCACTGCAGAATCTGCCACATGTGCATCAGCGAGCGTCTTACAGTTGTTCAAACTGGCGAGGTATTTCCTGCAGTGATTGGTTTCAATGCTAAGAAAAGCACTGATGATGATAGTCATGTCTAGACCTGCATGCTTAGCTTACAACTAACTGTTTTTAGACACTGTGCTAACAAAGTCATCTTACTGGACACACCTCAGGAGACACTGTAGAAATCTCAGCTGAGGGTTGTTGTGCTGTAGTGGAGGGAGAGTCAACCAATAGGAACGTTAATCAATGAAGCTTCTCTCAACACCAGACAAGACACGTTTTCAATGTTTGCTAAACCTTCTGAACTGAATGAGCTTTGAAGCAACATTGTGTCAAAGTTTTCAGAGCAAGAAATGAATTGGGTTACATGATCACTTGTCCAGCTCCGGTTCTGGCACGACAGCGGCTCTGCTCCCCATCACCAGCTAAATTAGCTAACAGAAGCTACAGTTGCCAGCAGTTTACTTCACTGTAAATCACAGAGAGCTGAGGCGGAGCAGCCGGAGGACATCAGAGGGAAAACCAGAAAACATTTTCTCCATAAAATATGATCCAGTTTCTCCAAAATCAGTGTGTACTTCTCACAGGTGACCTGATTACAGTCAGTGTAGCATCAACATGATTTCTGATCTATTAGTGACAGAAAATGACACAATAAAAACATTGCTGGCCTTCTCCCAGTTTAACAGTTAATCCTCTGAAAATACGTCAACTCAGCATATCTAATGCAGATGTTACAGATGTGAAGCAGCATGTGCGTCAGTTCAGAAAACAGCACCACACAACGAAAAGGAAAAATCCTTCTGTGGTTACACACTGAGAACTGGCGGTTTGTGGGGCAGAGGAATGTGAACTGGGTCACAGCCTGGTTCTCTGTAGGGCTTTTCACTTTCGCTCTGCTTTAAGCTCCTGCTAGTCCAGGGCTCCATTAGCTAAGAGCTATGTCCCACCTGCAACATAACAGAGGGATGCTGAGCTTTAATCCTCATACGCACAGGATTCACATAACCACTGTCGTTCATGGTCACAGCCAAAGCTCAAGTCCAAAAAATCACATCCAATAATCTCTTGTCACAGTTAGATATGGGTGTTGTGTAGTTATTATTGCAGATACACTGACATCAGGTCTTTTTACACCCGTAAACATCAACATCCGTATTAAATATCAATGAGGCTCTAGTGAATAATCATATTTTGAAGCCTTAAACTCTGCGTTGGAATCAAAGTGTTAATTTTGTCTGGTTTTGAGGAAGATGAATTTAAACATCATTTCAGAGCCCAGTCAGGAGACAAGAGGCAGAGCTCAGATTACATAACTAACATTAGAGTGAACAGGACTGTGTTCTTTAAAGTGCTACAGAGGATAGACCTTGTGTTTTTCTGAAAGAGTTACAGGGGGAGATCATCAAGACTAGAACAAATTTAGCAAATGTTGCTGCATTGTCAGATGCTGTCTGTGGTGATGAAAGCTTTATTTGATTGTGTTGAGGAGTCATGATGACCTCTCCCTGCCATCACTTTCAGCCTGTTATCTGATCGCTGTGAAGCCTAAGCCAGTCAGTGATGAGCGCAGGATGCAGTCAGACTGTTAGATGAGACACTGTGACGTCCAACAGGAAGCAGTTTGTCTCACCCCGCCCTCCTTCCTGTTCAGTTTAAGGAACGCCAGTGGGCAGACGGCAGCAGACCTGGCCCATGCTCACGGCTTCCACGACTGTTTCCGCTTCATCTCCAAAACCCAGAAGCTCAGCGGAGTCCACGTGAACGGAGTGCAGAATGGAAACAGTGGCCCGTGTGGTGAGGACCTGCTGAGCAGAAAGAGGCTGCTGGATGCGGTGGACACCCGTGACATGAAGAAAGCCCGGAGAGCCGAGAGTAAGACGTTCATTTTACTAAACATTTAACCAGGCTGCCTTTAATGCAGCGTCATGTAGACATTTCAGTTTAAGAGCGTAGCATCAATCAAGTGCAACAACAACACAGCAGCCAGCTAATCCTACTTACTAGTCCAAATGCCTCTTGATCTGCCTCTGCTGAGCCCGCTTACATTGTTACATTGCCTGCTTGCAACACCCACTCCACTCCCCGTCAGCATTCCTCGACGCCATGGGCCTGAAAATCTCTTCTCAGTGGTCCAATGCGTCTGTGGTACCAACACCAACAGCTCACGGTGCAGCTAACAAACCGAGCCAACATTAGCAAAGAGCAGCTTGGAACAGTTCACAGAAAACATGTTCTCCATAAAATATGATCCAGTTTCAAATAGTCAAGTCAAATAGTTGGTGGTGTCATTGTCACTGTGTCCGGCTGCAGATGTGTTGGTGCAGATGCAGAGTGGAGGCGAGGAGCTGGAGAGTATGAACATGGAGTCCACACAGGAGCTGCACTCAGGTAGGACTGAAGTTTTTTACTAATAAACAATAATCATGCACAGCAATGTTCCATGATGTGTTCATGAACAGATTTGTGTTTTTAAAAAAAGCAGATGACACCAAATTTACCGCCAACGGCCATCATCACACAGTGCCTTATACCGACCAGGACCACCCCGAGCCACCCAAGAGCCTGGCCCCGCCCTCCCCTCCAGCCAACCAGCAGGCGGCAGCACCCACTCAGCACTCATTCTCCGACATGTGCGGTTCACTGCATCTGACTGGCAGTCCCAGCAGCTGCGTGTCCCATCGGCCGGCCTGGTGGGGGCTGATGGGAGCTGACTGCGGGGACTCCCTGCATTACGGACACTACCACGGTTTTGGAGACACGGCGGAGGAGCTGAGTGACAGCAGCAGCACGCAGGCCGAGCACAGATACAAGCAGGTGGTGGCCAGCACCGTCCACCTGTACCGCGGCTCATAAAGACACGGTGAGGCTTCACAGCCGGAGGACTTTCTGACATGAGTGTGACACTGTGGAAGTTATTATGCTGCCAAACCCACAGTCACTATTCCAGACATGTTTCATCCAGTTTGATGAAATCTTTCTAAAGTTTTCAACTTTCAACTTTCTCATGCTAAGAATTCATTAGTGCAATGTGTTTAACAGAAAACAAAGGGCAATAACAATATTCATGCTCAGCTGTAATATCAATATGAAACTGAGATCTTGTTGAAGTCAGGGACTGTTTTCTGTCACATATAGGTGAGCTCTGACGCCTCAACCGTGTTTCCATGTTCAACATCCAGCTGCTCATGCTGCGCTGTTCAGTGAACAGCTGGAGCTGTGTGCAGTATTTACATTCCCCTGTCCGGCTGTTTGCACTATGAAGGGCTGTCAGGCTGCATTATGTGCTGTTTTGTGTGTGTTGGTGGAGGCTGTCCTTTAGCAGGGAGAAGAACTGCACCGAAGCGCCTCGTCAGCCTCCATCTACCAAAGGGAATGTGTGTTTTCTTCTTCATGTCTCAGAGCAGAGGAGTGTGTGTCATCTTCCACAGCACACTGTGGGCTTTTTGGATTCTTGGACATACAGACAGTGTGCTGAAGACACGCTGCCTCTTTTTGTAAACACTATGTGAGCTGTGTGGGAATGTGCACCACGTGCCAAAAACGGACTGACTCCAACCAGGCACTGCTGCTTCTACAGCTGCTGTACACTTTCTATTAAAACATGTTTTGCATTTTTATAAGAATGCTGAAAGTGATGAGTCTTTATTTTAGATCTAACCTTTTAAAGTATTTATCTCCAGAATATCTCAGTGAAATGTTTCCACTTGATGGAAAGTTCAGATGATGATTTAAAATGCACGTGACACTACATCAATATTTTTCAGGCCACAGACGCTGAAGATGAATTTAGAAAATGATGCTGCGTATGAAACAATAACAGTAACTGAAAATATAGACTTTTTATAGATTTTTTAAACACGTTTAAAACACTATTAATTTACCTTACAATAGATTTATTTACAATCCCAGATATCACTTATTAAAACAATAAGAGGACAAAATGCAGCATACAATCAAAGCTGTTCGCGTATGTGTGTGTCACCTCCTCAGGTCCAGCTGAAGAGTCTTCTGCAGACTGGCTATGCTAGCATCGAGAGCTGACAGGCCGTCTCTGAACGCAGCCTCGTCTCTCGTGTCGAACGTGGACGCTGACTTGGCGCTGCACTCAGACCACACGGACTCCATATCACACTGAGACAGGGTGGACGTCTCCAGCCGCCGCCCACATGACTGGACTTTGTCAAAGCACCGTGATTGGTCCAGATGAGAGTTTGGGTGACGGGCTGAGGTATCGGTGGGTCGTGATGATGTGTCTCTCAGCTGGACTGTGGGACGTTTACTTTGCTCTCCGTCTGCAGCCACACACACATGCTCACACTGACCCAGAGACAGAAGATACTGGCTGATGCGGTCAGCGGTGGGTTCTGCTGGATTCTGTCTGTGTGTTACTGACACGGAGCTGTCAGCAGCTGACATCTGAAGAGTCCTGAAACAAAGAAGATGTTTCACAACTAGAAAAGCTTCAAGTCATCCCGATCCTTCAAATGAGTAGAAAATATGAACATAAAATATAACTGTTGGACATCCAGTGTCCTGCAGATCTTCATGGAAGTTACTGCTGATTATTAATCATTCGTCTTTTGCCATAACTTGCTAATAAGTTTATATCTGAGTGGACAGGAGGGCAGTCATCTTCTCCTAGGTCCTTGTGACCTCTCCCTTGACCTTGCGACATTTTTCATCAGGGGTCAAGGAAAAGTGGTTAGGAAAGGACTTAGGAGGTCATATTTTTGACTATTTAAACCATAGACTGAGATTTACACGCAGCACCGACTGAACACCCCCCCCCCCCCCCCCCACACACACACACCTGTTAAGGCATCCTATCTCTTCCAGTCTTTGCTGGGCAAGTGAGGCCAACTCAATCTTCTCTCTCTCACTGTCCAGCAACCTCCTTCTGGTGGCCTCCAAGTCTGTGCGTGCACACACACACACACACACACACACACACACACACACACACACACACACACACACCTTCATGATTAAATGATATACGGAGACATCTTGTTTCTGTGTCAGTGCACAGTGAGGAGACGTTGGAGCAGTCCAAACCTGTCTCCATGACTGTATTCTGTGTCTCTCTGTCCCTCAGCTGGCTCTGTGTGTCCTGAAGGGCTTTCCGTACTTCTGTGAGCTCATCCTGGACTTCCTGCAGTCTGCACTGAGTGCTGGTCAGCTCCTCCTGCAGTGCCGGCACTGTGAAGACACGCAGTGTTCCAACTGTTCACAAGGCTTTTAGTGCATGCACACACACACACACACCACACTTTACCTTCTGAGTTACAGAGTGTTTCAGTGTTCTCTTGTCTCTCTGCTCTCTCCCGCTCCTTCAACTGCTGGTTCAGAATCTTCACACGCCTTGGACACACACACACACACACACCACACACACACACACACACACACACACACAAATTACTGAAGTTAAAAAGTTGTGTGTGTGTGTGTGTGTGTATGTGTGTGTGTGTTACCTGCGGAGCTGAGTGTTCTGGCTGTACAGTGATGACAGGTCTGGCTCAGTATGGGTGTTTGAAGTTCCAACAGTCATCAGCGATGAGGACACAGTGTACTCAAGATGACTGAGCAGCTTCTCTGCTACACTGCCTACACACACACACACACACACACACACACACACACACACACACACACACATTAGTATAAAGAATCTCTGAACTCAGTTGTCACCTGACCATGGTCTATCCTCTGAGGACAATGATCAATGTTTCTGGGCAGATACGCAAGAGAGATGACAAAGACACATTTCTGTTCATATCTATGAACATGTGTAACCGTAGCAACCAAACCTGGTGCCAGAATCTTGTTCCCTGGTGCACAGACAGTGTCTGTAGACGGACTCACCCTGTCCAGCGATCAGAGCCTTGAGTTCTCCCAGCAGATACTGAACCGTCTTTACTTGGACTTCTGTCTCTGCACTGCAGTCGCCCCTGCTGTGTGTGTCCTGATCACCCGGTCCAGGCTCCAGCTGCATGTCTGACATCTTCCAGGTACAGGTGTGTATGGGTGAGTGTGTGTGTGCGTCTGCAGCAGTGTCTCTCACAGGAACAAAGTCCTCCTCTCCATCACAGTCTGTCTGAGGGAGAGGCAGCCGGCCTGAGTCAGGGGTGGGGGTCTGGGGCTGCAGTGGAGGGGTGGTGGTGGTGGTTTTGGTGGTGAGGTGCTGCAGTGTTTGGCATCGTACAGGAGGTGAGAAGTGAGACTGCAGCGGGGTTTGAGGTTTTTTCAGAGCTGGATGGAGTTTCACTCCTGAGTGTGCAGCTGGAACAGCAGGCCGGCGTGTTCTGGGAGTCGTGCCGCCTGACTCACATCTCTTCTGATCTGAAGGTGGAGATAAGAGGGAAGATGGAGCAATATTAGGTGGGTGTAATCCCAGAGGATGTAGCTGCAAACACTATCAACCCATCTCTGTAAAATCTCACATAAAAGCACCACAGACATGTTGTCTTTCACAGACATGAGTCAGAAAGTGTCACAGAACAATGAGCTGGAGTGTGTGACACACTGCTGCACACAGCAGCCAGTCTTGAAGACTGTTTTATGTTCTGCAAACCAGCAGATGTCACTGTTTAGTTTGAAGTCCTGACGCTTCATCCACCCGTCAATAGACAGACAGACAGACAGACAGACAGACAGACAGACAGACAGACAGATAGATGTTAATGTGTTAAGTGACTAATGCAGTTTATGTACATGTACTCGCAAGGTAGAAAACATGTTTAATATCTTTCACCCAAGCAGTGGACACCTTTTGAGTTGCAGTTGAAAATTAGGATTTGAGCTGAGGTAGAAAGTGGCCCTAGTTTTATAT